>NC_135234.1:214311455-214625919 GCF_051348905.1 Ranitomeya variabilis | reverse complement strand
GTCATGCCAGCGCTTACTGACTTACTGGCCTCTGCTGTTGTGCCGGCGCCTGGTGCCACGGTTGCCTCCGCCGTCGGGTCCTCCCACCTGGTCTCCACCCACCGCTCCGGGCATCGCGCTGGTTCCCCGGTCTGTCTTCCTGCTGTCTGGGGGTTCCGGTGTGGTGCTCGTTCTTCTTCCTCCCTCCGTCCTGTGTCTGCTCCGTGCATGCGCCATAGGTCACGGGCGCTTGCTCCTCTCTCCTCTTTACCCTTCCTGCGTCCTTCCTGATCCTGGGCTCTAAAATCAGGTAACTGCTCAAGCTATATCAGGCAGCTCCTCAATTTGGAGGCGCATGATTATTGTGTGCTAATTGTACTCAGTTTAGGCCTTGTTCTTGTCCGGTTTTGACTCCTAATCCGCTCCTGACTACCTGCTTTTTCAGGCTACTTTCTCATCTTATCCTCCTGTTTCGCACTGTTACCTAGCCATATGTCCTATAGTCCGTCTTTGTGTCCCCATTTCCCTTTCTCCAGTCAGTCCTGGTTGTTATTCCCTTCCCGGTCCTGTCTTCTGTCTCCAGTTTTGTCCTGAGCCGTCCCTCTTGGTGCCAGCTGTTGCAGTATTTGACCCCCTCGGGCCTGCTCCTAACGATCCCTGTATAGGGGTCGGCTCTCCCGGGTCCGCTCGCTCATGGGTGCGTCAGTACCGTGACCCAGAGGGTCCACTCTCATTGCACGTCCATTCCAGACATCACACAGATCAAGCAACTGACAGAATCTATGGATGGAAGGCTGTTGAGTGTCATCATAAAGAAAGGTGGCTATATTGGTCACTAATTTTGGGGGGTTTTGTTTTTGCATGTCAGAAATTATTATTTCTAAATTTTGTGCAGTTATATTGGTTTACCTGGTGAAAATAAACAAGTGAAATGGGAATATATTTGGTTTTTATCAAGCTGCCTAATAATTCTGCACAGTAATAGTTACCTACGCAAACAGATATCCTCCTAAGATAGCAAAATCTAAAAAAAAAAAACACTCCAACTTCAAAAAATATTAAGCTTTGATATTTGAGTTTTTTGGGTTGATTGAGAACATAGTTGTTGATAAATAATAAAAATAATCCTCTAAAATACAACTTGCCTAATAATTCTGCACACAGTGTATATATTGCTAAGGCATTGCTAGAGTATTGGTGGTGTTAGGGCGTAGATGCCAACAGAAGACAGCCCAAAGGGTTTAACCCGAAGTTAGACTGTCCTTGACTTGTTTCACTTAATCATGTATATTAATATTGTAAAGCAATACCTACCATATCTCTAAATCAGAATTTTCCATTTTCATTTACTTCATGTGACTGCGGATATTGCAAAGAGAAACAAAGTAGATAATAGTAGTCAATTACCAATTATTTCTATTACTTTCGGATGCCATATTTTAAAACCAGATAATTAGTTTTACAATGGTTTAGAAATAAATATAAAATATTAGCTATAGCCAAATTCATTAACCATTCTATACATTTTACTCATATGGTTTCAAAGATACAAGCATTACTATTTACTTGCTTATATTATTTATTATTCAATTATGCCTTAGAAGCAGTACAATCATGGGACTCCCCTTCCCTGCTCATTCACGCTAAACTTTTCTCTCACCCTCTTTCTTCCAAGATTTTACAAACATTTGATGGGAACCTTAACTTCAGGACTCCATTGCATTCACTATGCCTCTTATAAAGGTAGTTCAGCCACTGTGCAGGCTCAAAGCTGCCATATAAATATTGATACACACATGCATATGTATAACGTAAAGATAAACGAGATGGCGTAAAATAATAACCAAAGATACAAACGGACAAGCAAGAGGCTAACAAAATTTTGAACCTTTGACTTTCAAGCTCCATTTCTCACCATCCACTACTTCTTCTAACGTGTGTTAGGGGTCGATTTCCTGTCTCTGCACAGGAGGAATCTCGGGCCATCTCCGCTGCGGTCTCCCATTTTTCTCCTGCCGCAGTGGAGTCGGCTCAGCAGAGACGTCGGTCCCAGTGTCTCGCTCAGTCTGACTCTGTACAGAGAGTTGCTGCTGCTTTTCCTGCTTCTGCCATTGAAGTCAGTGCTGGGCAGCAGCGAGCAGATGCTTCTGGGACTAAGTCCTGCTTTTCTCGTTCTGAGCATGCCCAGAGTAAGATCTCTCAGTGGAGATCGAGGGTCACATGATCAGACACTGCAGCTAAGGTCCTGTAGGTGCTCACGCTCTGTGGCTGCCTCTCATTGGTCCTTCTTGGAGGGTCCTGTACGTGCTGCAACTATTTAAGGCTCGCATGGCCGCATGGCCATGCGCTAGTATTGCTTTCATGTATGTACTTTGCACCAGTGTGGTCTTATATGAGTGTGTTCAGGGACCCGGCTGAAATAAGCCCCTAGAATGCTGGCACCTCTGGCGAGGATTTTGTATGCTTGTGTGTTCAGGGACCTGGCCGAAATAACCCCCTAGAATGCTGTCACATCCGGCGAGGAGTTTTGTGTGCATGCAAGACCACTGACTGTTCTTGTTTAGACAGTTAGCCTGTGCCTCTGTGGTGTCTAACAGGGCGCAGTGCTTTGAGTTCACGGCTGCTCTGTGAAGTAACAGAGTTGGCTAACACCGCCATTTAGTTCCGCTATTTGCTAGCAGCAGGTTCTCCTGCACGGTGGACCCCAGGCTGCGAACGCATCTATCCTAATAAAATATACACATTCATTAGGTGCGTTCCGCTAGCCCTAACAACGTGAGACTACCGTAACTTTATAGACAATCATCTTGGCTATCTCATACATAAATTTGACTTGCAACTATTTAGCATATGATTAGTTATGCAGATTCTTGTGATGTCACTTCACTGTTACTTCTTTGCTCTTAAAAATCTAAATTTTAATTTTTATTATTTTGTTAGTATTTTGTAAATCTACCTTTGGCTTTTAGCACTGCCTGAATCCTTTTGGGCATGCTCTCGAAGAAACTCAAGCATGTCTCGACTGAAATCTGATCCCAGGTCTCTTCTACATTTTCTGAACGTTGGTGCATACTGGTCGACTCACTGGGGAATGTATACAGCTTTTTCTTCAACTCTGCCCACAAGAATTCGATTGGGTTCAGGTGTCTGGTGGCTGTGGGGGCCAATCCTGCATCTCTACTTCATTGAACCATTTCTTCGCCAACCTTGATGTATTCTTCGTGTCATTGTCCTACTGGAACACTATGTCATCTCCGCTGCCTTGTTTGTCGCGCAAGAACTGATAGAACTTTTGATGAGCTGACTGGTTGACTTCAATATTTTACGTGGACGTCCACCTCTTGGCTTTTGAACGGCTGATCAGACTTCATTCCGTATTCTTACAACTGTTATGGCACTCACATGATGCAGTTTGACAATTTTCTTGGCGGAGAGACTGCTAACGATGAGCTGGATGACGCTGTTTCTCTTTTCTTGGGACCCACTGTTATCCTGGACCCACTGTGCCATGGAACGAGGAGAGCCTGGAAGGGAGTGGCTAAGAGAACACCCGACTCTTTTCTAAAGCCTCTGATGGTGGGGTTGTAGGGGGTATGATATATTATGTTTATGCCTTTGCCTTTCTCTTTCGTCCTGGTGCAGTATGCTATCAGTGTTTGTATATCTGTTAACATATGATGGTATTGGTACATGATTTAGTGTATTACCACTCTTATACAATGGTACTGCTACACTGTTAGGTGTATTACCGTGTCTTGTTCACTATATATATAATGTTATACTGTTTTATTGTTGCTATGTATAGGGAGAGTGTAGTGTCTAATTATGGCCACTAGATGGGGGCACTATAGTATTCATAGTGTATTCAGGAGCATAGTGTAAGTAGATGGTTAATGGTAGGGGGGTTGCTGTGTGATAAGGAAGTGTATTGAGATAGTTGAGAGCAGAAGGGCCTATGCGCCCAAAGCGTCTACATGGGCGCAGCAGCCACGCAATATTTCAAGAGGAGAACCCAGCCATTCAGAGTTCTATAGGGACACAAAGACAGTCTAGCTTAGAAGAGAAAGAGGTCCAAAAGACGTACAGGGCACAGATTGTTCATCATGTGGAAGGTCATTGCTTGGGCTGAAGCTCTAAGGTCCGGTGCGAAACAGATGAGTGAATCCTCAAACATAGTGAGTCTATACCAGGATTATGCTGCGGTACCGCCTAAGGCGCTATTACCCTGTAATGTACATGAGGACATGAAGTCGAGTACAAGGAAAGTACAGGATGTGAACTGTATGGACTTTAATGCTGAAATTGTTTCTGACAAGGATGTGCTGCAAAGTGTGTCAAGTAAAGTTGCCTGTTTTGAATTGCAATTGGACTGTGTATCTGTTTATTCAGTAAAGTAACTGAGAGTAACCCTGATGAGCAGCCGGGAATTCCAGAAGGAGAAGAAAACAGGAACACAAGTAAGCTCAAAGTGAGATGTGCTTTTCATGTAGAGGGAGACCAGAGTCCAACAGACCCGGTATGCTCAGCCACAACTGCGCCTCTGGTGCTCCCCTACAGGGTTAAACTTGGCTCCAGTGTGCTCAGTGTCTCTGTGAACTCCTATTAACCAACTGTCTGACAGGTCCTGCAAGTTCACAATCAATGAACTCACTTCACCTCTGTGACATCAACGTGAGCGCCGTGGGAAATTTTCTCACGGCGCTCGCGTTGATGTCAGAAAGGTGAAGTGAGTAATTGCCCGTGAACTCGCAGGACAGCCTGCAGGTGACAGCCTGTCATCTAGATGTAGCAGCCTGCCATCTAGATGTAGCAGAGCTGGACCCGTCGTGGGACAAATGGATTAGCAGCATCTCTACGGAGAGGTGAGGAATATTGTTGTTTGTTTTTTACCTCTTTTGCAGATGACGAGGGCATCAGGGGAATGGGTAAGGTCGTAAGTATGGTGTAATAATTATAGGGGATAATTCAGGAGACTCTTTGCGTGGAACAAGACAACAGGACACAGTTTTATAAGTGGTAAAGTTTATATTATCACACGGTGATTCAAGCAGGTGCAGAGAGAAACTCAAATCCACAACACTTGGTGCAAATAAAAAACGCAGCTTAGCAGTCAATAGGAAACTTCAGAGGTAGATGCAAACAAACCGAAAGTCTATGAAGCACAGTTATTCTTGAGGAAACTTGACACGAATAGATCCTTGACTTAGTCCAGCCACAGATAGATATGCTATTAGGCAGTTCAAATCATATCTTAGCTCAACCAGGGAGGCCTGGTTAATAGTCTCAGGTTTTGCAGAGCAGAAACAGCTTACATGTCCAGCAAATGCAGATGGAAGTAACACGAGCAGCAGATGAAGGAGGATTACTGAACACTGGTGTATGCAGCAGGAACTCAGAGCAAAGTGGCAGGATCTCCAACACAGGTTCACAGGAGCAGGTGCAGGTGCAAGGCCAGGGAGTAATCAGGAGCTGGATGCAAAGCAGAATAATCTAGCACAGACTGAAGGCTGGGGTGGAGTTTTATAGCAGGAAGACAAGTGCACATGAGACCAAAGACGCCATGTTGGAAAAGGGCAGTAATGCACAAAAGGTAAAAAATGTTCAGAGTCCTGACATTACTCCCTCCATAAAAGCGGCCTCATGACGATCCTGGACCTGGTTTCTCAGGGAATCTCTGATGAAAACAAGAAATCTTCTGTTGGGCATTGATGTTTTCCACAGGTTCCCAAGAGTCTTCCTCAGGGGGATATCCCTGCCATCTTATCAGATATTGGAGCCGATTCCTGCGAATCCTGGAATCAATAATTTCCTCCACCACAAATTGTTCTTGCCCATCAATCACCACAGGCTGCGGAGGTGGCACAACACGTCCCTGGAAGGTATTAGGAGATACAGGCTTTAGTAAAGATACATGAAAAACTGGGTGTACCTTCATTGTCCTAGGTAGCTTCAGCCGGCAGGCCACAGAGCTCACAATACTGTTGATCTTGAAAGGGCCAATGAATTTCTGTCAAAGCTTTTGTGAAGGAACATTTAACTTCAGATTCTTAGTTGCTAACCACACGGAATCTCCTACCTTGAACATGGGTGCAGGTTTACGGAATCTATCAGCCGATCTCTTATAACGTTCTTGAGCCGTGGTCAGGGATTCCTTCAGAACCTCCAGATTTTGTCTCATCGCAGTCAGCCTTTCCTCCACTGCTGGAACCGGAGAATTAATTGGAGACCTAGGTAAAATACACGGATGATAACCCAGATTGGCAAAGAAAGGTGTAAATTTAGTGGAGGCGATCTGAGAATTATTATATGAAAATTCGGCTAACGGCAACAACTCCAACCAATCATCCTGGAGATGGCTGACATAGCATCTTAGATATTGTTCCAGCTTCTGGTTGGTACACTCAGTCTGACCATTTGTCTGGGGATGGTAAGCAGAAGAGAGACAGACATTAATATTGAGTGCAGAGCAAAACCCCTTCCAGAATCTTGAAGTGAACTGTACTCCACGGTCAGAGATGATCTCATCCGGCACCAAATGCAACCGAAAGACATTCTGTATAACCAAGTTCACTGTATCTTTAGCAGAGGGGAGGCCGGTGCACAGAACAAAATGAGCAGCCTTAGTCAGGCGATCAACTACCACCATGATTGTATTCATGCCCCCCGATGTAGGCAGCTCCACAATAAAGTCCATTGATATAGACCCCCAAGGGCGGAATGGAAGAGGAAATGGTTGTAGAAGACCCGTAGGTGCCACATGAGGAGTCTTGTAACGGGCACATACCTTGCAAGAGAGAACATAGTCCTTGGTATCCTTCAGGCAAGTTGGCCACCAGAAGAATCGGCTCAGGAACTCTTGTGTCTTCTGTACCCCCCTGTGACCAGCCAACTTGGAGTCATGTACCAACTTGAGGATCTGCAGACGGACGACCTCCGGGATGTAGATACGTCGATCTCTGAACCACATGCCACCCTTAAAGATAAGATTAATATCCACAGGTGGGTTGGCCAGAAATACATCACCTTCATAGGCCTCCCTGCGCTCCTTCCACAAGTCCTGATCATGGATAACTCAGATGAAATTGGCATCAGATAGAATGGTCTTGGACGGGGCTCCAGGTACGGAATCCGCAGCATGGATTCAGGATAAAGCATCAGCCTTCCCATTACGAGAACCTGGACGGTACGAGATAACAAAGTTAAATTGATTTAAAGGGAACCTGTCACCCCGTTTTTTCCGCATGAGATAAAAATACTGTTAAATAGGGCCTGAGCTGTGCATTGCAATAGTGTATTTTGTGGACCCCGATTCCCCACCTATGCTGCCGACATACGTTACCAAAGTAGTCGTTTTCGCCTGTCAATCAGGCTGGTCTGGTCGGATGGGTGTGGTGTCTTCCCCCAGATCTTGCTTAGTTTTCCGTTGGTGGCGTAGTGGTGTGCGCATGCCCAAGGTCCCGAATCCACTGCACAGGGGAGTGAAAAGAGCGCGATGTGCGCTATTTCATTGGTGATCGGTGGGGGTGGCCATCTTCCTTTGGCCGCGCGTGCGCAGAAGCGGCACTCTGCTGGCCGTGGCTTCAAGAAAATGGCCGTGCAATGGCGTGCGTGCGCAGATGGAGATCGCGGCGGCCATTTTCCTGAAGCTGAGATGCGAACTCTGCTTCAGGAAAATGGCCACCACGATCTCCATCTGCGCACACGCGGCATCCCGCGGCCATTTTCCTGAAGCCGCGGCCAGCAGAGCGCCGCTTCTGCGCACGCACGGCCAAAGGAAGATGGCCGCCCCCACCGATCACCAATGAAATAGCGCACATCGCGCTCTTTTCACTCCCCTGTGCTGTGGATTTGGGACCTTGGGCATGCGCACACCACTACGCCACCAACGGAAAACTAAGCAAGATCTGGGGGAAGACACCACGCCCATCTGACCAGACCAGCCTGATTGACAGGCGAAAACGACTACTTTGGTAATGTATTTCGGCAGCATAGGTGGGGAATCGGGGTCCACAAAATACACTATTGCAATGCACAGCTCAGGCCCTATTTAACAGTATTTTTATCTCATACGGAAAAAACGGGGTGACAGGTTCCCTTTAAGAATAAGTTCCAACGAGCCTGACGAGGAGAAAGACATCTAGCGGATCTAAGGAACGCTAGATTGCGATGATCAGTTAGCAACTTAGCACTATGATCTGTTGTGCAGCTCCTTGCAGATGATGCCTCCATTCTTTGAAAGCCGCAATAATAGCCAGCAATTCCTTGTCTCCCACGTCGTAATTCTTCTCTGCTGAGGTTAGTCTACGGGAAAAGAAAGCACCACGATGTAGCAGACCCTTCTCTCCAGTTCTTTGGGAGAGAATAGCCCCCAAAGCATTATCAGAAGCGTCCACCTCCACAATGAAAGGATGTGTTGGATCTGGGTGTATCAACAGCGGTGCTGATGTGAAACAGATCTTCAGCCGATCAAAAGCTTCTTGAGCCTGTGATGACCACTTAAAGGGCTTTTCCTTCTTTGTCAAGGAAGTAATGGGACGGACAATATTAGAAAAATTTCGAATGAAGCGTCTGTAGAAATTTGCAAAACCAATAAAACGTTGGACCTCCTTAACGTCCTTGGGTACCGGCCAGTCAAGGATAGCCTGAATCTTACCAGATTCCATGTTCAGCCCCTGGGGAGAGATCATATAACCCAAGAACTGTATCTCAGAACGATGGAACTCGCATTTCTCCGGCTTGATATGCAGTTGGTTCTCTTTCAGACGTCTTAAAACAGTTTTGACATGTTCTTCATGTTCCTGAAGAGAGTCAGAAAAGATTAGTATATCGTCCAAATAGATCACCACAAACTGGTCCAACAAATCTCTGAAGATGTCATTAACAAGGTGTTGAAATGCTGCAGGGGTGTTACAAAGCCCGAAGGGCATCACAAGAGATTCAAAGTGTCCATACCGGCATCTGAATGCTGTCTTCCACTCATCCCCTGGATGAATACGTACCAAATTATAAGCCCCACGAAGATCCAGCTTAGAGAACACCTTAGCGTGGTGGACTCTTTCCAGTAATTCGGGAATCAGAGGCAAAGGGTAACGGTTTCATACGGTTACCTTATTGAGTTCCTGATAGTCAACACAGGGTCTCAGGGTCCCATCCTTCTTCTTTACAAAAAAAATGGGTGCCCCTCCTGGTGAGGAAGAAGGACGTATGAAGCCTTTGGCCAGATTTTCATCAATATACTCCTTTAAGGCTTGAAGCTCAGGTGCCGCCAAAGGGTATACGTGACCAAAAGGAATATCTGCCCCAGGAAGCAACTCAATGGAACAGTCATAATGCCTGTGTGGAGGAAGTTGATCTGCATTCTTCTTGTCACAGAGGTCAGAGAACTCTTTATATGCTGGAGATACCTGTACATGTGGTTCCATAGCCGTGGACTCAGGGACAGCTTCTGTTAACGCTGAGTTGCTCCTTGTTGGAAAGATAATCTCCTTTGTCTCCCAGTTGATAATTGGGTTCTGAGAACGCAACCAAGGAATGCCTAAAATCACAGGAAAATGAGGAGAAGAAATTAGCAAGAAAGAAAGTTGCTCCTGATGACTAGGCTCCAACAAAATTTCAAGGGGTACGGTCTCCTGATCAACAGGCCCAGAGATTAGGCTACGTTCACATTTGCGTTGTGCGCCGCAGCGTCGGCGACGCAACGCACAACGCAAATGTGAACGCATGCACAACGCTACTTTTTGTGCCGCATACGTCCTTTTTTTCATTGATTTTGGACGCAGCAAAAATGCAACTTGCTGCGTCCTCTGCGCCCGGACGCGTGCGCCGCAGTGACGCATGCGGCGCAAAACGCAAGTGCGACGCATGTCCATGCGCCCCCATGTTAAATATAGGGGCGCATGATGCATGCGGCGATGCTGCGGCGCCCGACGCTGCGGCGATGACCGCAAATGTGAACGTAGCCTTAAAGGTGACCCATCCACTGTTTCCATGGTAATTGGAGAGGCTCTTTGCTGAATTTTAATACCATGTTCCTTGGCAAATGCGATATCCATGAAATTGCCATCTGCACCAGAGTCAATCATAGCTGAACTGGAAATCCACTTTCCTGAACACAGGATCTTAATAGGGAGAGAACAGTGAGAGTTCTTTTCCTTCAGCTCCTTGGGGGGTGAAGTCATAGAAAGTGAATGGAATACAGCGTTTAAAGGCAGGCTACATTCAGAGTTGTCAGATTCATCATCACAGTTGTCATACTCCCCTATTGCTGCTAGCACCTTGTTAGGCCGTCTAGGACACTTAGGACAATTGACCAAGAAGTGGTCAGACTGGCCGCAGTAGAAACATAGACTTTCACGAAGGCGATGCTCCCGGCGCTCATTGATCTCGTGTCTCAGAACGCAATCAATTTGCATGGGCACCTCCTCCACTTCCCGAGAGGTTTTACCTGCAGGCTCTTTGGAAGGAAGGGAAAAGTTAGAAATACGGTTATATGCAGCAAATTTCTCCTGCCTACGCTCAGTAAGGCGAATGTCTATGCGCACACAATGCTGTATAAATGTCTCTAGTTCTTGTGGTGACTCTGAGCGAGCGATTTCATCTTTTATAATACTAGACAGACCCCTTTTAAAAATAGGCAATTGTGCATAACTGTCCCAATTGGTATCTACCGCCAATCTCCTGAATTCAGTGGCATACTCAATAACAGAACGTTTAGCCTGGCGTAAAGACAACAAAGCAGATTCAGTGGATGAACGGTGATTAGGGTCATCAATAGTGTTGAGCGATACCGTCCGATACTTGAAAGTATCGGTATCGGAAAGTATCGGCCGATACCGGCAAAGTAAAAGTATCGGATCCAATCCGATACCGATACCCGATACCAATACAAGTCAATGGGACTCAAGTATCGGACGGTATTCCTGATGGTTCCCAGGGTCTGAAGGAGAGGAAACTCTCCTTCAGGCCCTGGGATCCATATAAATGTGTAAAAGAAAGAATTAAAATAAAAAATATCGCTATACTCACCTCTCTGACGCAGCCTGGACCTCAGCGAGGGAACCGGCAGCGTTGTTTGTTTAAAATTCGCGCTTTTACTTGGTTACGTGAAGTCCCGGCTTGTGATTGGTCAGGGCGGCCATGTTGCCGGGACGCGGACCAATCACAGCAAGCCGTGACGAAATTACGTCACGGCTTGCTGTGATTGGTCCGCGTCCCGGCAACATGGCCGCCATTAACCAATCACAAGCCGTGACGTCACGGGAGGCTGGACACGCGCGCTTTTTAAAAAGCGCGCGTGTCCAGCCTCCAGTGACGTCCCGGCTTATGATTGGTCACGGCGCCATGTTGCCGGGACGCGGACCAATCACAGCAAGCCGTGACGAAATTACGTCACGGCTTGCTGTGATTGGTCCGCGTCCCGGCAACATGGCCGCCATTAACCAATCACAAGCCGTGACGTCACGGGAGGCTGGACACGCGCGCTTTTTAAAATGGGCGCGTGTCCAGCCTCCCGTGACGTCCCGGCTTGTGATTGGTTGCGCCGCGATCAACCAATCACAAGCCGGGAGGCTGGACATGCGCGCATTTTAAAATTTTAAAATGGGCGCGTGTCCAGCCTCCCGTGACGTCCCGGCTTGTGATTGGTTGCGCCGCGGCGCAACCAATCACAAGCCGGGACGTCACGGGAGGCTGGACACGCGCCCATTTTAAAATGCGCGCGTGTCCAGCCTCCCGTGACGTCACGGCTTGTGATTGGTTGCGTCTCCCATGTGACTGCGACGCAACCAATCACAAAGCCAGGACGTAATTTTAAAATCCTTAAGGACCTGAAATTACGTCACGGCTTGCTGTGATTGGTTGCGTCGCCCATGTGACTGCGACGCAACCAATCACAACGCCGGAACGTAATTTTAAAATCCTGAAGGACCTGAAATTACGTCACGGCTTGCTGTGATTGGTTGCGTCCCGGTCACATGGGCGGCACGCAACCAATCACAAGCCGGGACTCACGTAAAGGAAAGAAAAGCGCGAATTTTAAACAAAGAACGCTGCCGCTTCCCTCGGTAAGGTGCAGGCTGCGTCGGAGAGGTGAGTATAGCAATATTTTTTATTTTAATTCTCTCTTTTACACATTTTTACATTAATGTTGTTTCGATACCGATACCCGATATCACAAAAATATCGGATCTCGGTATCGGAATTCCGATACAGCAAGTATCGGCCGATACCCGATACTTGCAGTATCGGAATGCTCAACACTAGTCATCAAACATTAATGCCATAGCGGCCAAGAAATCATCCAAGTCATTTAACCGTGGGTCACGAGACTCAATCATCGGATTCGCCCAGGCGAGCGCTCGTGAGGTCAGTAGCATTATTACACACAATACTTTGGATCTATCAGTAGGAAAACGGTCAGCATGCACATCAAAATATAGCATACATTGATTCACAAAGCCACGAAATTTGTCGCGATCACCATTAAATCTGAATGGGGGCAACTTAGGTGGGCTAGCTGGTGGCAGTTGCCCAGAGGGTATAGTCACTTGTGCAGCTATTTGCGTGCTTATGTCCTGAAAAGCCCGTCCATACTGGGACTCTATGCCAGCAAGTTTGTTTTCCTGGGCTACCATGCGACTTAGTCCAGACACAGATAGATATGCTATTAGGCAGTTCAAATCATATCTTAGCTCAACCAGGGAGGCCTGGTTAATAGTCTCAGGTTTTGCAGTGCAGAAACAGCTTACATGTCCAGCAAATGCAGATGGAAGTAACACGAGCAGCAGATGAAGGAGGATTACTGAACACTGGTGTATGCAGCAGGAACTCAGAGCAGAGTGGCAGGATCTCCAACACAGGTTCACAGGAGCAGGTGCAGGTGCAAGGCCAGGGAGTAATCAGAAGCTGGATGCAAAGCAGAATAATCTAGCACAGACTGAAGGCTGTGGTGGAGATTTATAGCAGGAAGACAAGTGCACATGAGACCAAAGACTGTTGTGAATTCCGTTCTCGAACTCCCTCCTGTGGTCATGAATGGTACTTCGGCGAGTTCTGTCCGTGGACTCCCTCTGGTGGCTGTGAGTGGAGCTGCTGTTTCTGAGATTCCTTCCCCAGCTGCCCTCGTTTAGGGCTAGGCTGGATTCTCTATTTAACTCCACTCAGATTGTTACTCCATGCCAGCTGTCAATGTCTTACTACTGGTTCAGATCTCTCCTGGATCTTTCTGATGACCTGTCTACTCCAGCAGAAGCACACTCTGCGTGGTATTTTGTAGTTTTTTGTGCTGACGGCAAAGATACCTTTTCTATTCTCTGTCTGTTTAGTAAGTCTGGCCTCCTTTGCTAAAACCTGCTTCATTCCTGTGTTTGTGACTTCCATCTTAACTCACAGTCAATATTTGTGGGGGGCTGCCTTTTCCTTTGGGGAATTTCTCTGAGGCAAGGTCAGGCTTAATTTCCTATCTTTAGGGGTAGTTAGCTCTTAGGCTGTGAAGAGGCGTCTAGGCAGAGTTAGGTACGCTCCACGGCTATTTCTAGTGTGTGATAGGATTAGGGTTTGCGGTCAGCAGAGCTCCCACTTCCCAGAGCTTGTCCTGTTCTACAGTTTAACCATCAGGTCATTCCGGGTGCTCCTAACCACCAGGTCCATAACAGTACAGCTGGCCTGTAAAGTGTTAATGCATCTCAATAGAGGGATAAGAGAAGGGATAAGAGACCATTTTTTTTTCTCTGCAGTGTGTTTTGTCTTTCTTTTCCCCTTAAACTCTGGGTGGTTCAGGACACAGGTGTAGATATGGACATTCAAGGTCTGTCCTCTTGTGTGGATCAATTCACTGCAAGGGTACAGGGCATTCAGGATTATGTGGTTCAGAATCTGATGTTGGAGCCTAGAATTCCAATTCCTGATTTGTTTTCTGGGGATAGATCTAAGTTCCTGAATTTCAAAAATAATTGTAGACTGTTTCTTGCTTTGAGACCCCGCTCCTCTGGTGACCCCATTCAGCAAGTAAAAATCATTATTTCTTTGTTACGTGGCGACCCTCAAGACTGGACATTTTCCCTTGCGCCAGGAGATCCTGCATTGCGTAATGTAGATGCGTTTTTTCTGGCGCTTGGATTGCTTTATGA
The DNA here is from genome assembly GCF_051348905.1 of Ranitomeya variabilis. Lineage (NCBI taxonomy): Eukaryota > Metazoa > Chordata > Amphibia > Anura > Dendrobatidae > Ranitomeya > Ranitomeya variabilis. The sequence goes on along the minus strand of NC_135234.1, from coordinate 214,611,814 downwards.
TGAACCAAATTCAGTGGATCAGGCAGAGAAAATCTTGCTGGCTTTGTGTCAGGGTCAGGATGAAGCGGAGGTATATTGTCAGAAGTTTAGAAATTGGTCTGTGGTTACTCAGTGGAATGAGTGTGCCCTGGTGGCAATTTTCAGAAAAGGTCTTTCTGAAGCCCTTAAGGATGTTATGGTGGGATTCCCCACGCCTGCTGGTCTGAATGAGACTATATCCTTGGCCATTCAGATCGATCAGCGCTTGCGTGAGCGCAAAGCTGTGCACCATTTGGCGGTATATTCTGAGCAGAGGCCTGAGCCTATGCAATGTGATAGGACTTTGACCAGAGCTGAACGGCAAGAACACAGACGTCAGAATGGGCTGTGTTTTTACTGTGGTGACTCCACTCATGCTATCTCTGATTGTCCTAAGCGCACTAAGCGGTTCGCTAGGTCGGCCACCATTGGTACGGTACAGCCAAAATTTATTTTGTCCGTTACTCTGATTTGCTCTTTGTTGTCCTATTCTGTTATGGCATTTGTGGATTCAGGCGCTGCCCTGAATTTGATGGACTTGGAGTTTTCCAGGCGCTGTGGTTTTTTCTTGGAGCCCTTGCAGTATCCTATTCCATTGAGAGGAATTGATGCTACGCCTTTGGCCAAGAATAAGCCTCAGTACTGGACTCAATTGACCATGTGCATGGCTCCTGCACATCAGGAGGATATTCGCTTTTTGGTGTTGCATAATCTGCATGATGTGGTCGTTTTGGGTTTGCCATGGTTACAGGTCCATAATCCAGTATTGGATTGGAAATCAATGTCTGTGTCCAGCTGGGGTTGTCAAGGGGTACATGGTGATGTTCCATTGTTGTCAATTTCGTCTTCCACTCCTTCTGAAGTCCCTGAGTTTTTGTCGGATTACCGGGATGTATTTGATGAGCCCAAATCCAGTGCCCTACCTCCTCATAGGGATTGCGATTGTGCTATTAATTTGATTCCTGGTAGTTAGTTTCCTAAGGGTCGACTGTTCAATTTATCTGTGCCAGAACACGCCGCTATGCTGAGTTATATAAAGGAGTCCTTGGAGAAAGGGCATATTCGCCCGTCGTCGTCACCGTTGGGAGCAGGGTTCTTTTTTGTGGCCAAGAAGAATGGTTCTCTGAGACCTTGTATAGATTACCGCCTTCTCAATGGAATCACGGTCAAATTTCAGTACCCTTTGCCGATACTGTCTGATTTGTTTGCTCGGATTAAGGGGGCTAGTTGGTTCACCAAGATAGATCTTCGAGGGGCGTATAATCTTGTGCGTATTAAACAGGGCGATGAATGGAAAACAGCATTTAATACGCCCGAGGGCCATTTTGAGTACCTGGTGATGCCATTCGGACTTTCTAATGCTCCATCTGTGTTTCAGTCCTTTATGCATGACACATCTTCCGAAAGTACCTGGATAGATTCATGATTGTATATTTGGATGATATTTTGGTCTTTTCGGATGATTGGGAGTCTCATGTGAAGCAGGTCAGAATGGTGTTCCAGGTTCTTCGTGTGAATTCCTTGTTTGTGAAGGGGTCTAAATGTCTCTTCGGAGTTCAGAAGGTTTCATTTTTGGGCTTCATTTTTTCCCCTTCTACTATCGAGATGGTTCCTGTTAAAGTTCAGGCCATTTATGATTGGACTCAGCCTACATCTGTGAAGAGCCTTCAGAAATTGCTGGGCTTTGCTTATTTTTACCGTCGCTTCATCGCTAATTTCTCTAGTGTGGTTAAACCGTTGACTGACTTGACCAGGAAAGGTGCGGATGTGGTGAATTGGTCCTCTGCGGCCGTTGAGGCTTTTCAGGAGTTAAAACATCGTTTCTCTTCAGCCCCTGTGTTGTGTCAGCCAGATGTTTCGCTCCCTTTTCAGGTCGAGGTGGATGCTTCTGAGATTGGAGCAGGGGCTGTTCTATCTCAAAGAAGTTCTGATGGCTCTGTGATGAAGCCATGTGCTTTCTTTTCTAGGAAATTTTCGCCTGCTGAGTATAATTATGATGTTGGCAATCGGGAGTTGTTGGCTATGAAGTGGGCATTTGAGGAGTGGCGACATTGGCTTGAAGGAGCCAAGCATCGCGTGGTGGTCTTGACGGATCACAAGAATTTGACTTATCTCGAGTCTGCCAAGCGGTTGAATCCTAGACAGGCTCGATGGTCGCTGTCTTTCTCCCGTTTCGATTTTGTGGTTTCATACCTTCCAGGTTCTAAGAATGTGAAGGCTGATGCCCTTTCAAGGAGTTTTGTGCCTGATTCTCCGGGAGTTCCTGAGCCGGCTGGTATTCTCAAAGAAGGGGTAATTTTGTCTGCCATCTCCCCTGATTTACGGCGGGTGCTACAGGAATTTCAGGCTGATAGACCTGACCATTGTCCAGCAGAGAAACTGTTTGTCCCTGATAGATGGACTAGTAGAGTTATCTCTGAGGTTCATTGTTCGGTGTTGGCTGGTCATCCTGGAATCTTTGGTACCAGGGATTTGGTGGCTAGGTCCTTTTGGTGGCCATCCTTGTCACGGGATGTGCGTTCCTTTGTGCAGTCCTGTGGGACTTGTGCTCGGGCTAAGCCCTGCTGTTCTCGTGCCAGTGGGTTGCTTTTGCCCTTGCCAGTCCCGAAAAGGCCCTGGACGCATGTTTCCATGGATTTTATTTCAGATCTTCCTGTCTCTCAAAGGATGTCGGTCATCTGGGTGGTTTGTGATCGCTTCTCTAAGATGGTCCATTTGGTACTCTTGCCTAAATTGCCTTCCTCCTCTGATCTGGTTCCATTGTTTTTCCAACATGTGGTTCGTTTGCACGGCATTCCGGAGAACATCGTGTCGGACAGAGGTTCCCAGTTTGTTTCAAGGTTTTGGCGGTCCTTTTGTGCTAAGATGGGCATTGATTTGTCTTTTTCTTCGGCCTTCCATCCTCAGACAAATGGCCAAACCGAACGAACCAATCAGACTTTGGAAACATATCTGAGATGCTTTGTTTCTGCGGATCAGGATGATTGGGTGACCTTCTTGCTTTTGGCTGAGTTCGCCCTTAATCGGGCCAGTTCGGCTACTTTGGTTTCACCTTTTTTCTGTAATTCTGGTTTCCATCCTCGTTTTTCTTCAGGGCAGGTTGAGCCTTCGGACTGTCCTGGTGTGGATTCTGTGGTGGACAGGTTGCAGCAAATTTGGAATCACGTAGTGGACAATTTGACATTGTCCCAGGAGAAGGCTCAACGTTTCGCTAACCGCCGTCGCCGTGTTGGTCCCCAACTTCGTGTTGGGGATTTGGTTTGGTTGTCGTCTCGTTATGTTCCTATGAAGGTTTCTTCTCCTAAGTTTAAGCCTCGTTTCATTGGTCCCTATAAGATTTCTGAAATTCTCAATCCTGTGTCATTTCGTTTGGCCCTTCCAGCTTCTTTTGCCATCCATAATGTGTTCCATAGGTCGTTGTTGCGGAGATATGTGGCGCCTATGGTTCCCTCCGTTGACCCTCCTGCTCCGGTGTTGGTCGAGGGGGAGTTGGAGTATGTGGTGGAGAAGATCTTAGATTCTCGTATTTCGAGACGGAAACTTCAGTACCTGGTCAAATGGAAGGGCTATGGTCAGGAAGATAATTCCTGGGTTGTTGCCTCTGATGTCCATGCTGCCGATTTAGTTCGTGCCTTTCATTTGGCTCGTCCTGATCGGCCTGGGGCCTCTGGTGAGGGTTCGGTGACCCCTCCTCAAGGGGGGGTACTGTTGTGAATTCCGTTCTCGAACTCCCTCCTGTGGTCATGAATGGTACTTCGGCGAGTTCTGTCCGTGGACTCCCTCTGGTGGCTGTGAGTGGAGCTGCTGGTTCTGAGATTCCTTCCCCAGCTGTCCTCGTTTAGGGCTAGGCTGGATTCCCTATTTAACTCCACTCAGATCGTTACTCCATGCCAGCTGTCAATGTCTTAGTACTGGTTCAGATCTCTCCTGGATCTTTCTGATGACCTGTCTACTCCAGCAGAAGCTAAGTCCCTGCTAGTTATTTTGTTGTTCATTGTTTTCTTGTCCAGCTTGCTATCATGATATTGCTTTGCTAGCTGGAAGCTCTGGGATGCAGAGTGGCACCTCCGCACCATGAGTCGGTGCGGGGGTCTTTTTGCACACTCTGCGTGGTATTTTGTAGTTTTTTGTGCTGACCGCAAAGATACCTTTTCTATTCTCTGTCTGTTTAGTAAGTCTGGCCTCCTTTGCTAAAACCTGTTTCATTCCTGTGTTTGTGACTTCCATCTTAACTCACAGTCAATATTTGTGGGGGGCTGCCTTTTCCTTTGGGGAATTTCTCTGAGGCAAGGTCAGGCTTAATTTCCTATCTTTAGGGGTAGTTAGCTCTTAGGCTGTGAAGAGGCGTCTAGGCAGAGTTAGGTACGCTCCACGGCTATTTCTAGTGTGTGTGATAGGATTAGGGTTTGCGGTCAGCAGAGCTCCCACTTCCCAGAGCTTGTCCTGTTCTACAGTTTAACCATCAGGTCATTCCGGGTGCTCCTAACCACCAGGTCCATAACAAAAGACGCCATGTTGGAAAAGGGCAGTAATGCACATAAAAAATGTTCAGAGTCCTGACATATGGTTTAATTAAGATTGTTAAAGGAGTCTGTGACATTCTTTCAATTAAAGGACTTTTTTTGGGGGTGTATTTGTTTTCTTACAATGTGACTATGGGGTTAGTAATAGGGGCATCTTATTGACGCCTCTCCATTACTAACCTCGGGGCATGATGTCACCTGACAATACAAAGGTGACATCAACCCCCCAACTATCCTCCACTTACCACTGCTACAGGTCAAGTGGGAATAACAAGGATAAGTGCCAGAATTAGCACATCTTAGAGATGCGCCTCTTCTGGGGCGGCTGAGAGCTGATGCTTTTAGCCTGGGGGGGCCAGTATCCATGGCCCTTTCCTAGGTTATTAATATCAGCCCGCAGCTGTCTAGATAGCCTTTGCTGGTTATTAATTAAAGGGGGACCCTACATAATTTTTTTTAGGGTCCCCCATTTTAATAGCCCGTAAAGGCTAAGTATCCAGTTGTGAGCTGATATCAATAGCCTGGGAAGCTCCATGGGTATTACCTCCTTCCCAGGCTATAAACATGGGCCCCCAGACATCGGCTTTCCCTCTGCTGGTTATGAAAATTGCGTGGGAGCCCACGCCATCTTTTTCCAAAAATTAATCTTTTATTAATTAAATACATGTACAGTAATTTGCACTCACACTGCAATAATTGTATTTCTCACTGACATCTATATATCTATTATATATGTATTTACTGTATGTAATCCATCTCTTCTATCCTGCCAGCTCCTGCTGTGATTTTACAGTACACGGCACAAGAATTGCCAGCTTTTCTTCTTTCTATTTATCTATCTATGTAATATATATACATATACAGCTCTGGCAAAAATTAAGAGACCACCACATCAAAACCCTGTCATGGGCAGCCCAATCTCCAGACCTGAACCCCATTGAAAACCTCTGGAATGTAATCAAGAGGATAATGGATAGTCATAAGCCATCAAACAAAGGACAACTGCTTAAATTTTTGTACCAGAAGTGGCATAAGGTCACCCAAAAGCAGTGTGAAAGACTGGTGGAAAGCATGCCAAGATGCATGAAAGCTGTGATTAAAAATCATGATTATTCCACAAACTATTGATTTCTGAACTCTTCCTGAGTTAAAACATTAGTATTGTTGTTTCTAAATGATTATGAACTTGTTTTCTTTGCATTATTTGAGGTCTGAAAGCACTGTTTTTTTAAAAAAAATTTGATCACTTCTTTTCAGAAAAAAAAATACAAAATGTATTGCTTGGAAATTCGGAGACATGTAGTCAGAAATTTATAGAATAAATGAACAATTAACATTTTACTCAAACATATACCTATAAAGAGAAAAATCAGACAAACCGAACATTTTGCAGTGGTCTCTTATTTTTTGCCAGAGTTGTATATATGTGTTTCACGGATATAGATATATATATATATATATATATATATATATATATATGTATTCTATGTGTATATATCTATTGTATTCTAACTTGTCACGCTGTGATTATACTATACGGGGCACATGAATTGCTGGCTTTTATTCTATCTATTATATATATGTATATATACAGTGTATATATATATATTTGTGTGTGTGTGTGTGTTTTGACGAATATTTCCTTAGAAAACGATGTGTAAATGACAGACTTGCTGTATGTAAAAGCTCTTGTTAAAATTGCATTGCAATCAGATAGCAATCGCACTGCATTCAGATGTAAATCGAATGTTAGTTGTGAAAAATTGGATTGTACTCGCATGACACTCGCATTGCACTCATGTGACTCTCCGCAGGGAGACTCGGACCGATTTTTCATACATTTAGTGTGACTCCGGCCTTACTGTATGTTGTGATCTCGTGCTTTGCAAGTTTTTATTTATTGTTTTCTTCTTATTTTGCCTGCGAGGCTTCACAGAACATAGCAATTTTGATTTTCATGATTGATTGTAATAATCCATTTTCCTAAAAAAAAAAAAAACATTACTGGACCTGCTTGAATAAAAGTGGGATTATGCACTGAAAGTGACTACTGATCGCATATTTGTAGTTTTCAAAAAAAAGAGTTGTCTGTGACCTGTGAAAGTTCAGCAATGTGCTTTGATTAAATGCATGTATTTGCAGCTAAACTAATTTTTTGCAATTGACTTTCATTAGAAATTTTGCACCATTTGTCTTTCAGGGTATGTTTCCACGTTCAGGAAACACTGCGTTTTTGACGCTGCGTTTTTCCGCAGCGTCAAAAACGCAGCGTCCAGATGTTACAGCATAGTGGAGGGGATTTCATGAAATCCAGACTCCACTATGCGTTAAAAAACGCATGAGTTTTTGTCGCGAAAACGCATGCGTGGTGCGTTTTTTCAAAACGCAGCATGTTGCTACTATGAGCAAAACACGCAGGTACACCACAGGTGACCTGCCAGTGACCTCAGGTGCAGTTTTGGTCAGGATTTTACCTGCATAAAATCCTGACCAAAGCCTGATGCAATCCTGAACGTGGACACATACCCTCACAGGCTCATTTAAATCTAATTAAGTATGTGGGTATAAATCAGCTGAGAGACAAATTTCTGATTAGATGATCATTGCTGTCTGACCAACGGATTCTCATATAGCTTATTCTGCAGCCAGCAGTATACAGTGTAACACACAGGCAATAGAAGGCAAACAATGCAACATTTTTACTAAAACCCAATCACAAGAATGATTTTTAACCCAAAATTCATTAATTTAAGTAAAACGAATTGTCTAAAAAATGGATAACTATAATAATAAGTCATATTGCATGACTCGTTAGAGGGTTGATTGTGACTTGTAGGCTCGCTACTTCCAACAGGTGGCGCTATAGAGTTAAGTCCTCTTTTTCTCAGAAGAGGCAATTTGCATTATCATGCTTTGTGATGAAGCATTCTGCGAAACGCGCATAAAAGGGTTTATAATTGGTAAATATGAGATGTCTATTTTTTTGTCCATTGAAATGCATTTATGCGTAGTGCTTTCCTTTTTGTCTAAATACTCTTGTCTTCAGATGCTGCCCTGTTAGATAAAGCACTTGCACCTTTTTGTCACTGGTTTACCGCAACAGGGAGGAGCCAGAAGACCGCAGCATCTGATTAGTCCTACTCCTGCACTGAAAAGAAACACTTCACCTTCATATTAAATTGTATAAATTTCTTTGGGCAGTGCAAGGTTTAATCTGCTCTTGGAGATAAGGCTCGCAGCTGTGCACTGTTAGTCACTCCCATCCCTTATATAATCTGGGTCCTGACTAACACACACCATCAGAGCTAGCTTATGCTGCATGGCATGGAGGATAGGTGTTGGTGGTTATCTGAGTAGTCGATTGGTGGATTTATCTGTGACTGTTGCTTGGTTTTAGGAGTGTGATAATTCCCTTTCTTCTACTAATTTGGTTTAACCTCATTCTTCACTCCCCAGTGCATACCTCTGTTATATGTGAGTCTATATTTGTATGTTTGATATTTTCTGTTACCCCTGTTCGTATTATCTTGTTAGTCTGGTTGGTGTACTACGATACACTACTACTCCCCTCTTCTCTGGGTGGGAGAAGGGTACAGATTCTGGGCGAATTCAGGAGCTAATGCAAGGTATGTGGCCCCCAGCATCTTCACCATCAGAAGTAATCCACGAAACATGGCGAGCTAGGGCGCCCCCTAGTGTTAGGGACAGGGAATGAGCCTCTGATCCCGTGACACCCGATAACAGAGTTGACACTTATACTGTTTTAATTTCAGCATTTAACAGGACTCATGAGCATTTGGTCAATTTTTGCACATTTGGTCACTTATGCATACTTGAGAGTTGTTTTATACCTAACACTATATCTACTGTAGTTTTGCAGTTTTGTATTGCTGTTCTATACATTTAATATTATATTTATTCCTGTGGTCTATATAGCACCCCAGTCATTTAGAAATAAGTACTTGCACTTTATTATATTTACTATATTTCCATCATTCTACTTATCTGTGGTCTGGTTTTAACCCCTTCATGACCTTGCCGTTGTTTGCAATTCTGACCAGTGTCCCTTTATGAGGTAATAACTCAGGAACGGATCCTAGCGATTCTGAGATTGTTTTTTCGTGACATATTGGGATTCATGTTAGTGGTAAATTTAGGTCGATAATTTCTGAGTTTATTTGTGAAAAAACCGGAAATTTGGCAAAAATTTTGAAAATTTCGCAATTTTCACATTTTGAATTTTTATTCTGTTAAACCAGAGAGTTATGTGACACAAAATAGTTAATAAATAACATTTCCCACATGTCTACTTTACATCAGCACAATTTTGGAAACAAATTTTTTTTTTGCTAGGAAGTTATAAGGGTTAAAATTTGACCAGTGATTTCTCATTTTTACAACAAAATTTACAAAACCATTTTTTTTAGGGACCACCTCACATTTGAAGTCAGTTTGAGGGTTCTATATGGCTGAAAATACCCAAAAGTGACACCATTCTAAAAACTGCACCCCTCAAGGTGCTCAAAACCACATTCAAGAAGTTTATTAACCCTTCAGGTGTTTCACAGCAGCAGAAGCAACATGGAAGTAAAAAATGAACATTTAACTTTTTAGTCACAAAAATGATCTTTTAGCAACAATTTTTTATTTTCCCAAGGGTAAAAGGAGAAACTGGACCACGAACGTTGTTGTCCAATTTGTCCTGAGTACGCTGATACCTCATATGTGGGGGTAAACCACTGTTTGGGCGCACGGCAGGGCTCGGAAGGGAAGGAGCGCCATTTGACTTTTTGAATGAAAAATTGGCTCCAATCTTTAGCGGACACCATGTCGCGTTTGGAGAGCCCCCGTGTGCCTAAACATTGGAGCTCCCCCACAAGTGACCACATTTTGGAAACTAGACCCCCCAAGGAACTTATCTAGAAGCATAGTGAGCACTTTAAACCCCCAGGTGCTTCACAAATTGATCCGTAAAAATGAAAAAGTACTTTTTTTTCACAAAAAAATTATTTTAGCCTCAATTTTTTCATTTTCACATGGGCAACAGGATAAAATGGATCCTAAATTTTGTTGGGCAATTTCTCCTGAGTACACCAATACCTCACATGTTGGGGTAAACCACTGTTTGGGCACATGGTAAGGCTCGGAAGGGAAGGAGCGCCATTTGACTTTTTGAATGAAAAATTATCTCCATCGTTAGCGGACACCATGTCGCGTTTGGAAAGCCCCTGTGTGCCTAAACATTGGAGCTCCTCCACAAGTGACCCCATTTTGGAAACTAGACCCCCCAAGGAACTCATCTAGAGGCATAGTGAGCACTTTAAACCCCCAGGTGCTTCACAAATTGATCCGCAAAAATGAAAAAGTACTTTTTTTTCACACAAAATTTCTTTTAGCCTCAATTCTTTCATTTTCACATGGGCAACAGGATAAAATGGATCCTAAAATTTGTTGGGCAATTTCTCCTGAGTATGCCGATACCTCATATGTGGGGGTAAACCACTGTTTGGGTGCACGGCAAGGCTCGGAAGGGGAGGCGTGCCATTTGACTTTTTGAATGGAAAATTAGCTCCAATCGTTAGCGGACACCATGTCGCGTTTGGAGAGCCCCTGTGTGCCTAAACATTGGAGCTCCCCTACAAGTGACCCCATTTTGGAAACTAGACCCCCCAAGGAACTTATCTAGATGCATAGTGAGCACTTATAACCCCCAGGTGCTTCACAGAAGTTTATAACGCAGAGCCGTGAAAATAAAAAAATAATTTTTCTTTCCTCAAAAATGATTTTTAGCCCAGAATTTTTTATTTTCCCAAGGGTAATAGGAGAAATTGGACCCCAAATGTTGTTGTCCAGTTTGTCCTGAGTACGATGATACCCCATATGTGGGGGTAAACCACTGTTTGGGCGCACGGCAGGGCTCGGAAGGGAAGGCACGCCATTTGGCTTTTTGAATGGAAAATTAGCTCCAATCATTAGCGGACACCATGTCGCGTTTGGAGAGCCCCTGTGTGCCTAAACATTGGAGCTCCCGCACAAGTGACCCCATTTTGGAAACTAGACCTCCCAAGGAACTAATCTAGATGTGTGGTGAGCACTTTGAACCCCCAAGTGCTTCACAGAAGTTTATAACGCAGAGCCATGAAAATAAAAAATAATTTTTCTTTTCTCAAAAATGATTTTTTAGCCCACAATTTTTTATTTTCCCAAGGGTAACAGGAGAAATTGGACCCCAAAAGTTGTTGTCCAGTTTCTCCTGAGTACGCTGATACCCCATATGTGGGGGTAAACCACTGTTTTGGCACACGTCGGGGTTCGGAAGGGAAGTAGTGACGTTTTGAAATGCAGACTTTGATGGAATGCTCTGCGGGCGTCAGGTTGCGTTTGCAGAGCCCCTGATGTGCCTAAACAGTAGGAACTCCCCACAATTGACTCCATTTTGGAAACTAGACCCCCAAGGGAACTTATCTAGATGTGTAGTGAGCACTTTGAACCCCCAAGTGCTTCACAGAAGTTTATAACGCAGAGCCGTGAAAATAAAAAATGTGTTTCCTTTCCTCAAAAATATTTTTTTAGCCCAGAATTTTTTTATTTTTGCAAGAGTAACAGGAGAAATTGGACCCCAAAAGTTGTTGTCCAGTTTCTCCTGAGTACGCTGATACCCCATATGTGGGGGTAAACCACTGTTTTGGCACACGTCGGGGTTCGGAAGGGAAGTAGTGACGTTTTGAAATGCAGACTTTGATGGAATGCTCTGCGGGCATCAGGTTGCGTTTGCAGAGTCCCTGATGTGCCTAAACAGTAGGAACTCCCCACAAGTGACTCCATTTTGGAAACTAGACCCCCCAAGGAACTTATCTAGATGTGTGGTGAGCACGTTCAACCCCCAAGTGCTTCACAGAAGTTTACAACGCAGAGCCGTGAAAATAAAAAATCATTTTTCTTTCCTCAAAAAAGATGTTTTAGCAAGCAATTTTTTATTTTCACAAGGGTAACAGGAGAATTTGGACCCCAATATTTGTTGCCCAGTTTGTTGTGAGTACGCTGATACCCCATATGTGGGGGTAAACCACTGTTTGGGCACACGTCAGGGCTCGGAAGGGAAGTAGTGACATTTGAAATGCAGACTTTGATGGAATGGTCTGCGGGCGTCACATTGCATTTGCAGAGCCCCTGATGTGCCTAAACAGTAGAAACACCCCACAAGTGACCCCATTTTGGAAACTAGACCCCCGAAGGAACTTATCTAGATGTGTGGTGAGCACTTTCAACCCCCAAGTGCTTCACAGAAGTTTATAACGCAGAGCCGTGAAAATAAAAAATAATTGTTCTTTCCTCAAAAATTATGTTTTAGCAAGTAATTTTTTATTTTTGCAAGGGTAACAGGAGAAATTGGACCCCAACAGTTGTTGCCCAGTTTGTCCTGAGTACGCTGGTACCCCAAATGTGGGGGTAAACCACTGTTTGGGTGCACGTCGGGGCTTGGAAGGGCGGGAGCACCATTTGACTTTTTGAACGCAAGATTGGCTGGAATCAATGGTGGCGCCATGTTGCGTTTGGAGACCCCTGATGTGCCTAAACAGTGGAAACCCCTCAATTCTAACTTCAACACTAACCCCAACACACCCCTAATCCTAATCCCAACTGTAGCCATAACCTTAATCACAACCCTAACCCCAACACACCCCTAACCACAACCCTAACCGCAACACAACCGTAACCCTAATTCCAACCCTAATCCTAACCCTAATCCCAACCGTAACCCTAATCCCAACCCTAACCACAACTGTAACCCCAACACACCCCTAACCCTATCCGTAACCCTAACCACAAGCCTAATCTTAACCCTATTTCAAACCCTAGCCCTAATTCCAACCCTAACTCTAATTCCAACCGTAACCCTAAGGCTATGTGCCCACGTTGCGGATTCGTGTGAGATTTTTCCGCACGATTTTTGAAAAATCTGCAGGTAAAAGGCACTGCGTTTTGCCTGCGGATTTACAGCAGATTTCCAGTGTTTTTTTGTGCGGATTTCACCTGCGGATTCCTATTGAGGAACAGGTGTAAAACGGTGCGGAATCCGCACAAAGAATTGACATGCTGCGGAAAATACAACGCAGCATTTCTGCACGGAAATTTCCGCACCATGGGCACAGCGGATTTGGTTTTCCTTAGGTGTACATGGTACTGTAAACCTGATGGAAAACTGCTTCGAATTCGCAGCGGCCAATCCGCTGCGGATCCGCGGCCAATCCGCTGCCAATCCGCTGCGGATCCGCGGCCAATCCGCTGCCAATCCGCTGCGGATCCGCTGCCGATCCGCTGCGGATCCGCGGCCGATCCGCTGCGGATCCGTGGCCGATCCGTTGCCGATCCGCGGCCGATCCGCTGCCGATCCGCGGCCGATCCGCTGCGGATCCGCTGCCGATCCGCTGCGGATCCGCTGCCGATCCGCTGCCGATCCGCGGCCGATCCGCTGCGGATCCGCGGCCGATCCGCTGCGGATCCGCGGCCGATCTGCTCTGTGTGCACATGCCATAACCCTACCCCTAACCCTAACCCTACCCGTAACCCTAACCCTACCCCTAACCCTACCCCTAGTTCTAACCCTAGTTCTAACCCTAACCCTAGTGGAAAAAGAAAAAAAAATATTTTCTTTATTTTATTATTGTCCCTACCTATGGGGGTGATAAAGGGGGGGGTTTATTTATTATTTTTTTATTTTGATCGCTGTGGTAGAACCTACCACAGCGATCAAAATGTACTTGTAACGAATCTGCCAGCCGGCAGATTCGGCGGGCGCACTGAGCATGCGCCCGCCATCTTGGAAGATGGCGGCGCCCAGGGAGAAGACGGACCGACTTCGGGAGGATCGGTAAGTATGAGGGGGTGGTGGGGGGGTGGATCGGAGCACAGGGGGGGGGATTGGAGGACGGGGGGAGCGGACAGGAGCACGGGGGAGCGGACAGGAGCACGGGGGAGCGAACAGGGGGACGGAGGGGGGTACCGGACAGAACGGAGGACTGGGGAGGAGATTGGGGGCGGTGGGGGGGGCCAGAACATGATTTCCAGCCATGGCAGATGCTATTGCAGCATCGGCCATGGCTGGATTGCAATATTTCACCATTTTCATAGGTGAAATATTGCAAATTGCTCTGATTGGCTGTTGCACTTTCAACAGCCAATCAGAGCGATCGTAGCCACGTGGGGGCAAAGCCACCCCCCCTAGGCTGAAGTACAACTCCCCCTCTCCCTGCAGATCGGGTAAAATAGGAGTTAACCCTTTCACCCGATCTGCAGGGATGCGATCATTCCATGACGCCACATAGGCGTCATGGGTCGGGAAGGGGTTAATATATACTCTCCATTTTGGGTATTACACCCCATTGAATTAGAATTAAACACTTGCACTTTACTATTTCTATACTTTCTGATATATTTATTTGTAGAACCCCTCATTGAGAGTTTGACCTGTGATATAATATTACTCTCTGGAGTATAAATGGTGTTTAGAAAGAGGACATGGACAAATTTCCTTCTCTATTTATTGTGTGTGTTTTTTATTTCTTTTTTTTTAACTTGATATGCATATTATTGCTTTGACTACCAGGTGGCGATGTTATACTTCTGTAAAATATCTATATGTGAGTTATATTGCATCTATTCTCCACATGGGCCTTTATTCAGGATCAGTTGTGCTCAGGCTCGGACTGGCCCACCGGAGAACCGGAGGATTCTCCGGTGGGCCCTGGCTCTGACACCTGCTGACATACTGGCCAGCAGCTGCCTAGCGCCCCCACTGCTCCAGGGCCCCCCCTGGCCGCCCGACCTCCCACCCTCCTTGAAGATGATACTCACCCTTCTCCAGCAATGGTCTCGGCATCTGCAGCTCGTCCTGAATGAGCGGACACGTGGTACCGCTCATTAAGGTCATGAATATGCACATATTCATGACCTTAATGAGCGGTATCACAGGACCACTCAGGCAGGAAGAAGGTGCTGTGCCGGGAGTCGGGACAGAGCGTGAGGGATGTCGGTGCGGCTGTGCAGTGTGGGACAGGTGAGTATGAGGGACGGGGGGATGGGGGGGATGAAGGAGGACTTAAACCATCGTGCCATGCAAGATGGGAGTGGGAGCAGGAGCGGGGGGGAGGTGGAGAGATGAGCCATGCATACGGGAGGGGACTATGAGCCATGCATACGGGAGGGGACTATGAGCCATGCATACAGGAGGGGGAATATGAGCCATGCATACAAGGGGGAATATGAGCCATGCATACAGGGGGGAATATGAGCCATGCATAGGGGGGGATATGAACCATGCATGGGGGGGATATGAGCCATGCATACAGGGGGGAATATGAGCCATGCTTACAAGGGGGAATATGAGCCATGCATACAGGGGGGAATATGAGCCATGTATATAGGAGGGGGAATATGAGCCATGCATGCAAGGGGGAATATGAGCCATGCATACAGGAGGGGGAATATGAGCCATGCATACAGGAGGGGGAATATGAGCCATGCATACAAGGGGGAATATGAGCCACGCATACAGGGGGGGAATATGAGCCACGCATACAGGAGGGGGAATATGAGCCATGCATGCAAGGGGGAATATGAGCCATGCATACAGGAGGGAGGGAAATATGAGCCATGCATACAGGGGGGAATATGAGCCATGCATACAGGGGGGAATATGAGCCATGCATACGGGGGGGGGGATATGAGCCATGCATACAGGGGGGAGTATGAGCCATGCATACAGGGGGAGTATGAGCCATGCATAAAGGGGGGAATATGAGCCATGCATAAGGGGGGGATATGAGCATGCATACAGGGGGGAATATGAGCTATGCATACAGGGGGGAATATGAGCCAAGCATACAGGGGGGGAATATGAGCCGTGCACATGGGATGGGAGGGAGATGAGCCATGCATACAGGAGGGAATATGAGCCATGCATATAGGGGGGGAATATGAGCCATGCATACGGGAGGGGACTATGAGCCATGTATACAGGAGGGGGAATATGAGCCATGCATACAGGAGGGGGAATATGAGCCATGCATACAGGGGGGAATATGAGCCATGCATAGGGGGGGATATGAACCATGCATGGGGGGGATATGAGCCATGCATACAGGGGGGAATATGAGCCATGCTTACAAGGGGGAATATGAGCCATGCATACAGGGGGGAATATGAGCCATGTATATAGGAGGGGGAATATGAGCCATGCATGCAAGGGGGAATATGAGCCATGCATACAGGAGGGGGAATATGAGCCATGCATACAGGAGGGGGAATATGAGCCATGCATACAAGGGGGAATATGAGCCACGCATACAGGGGGGAATATGAGCCACGCATACAGGAGGGGGAATATGAGCCATGCATGCAAGGGGGAATATGAGCCATGCATACAGGAGGGAGGGAAATATGAGCCATGCATACAGGGGGGAATATGATCCATGCATACAGGGGGGAATATGAGCCATGCATACGGGGGGGGGATATGAGCCATGCATACAGGGGGGAGTATGAGCCATGCATACAGGGGGAGTATGAGCCATGCATAAAGGGGGGAATATGAGCCATGCATAAGGGGGGGATATGAGCATGCATACAGGGGGGAATATGAGCCAAGCATACAGGGGGGGAATATGAGCCGTGCACATGGGATGGGAGGGAGATGAGCCATGCATACAGGAGGGAATATGAGCCATGCATATAGGGGGGGAATATGAGCCATGCATACAGGGGGGAATATGAGCCATGCATATGGGATGGGAGGGAGATGAGCCATGCATACAAGGGGGAATATGAGCCATGCATATGGGATGGGAGGGAGATGAGCCATGCATACAGGAGGGAATATGAGCCATGCATACAGGGGGGAATATGAGCCATGCATATGGGATGGGAGAGAGATGAGCCATGCATACAGGAGGGGGGGCCATTATACAGTATGGAGAACTGTGTGTTATGATCCGGTGACCTTGGAGCTGCATGAGACTTTCTCAGGAGTAAGTGGAACCTGTACTGACCGCAGACCCTAAACTGACACCGCAACTAGAAGTAGCCGTGGGGTGTACCTAACACATCCTAGACACCTCGACACAGCCGGAGGACTAAATACTCCTATAGATGGAAATGGGAATTCTATCTTGCCTCAGAGCAGAACCCCAAAGGATAGGGGACGAGCCAGATGAAAGGCACGAACCAAATCAGCAGCATGGACATCAGAGGCAAAAACCCAAGAATTATCCTCCTGGCCATAACCCTTCCATTTGACAAGGTACTGAAGCCTCCGCCTCGAAAAGCGAGAATCCAAAATTTTCTCAACCACATACTCCAAATCCCCATCAACCAA
Source organism: Ranitomeya variabilis (assembly GCF_051348905.1). Classification (NCBI taxonomy): domain Eukaryota; kingdom Metazoa; phylum Chordata; class Amphibia; order Anura; family Dendrobatidae; genus Ranitomeya; species Ranitomeya variabilis. Next base: position 214,594,900 of record NC_135234.1, on the reverse strand, counting down.
CACAGGGGCCGGAGGATCAACAGAGGGAACAACGGGCACCACATATTTCCGCAATAAAGATCTATGGAAGACATTATGGATAGCAAAAGAGGCCGGAAGGGCCAATCGAAAAGACACCGGATTAATAATCTCAGAAATCCTATAAGGACCAATAAACCGAGGCTTAAACTTAGGGGAAGAAACCTTCATAGGAACATGACGGGAAGACAACCAGACCAGATCCCCAACCCGAAGCCGGGAACCAACACACCGACGACGGTTAGCAAAACTTTGAGCCTCCTCCTGAGACAACACCAAATTGTCCACCACATGAGCCCAAATCTGCTGCAACCTCTCAACCACAGAATCCACACCAGGACAGTCAGAAGGCTTAACCTGCCCCAAAGAAAAACGAGGATGAAAACCAAAATTACAAAAGAAGGGCGAAACCAAGGTAGCCGAACTAGCCCGATTATTAAGGGCAAACTCGGCCAATGGCAAGAAAGCCACCCAATCATCCTGATCAGCAGACACAAAGCATCTCAAATAAGTTTCCCAAGTCTGATTAGTTTGCTCGGTCTGGCCATTTGTCTGAGGATGAAATGCGGAAGAAAAAGACAAATCAATGCCCAGCCTAGCACAAAAGGCCCGCCAAAACCTAGAAACAAACTGGGAACCTCTGTCGGACACAATATTCTCCGGAATACCATGCAAACGAACCACATGCTGAAAAAACAACGGAACCAAATCAGAAGAGGAAGGCAATTTAGGCAAAGGCACCAAATGAACCATCTTAGAGAACCGGTCACAAACAACCCAGATAACCGACATCCTCTGGGAAACCGGAAGATCAGAAATAAAATCCATAGAAATATGCGTCCAGGGCCTCTCAGGGACCGGCAAAGGCAAAAGCAACCCACTAGCACGGGAACAACAAGGCTTGGCCCGCGCACAAGTCCCACGGGACTGCACAAAAGAACGCACATCACGTGACAAAGAAGGCCACCAAAAGGACCTACCAACCAAATCTCTGGTACCAAAAATACCAGGATGGCCAGCCAACACAGAACAATGAACCTCAGAAATCACTCTACTAGTCCATCTATCAGGAACAAACAGTTTCCCCACTGGACAGCGGTCAGGTTTGTCAGCCTGAAATTCCTGAAGAACCCGTCGTAAATCAGGGGAAATGGCAGAAAGGACCAACCCTTCTTTCAGAAAGCCGACCGGTTCAAGGACCTCAGGAGAATCGGGCAAAAAACACCTAGAGAGGGCATCAGCCTTAATATTCTTAGAACCTGGAAGATACGAGACCACGAAATCAAAATGGGAAAAAAACAAGGACCATCGAGCCTGTCTAGGATTCAGCCGTCTGGCAGACTCGAGGTAAATCAGATTTTTATGATCGGTCAAGACCACAATACGATGCTTAGCTCCCTCAAGCCAATGTCGCCACTCCTCAAACGCCTACTTCATAGCCAACAACTCCCGATTGCCGACATCATAATTGCGTTCAGCAGGCGAAAACTTATGGGAAAAGAAGGCACGCGGTTTCATCAAGGAACCAACAGGATCCCTCTGAGACAAAACGGCCCCTGCCCCAATCTCAGAAGTGTCAACCTCAACCTGAAACGGAAGAGAAACATCCGGTTGACGCAACACCGGGGCACAAGTAAATCGGCGTTTAAGCTCCTGAAAGGCAGAGACAGCCGCAGAGGACCAATTCGTCACATCAGCGCCTTTCTTCGTCAAATCGGTCAAGGGTTTAACCACACTGGAGAAGTTAACAATGAAACGGCGATAAAAATTAGCAAAGCCCAAAAATTTCTGAAGGCTCTTCACGGATGTGGGTTGAATCCAATCATGAATGGCCTGAACCTTAACCGGATCCATCTCTATAGATGAGGGAGAAAAAATGAAGCCCAAAAAAGAAACCTTCTGTACTCCAAAAAGACACTTAGACCCCTTCACAAACAAAGCATTATCACGAAGGATCTGAAATACCATCCTGACCTGTTCCACATGAGACTCCCAATCATCGGAAAAAATTAAAATGTCATCCAAATATACAATCATGAATTTATCAGAAGATATCGTGCATGAAGGACTGAAAAACAGATGGAGCATTAGAGAGCCCAAATGGCATCACAAGGTATTCAAAATGGCCTTCGGGCGTATTAAACGCAGTTTTCCATTCATCACCCTGCTTAATACGAACAAGATTATATGCCCCCCGAAGGTCAATCTTCGTAAACCAACTAGCCCCCTTAATCCTAGCAAACAAATCGGAAAGCAGAGGTAAAGGGTATTGAAACTTGACCGTGATCTTATTCAAGAGGCGATAATCAATACAGGGTCTCAAGGAGCCATCCTTTTTAGCAACAAAAAAAAACCCGCACCCAACGGTGAAGAAGATGGCCGAATATGCCCTTTCTCCAAAGACTCCTTAACATAACTCCGCATGGCGGTATGTTCTGGCACAGACAGGTTGAAAAGTCGGCCCTTAGGAAACTTACAGCCTGGAATCAAGTCAATCGCACAATCACAGTCCCTATGCGGTGGAAGGGAACTGGACTTGGGCTCATCGAATACATCCTGAAAATCAGACAAAAACTCTGGAATTTCAGAAGAGGAAGAAGAGGAGATTGACATCAAAGGAACGTCATTATGAACCCCCTGACATCTCCAACTAGTCACAGACATAGACTTCCAATCCAACACAGGATTATGTACCTGCAACCACGGAAAACCCAGCACGATAGCATCATGCAAATTATGCAACACCAGAAATCGACAATCTTCCTGATGGGCTGGTACCATGCACATGGTCACCTGTGTCCAGAACTGGGGCTTATTTTTAGCCAAAGGTGTAGCATCAATGCCCCTTAAAGGAATAGGGTTCTGCAAAGACTGCAAGGGAAAACCACAACGCCTGGCAAACTCAAAGTCCATTAAGTTCAAGGCGGCGCCTGAATCCACAAACGCCATGACAGAAAATGATGACAATGAGCATATCAAGGACACAGATAACAGAAATTTAGGTTGTACAGTACTGATGGTAAATGAACTAGCGATCCTCTTTGTACGCTTAGGGCAGACTGAAATGACATGAGAAGCATCGCCACAATAAAAACACAACCTATTCTGACGTCTGAATCCTTGTTGTTCCGTTCTAGACAGAATCCTATCACACTGCATTGGCTCAGGCATCTGCTCTGAGGACAACGCCACAGCGCGCACAGTTCTGCGCTCCCGCAAGCGCCGATCAATCTGAATGGCCACAGACATAGAATCACTCAGACCGAAAGGCGTGGGAAACCCCACCATAACATCTTTAACGGATTCAGAAAGACCCTCTCTGAAAATTGCCGCCAAAGCATCATCATTCCATTTAGTCAACACAGACCATTTTCTAAATTTCTGACAATACAATTCTGCCGCTTCTTGACCCTGAGACAGGGCCAACAAGGTCTTCTCCGCTTGATCCACAGAATTTGGTTCATCATATAATAATCCTAAAGCCTGAAAAAAGGCGTCTACATTAAGCAAGGCCGGATTCCCAGATTCCAGGGAAAATGCCCAATCCTGAGGATCGCCACGCAGCAGGGAGATGACAATTTTAACCTGCTGAATGGAATCACCAGAAGATTGAGGTCTCAGAGCAAAAAACAGTTTACAGTTGTTTTTAAAACTCAAAAGTTTGGACCTGTCCCCAAAAAAACAAATCAGGAGTAGGAATCTTAGGGTCTAAAACTGGAGTCTGAACAATATAATCAGAAATACCCTGTACCCTAGCAGCAAGCTGGTCCACATGAGAAGCTAATCTCTGAACATCCATGCTAGCACAAGACTCCTCAGCCACCCAGAGAAAAAGAGGGAAGAAAAGACAAAGCAGGCTACAGAAAAAAATGGCTCAACACCTTTCTTCCCTTCTTCTGAGCTGCATTGTTGCATACTCATTGTTGGCCAGTTGTACTGTTATGATCCGGTGACCTTGGAGCCGCATGAGACTCTCTCAGGAGTAAGTGGAACCTGTACTGACCGCAGAATCTAAACTGACACCGCAACTAGAAGTAGCCGTGGGGTGTACTTAACACATCCTAGACACCTCGACACAGCCGGAGGACTAAATACCCCTATAGATGGAAATGGGAATTCTATCTTGCCTCAGAGCAGAACCCCAAAGGATAGGCAGCCCCCCAAAAATATTGACTTTGAGTATTAGAGGAAAGACACACGCAGGCAGAAATCAGGATTTAGCAAAAGAGGCCACGCTAGCTAAATAGGAAAGGATAGGACAGAATACTAAGCGGTCAGTATTAAAACCCTAAAAATATCCACAGCAGATAATACAAAAATTCCACCATCTAACTAAAGACATGGAATGTATATCTGCATCTCCTGAGAATCCAACTTGACTGAAAAAATCCAAACACAGTCTAAGCTGGACAAGAAAAAACAATGAATAGCACTAAATTGTAAAGCACACAGAATGTGTGCTGCAGAAACAAAAACCAGACACTTATCTTTGCCGATTTGGCAGCAGGGCAGGAGGAACCAGACAGAGATGCATAACCTCCAAGAACAATGGACAACTGGCAAGGGCTAATGAATCCTGCACATCTAAATACCCCAGTCAGAGCTGCAATCAGCAGGGACACCTGCCCAGGATTGCAAGCCAGAGACAACTGTATTACCACCAACAACCACCGGAGGGAACCCAAGAGCAGAATTCACAACACTGTGTGGCCATTATACAGTATTGAGCATCATGTGTGGCCATTATACAGTATGGTGCATCATGTGTGGCCAATGCACATTATACAGTACTAGATGGTGGCCCGATTCTATCGCATCGGGTATTCTAGAATATGCATGTCCACGTAGTATTTTGCCCAGTCACGTAGTATTTTGCCCAGTCACATAGAATAATGCTCCATGCAGTTATGGCCCCATAGATGCCCCATATAATGCTCCATGCAGTTATGGCCCCATAGATGCCCCATATAATGCTCCATGCAGTTGTTTATGGCCCCATAGACGCTCCATACAGCATTGTACCAGATGTAATGCTGCTGCTGCAATAAAGAAAAAAAATGACATACTCACCTCTCGTCGCTGCTCCTCAGGGTCCCGTCTCTCCGCACTGACTGTTCAGGCAGAGGGCGGCGCGCACACTAATATGTCATCACACCCTCTGACCTGTACAGTCAGTGCAAGAGGACGGGAAGACGGAGCGGCGCCCGGCGGATGGAACGCGGACAGGTGAATATGAAATACTCACCTGCTCCTGACGCTGTCCCTGCCTGTCCCATGGTACCACAGCTTCTTCGTGCAGGGCCTGTGGTGTCGTCATGGTCACATGACCGTGACGTCATGGCAGGTTCTTGTCACACACCAAAATTAGCACCGGAACCTGCCGCTTGCATGGACCGGTCACCGGAGCGTCGGAAAGGCGGCGGAAGGTGAGTATAATGATTTGTTATTTTTTTTTTATTATTGTTCACATTACATGTTTTTACTATTGAAGCTGCATAGGCAGCCTCAATAGTAATAATAATAATAATAATAATCTTTATTTATATAGCGCCAACATATTCCGCAGCACTTTACAGTTTAACAGTTTCAAACACAACAGTCATAGGTAACAACGTTAACAATACAGTAATAAAGCAAAAATAAGACAAAATAAGACGACCCTGCTCGTGAGAGCTTACAATCTACAATGAGGTGGGGAGATACAAAGCACAGGTGTGTATTTACAATGGTGTATTTACAGTGATGGTCCAGCCATCTTCCGGGGGTGGGGGTAGATGGAAGTAGTGAATGGGTTACACACGCACAAAAACATAAAATGAGTTTGATTAGGGAACGTGATAGGCCGCTCTGAACAAATGTGTTTTGAGCGAGCGCCTAAAACTATGCAAGTTGTGGATGGTCCTAATGTCTTGGGGTAGAGCATTCCAGAGGATTGGCGCAGCACGGGAGAAGTCTTGGAGTCGGGAGTGGAAGGTACGGATTAGTGCAGAGGTTAGTCGAAAGTCATTTGCAGAGCGCAGAGGTCGGTTAGGCCGATAGACAGAAATGAGGGAGGAGATGTAAGGGGGTGCCGCACTATGGAGAGCTTTGTGGGTGAGAACAAGTACTTTGAATTGTATCTTGTAATGAATGGGCAGCCAGTGTAACGACTGGCGAAGAGCGGACACGTCCGAGTAACGATTAGCCAGATGGACGACCCTGGCTGCTGCATTAAGGATAGATTGGATAGGGGAAAGTCGAGTGAGTGAGTAAAAACTTGGTCACACAGGGTTAATAGCGGCGGTAACGGAGTGAGTTACCCGTGGCATAACGCGGTCCGTTACTGCTGGCATTAACCCTGTGTGAGCCGTGACTGCGGGGAGTATGGAGTGGGCACTGACTGCAGGGGAGTGGGGAGGGACTAATCGGACTGTGCCCGTCGCTGATTGGTCACGGCAGCCATGACAGGCAGCTGGCGAGACCAATCAGCGAATGAATAACCATGACGGAAGTTGCCGACGGACAGACAGAAGGACAGAAAGACGGAAGTACCCCTTATATAAATTATATATATAGATGGAGCATCATGTGTGGCCGTTATACAGTATGGAGCATCATGTGTGGCCATTATACAGTATTGAGCACCATGTGGGATCATTATACAGCATGGAGAACTGTGTGGCCGGTATACAGTATGGAGCATCATTTGTGGCCATATACAGTATTGAGCATCATGTGCTATCATTATACAGTATGGAGAACTGTGTGTGGCCGTTATACAGTATGGAGCACTATGTGTGGCCATTATACAGTATGGAGCACTGTGGCCATTTTTTTTTATAATTATTGTATATAAAACAGTGTGATCAGCAGTGCTAAATGGCTGTGGTTGGGACGTGGATATGGGTGTGATTAGTTGTGAAATGGGTGTGGTCAGAGGCGTGGCCTAAAATTTGCCACGGCACACTACGCGCGTCGCAAACTTTATACCTCCTTCCCTTTTTCAAAAGTTGGGAGGTATGGTACCACATTTGCCAGATCACGGCAAGTGCCGCAAATCCCATAGGGAATGAATGAGGCCGAACGCAGTGTTGCAGTAAGTGATCCGTTACGCGGCACATGCAGAAAAACTGCCGGATCTGCCGCAAAAGGCGACTTTCACATCAGCAATTCTTGCCAAAGTCACTGCCGATAGTGTCATACTCAGGAAGCACTAAAAGTGACTAGGGCAGCAGAAACTCTAAATACGGCCCTGGGGGGGGGGGGGCTACATTATATTCTGTGGTGGGACTGCATTATACTCAGGGTACTACATTATATTATGGGGGGCTACATCATACTATATGAGGGGGCTACAGTATACTCTATGGGGGGTCTGCATTATATTCTGTGGTGGAACTGCATTCTCTCAGGGGACTACATTATATTCTGAGGTGGGTTGCATCATATTTGCGTCATACCTGAGGGGGTTGCATTATATTTTGTGGGGTGCTGCATTATATTCTATGAGAGGGGACCACATTATATTTTATGAGGGGGCTACATTATATTCTGTGAGGGGGCTACCCCAACCCTTGCTACATAATTAAGACGTGAACTACCTTATATTATACCCTGATATTAGCGCTTTTTACCGCACAATTGGTGGTCTTGTATCTATTTCTATGTAGCTACATAGTGGGCCCCAAGAATGATTTTCTCTGGTGGGCCCAAGGTGCTCCAGTCCGACGCTGGTTGTGCTCCTTATGTATATTGTGATCAGTTCTTCCTTGTACTGACATAACACTTACCTGTCTTCTCTGCAGATCAACTCCCATATTAATTGTTTTTATTTGAGTGTTGTTATTATTTGTGTTTTCAAAGATAGAATAATTTGTTTAAATATAGGAGCATAACAGGCTTTTCATTAATATGCTGAGCCTGGAATACCCATTTAATACCCATCCTTGGCCTCATTTTAATCTATAAAATGGGAGTTTTTCAGTGCATATACAATGGATATAGAATGCCTACACACCCCTGGTAAAATGCCAGGTTTTTGTCATGTACAAAAATCATACCAACAAGAATCATTTCAGAACTTTTTCCAACTTTAACGACCGTCAATAAGCATTAAGTTGGCACCCGTTAGTGGGCCTTAATCCTCAGCACCATTTTAAATAGCGCAGAGGATTAAGTGAATAACCTCCCCCACAGGTGACAACTGACACCCTGCGGCCTTGGCTATGACTAATTTTGCAACCAATCGGGGCCGAATAACCCCTTAAAATACCGCTGTCAATCGCTACAGTGGCATCTTAATGGTGAAAAAGGGGTTAAAACACCCCCTTTGATCCTATCAGTCCCCCACAATCATAACCGCGGGTGTCGATGGTTACCATGGTGCCCCAAACTCATCTGATGACACCAGGGTACGGTGGCCTGTTAGATTCTGCTATAAGAAGGGTCTAACTGGCTCTGTCAGTGAGATACTGACAGGTCTCATGCATTGCAGTACACGAGTTCTGCATTGCATGAGACCAGCAATTAAAGTAAAATAAAATATGTCAAAAGTAAGAAAAACACAAAAAAAAGCTCACACAAATTACGAAAATCTATTTTGCAACTAAAAACGCACCATTTATGTTAAAACAAAAATAAACAGCTGGGGGCCCCTGGGGGTGCAGGAGCGCTAGGCAGCTACCTGCCCCTAATGCCGGCCCTGCCTGCATGGGCCTCCCAGAGCCTCTGGGCCCCGATGCAGCTGCACCAGTTGAACCGACGGTATGTCCGCCCATGGACCCAAGCTATAATACTGTCATGTTATTTATTCTGTACGGCGAACACTGTAAAAAAAATAATAAAAAAAAAGCCAAAAAATGCCGCTTTTTCATGATACTGTCACATAAAAGAATTAAAAGTGATCAAAAATATGTATGCAAAAAGAGTATAAATGAAAATGCCAAACCATCCTGCAAAAAAAACCCCTAATTTGGCTAAAAAAATACAAAAGTTACAGCTCTCAGAATATGGCAATGCAAAAACAAATCAATTTTTGTAAAATATTGATTTTAGTGTGTAAAAGCACCAAAGCATAAAAATAGATATAAATCTGGTATCGCTGTAACTGTACCGACCGGAAGAACAAAGTAGTCTTACCAGTTTTACTCCACAGTGAACTGCACAAAAGCAATAACTGAATTGCTGTTTTTTGTACATTTTACATCTGAAAATCAAATTAAAAAGTGATTAAAATATGTTAGATACTGCAAAATGGTACCAAAAATAATCTACAACTCATCATGCAAACAGAAAGCCCACATCCAGCGTCTTCCCAGCAGCCCATGTCAGTTAATTCTTAGCTCAGCTTTCCCACCAATAGCGCTACAGCATGTAGTTAATGCATGTATCTAAACTTCTTTGTTTTTTGATACCTCCTCAGCGACTGTTTGAGAAAGATTCTCTGGAACTGAAACGTCACCTTCTGTGGCAATCCAGGAGTAACTTTGTATATTTACACATGCTTGTAGCACTTTATTAAAACTACGTCACCTTTGCAAGACAGCGAATATTTCTTCTTATATATAGCTCTGTTCCCCAAAAAATAAAACGTTACAGCTCTCAGAATGCGACGACAAAAAAAGCAAATACTCACTATAATGAGGCAGATGGAGTCACTTTGGACTCAGTCTTGTCTCTCTTTCTGTCACATTATTTTAGGCATGTTTTTAGTGATCAAGTGTGAGCGACCACAGTTCTCTGCACTCCTAAAAAGATGGGCACCACAGGAGCAGATGCCAAACGGAATCCAAAGTGTCTCCATCTGCCTCATTATGGTGGGCCATTCCATCGGAGCTTTCGTCTAAATTGCAATTTTGGGTGATTTACGCAGAAACCCCAATGTAAGTGCTCAGCATGGAACACAAGAAAGTGATCCTAGACTTAGGCCGGCGTCACACTAGAGAGTTTTACGGACATATGAGAGGAAAAACTACGCATTGCACACGGACCAATGATTTTCTATGGGGCAGCTCCAATCTGCCGTATATTTCTGGGCCGTATTTTACGGGCGTACAAAATCGCAGCATGCTGCGTTTGTCAGCCTATTGCGCAAAACATCTGGAGCGCCCCCACTGTCGCAGGGCCGAGGGGTACCCAGTACCAGGCCTCTCTCTCTCGGTTCTGGGAGTGTCACGGTGGCTAGACCCGGTCCGTGACCCTGCTGAGGGGCGTCCAGTGAAAGTTGAGAGTGATGATGTGTAGTGCAGGGTGCGATGAATAACGAGGACACAGGGTTGCAGTCTCTTTACCCTTTTACTGAAGGTTTTGAGATACTCAATCCAGAGCACTGTTAACAGGGCTGGCTGAGACCGGCCGGTCCAAAGGCACATCCGGAGTTCCCTTAGCAGGTGGGAATCAGTGTCTACCTTCTAGCCCTTGTGTGTTGTAGTCCTTCCCTGCTGAGCACCCCGGGATAGTCCTCACAACTGATTCTGTCTGTCTCTGATGTTCGTTCTCTACGTCCACCAGATGATATGGTTAGGACGCACCCGTATGACGGGGTAGGCCTGGAGTTCTTCCTGGACCCTAGAGTCGCCCCTCTCCCACAGCTGCCTCCGTTGTCTGCTTAGGTGTTTAAGTGAGACAGCCAACCTATAATTGGCTGTCCTGCCTTGGTTTGAAGTAATGCTTAAAGTCTCTTACTTTCTCGGCGTTCCGGCCACCGACTTTGCGGTTCAGAAGGATGTTGCCTCGATCTTACAGCACGACTCCTTCTGGACCTATCACCTCTGCGCTGTATTCCTGTTTCTCACTCCTTCACAATACCCCTCGCTTCTTGTCCTTTCCTAGGAGACTGCCGCTGAAAGCACAGGCATGGCTCCTTAACGTTCTTTCTTGTTCACTAGGGCTCTGCCAGGATCCCACCTCTGACAGGTCCTCTCTCGAGCTCTTCCCAGCTCCTTTCTCCCTGACTTCCTGTCCAACCCTGTTATGATCTGGTGACCTTGGAGCAGCATGAAACTTTCTCTGGAGTCGGTGAAACCTGTACTGACCGCAAATCCTGAACTAACACCGCAACTAGAAGTAGCCGTGGGGTGTGCCTAACAAACCCTAGACACCTCAACACAGCCGGAGGACTAAATACCCCTAAGATGGAAATAGGAATGCTACCTTGCCTCAGAGCAGACCCCCAAAGGATAGGCAGCCCCCCACGAATAATGACTGTGAGTAGGAGAAGAATAGACACACGCAGGTAGAAAACAGGATTTAGCAAAAGAGGCCACTCCAGCTAAATAGGAAAGGATAGGACAGATTACTAGGCGGTCAGTATTAAAACCCTTCCAAAAATATCCACAGCAGATAATACAAAAAGTTCCACAATCTAACTAAAGACATGGAATCTGCCACTCCAGAGAATCCAACAAGACTGAGAAAATACTGACACAATCTAAGCTGGACAAGAAAACACAAAGAATAGCACTGAATTGTGAAGCACACCGCATGTGTGCCACAGGAAAAAAGAAACAGACACTTATCTTTGCTGATTTGGCAGAATGGCAGGAGGAACTAGGCAGAGGTCCTACACCTCCCAACAACAATTGACAACTGGCAAGGACTAATGAATCCTGCACACCTAAATACCCATTTGTCATCGAGTTTGTGTAGTCTCCTTTTTCGTTTGAGTACTTGCTCACCAGGTAACAAGGGAATCGCAGGAGCATGCTGGTTGTAGTCTCTTTCTTGTTTCTGTCTGGCCTGAGCGAGACTTCTTTCCACGCATTCCTGTACTTGGCGGTACCTTTGCTGCCTCTCTGCATCCCAATCTGTATCTTGCGAGGTATCTTCGGGGGTTAGGACCCCCATGTCCAGATCAACGGGTAACTTGCTAGATCTTCCTCGCATCAGGTACGCTGGAGTGCAGTTGGTGGAATTCACTGGAATGTGATTGTACATGTCCACCAAGTCAGGCAACTTGGTTGGCCACAGATTTCGTTCCTCTACGGGCAAGGTCTTCAGTAAGTTGATCACCACTTGGTTCATCTTTTCACACATCCCGTTGGTTTGGGGATGGTACGGTGTGGTTCTGATCTTCTTACACCCGTACAGATGGCAGAACTCTTGGAACACCTCTGCTTCGAATGCTGGCCCCTGATCGGTCAGTACCTTCTCCGGGTACCCATGGGGCCTACAAAAGTACTGCTGGAAGGCCTTGGCGGCCGTCCTGGCCGTTAGATCCTTGACAGGTACAACCACCAGAAATCTGGAGTAGTGATCCACGATGGTAAGAGCGTAGATATAGCCTGACCGGCTAGGCGTCAGCTTCACATGATCCAGCGCGACCAGTTCGAGCGGCCGTTTGGTGATGATGGGCTGCAAGGGGGCCCGTTGGCTGTCACGGTCCTTCCGGCGTAGGCTACATGGACCGCACTCCCGACACCACTTCTCAATGGCTCTCTTCATGCCAATCCAATAGAACCTCCCTCGGAGTAGCCTCTCCAGCTTCCTCCATCCGAAGTGTCCGGCTCCATCGTGGTAGGCTCCCAGAACCATGGGCGCATCTCGCCTTGGCACCACTATCTGCCATACCAATTCATGAGTACGTGTGTCGATGCTCCTCCGGCACAGCTTACCATCGTGAATAAACAGTTTGCTTCTCCCCTTCCACAGCTGTCGTGCCTCCTGTGGATCATCTGGGCCGGGATGCAACCCTGCCTGCGTCAAGAGCTCTTTCACCCGACGGACTGCGGGGTCACCATCCTGGGTCTCCGCCCATCCGTGATGGGGCAGGGGATTCAGCGTGGCATCCTGTTGGTTCTTGTGCCTGTTCTTCACATGATGGGAGTACTGAGCGGCTTTGGGGCGATGGAATGCGGGCAGCTCCACCTCTTCAAGTGCCTCCGGGTCGTCCCCTGTTTCTGGCAAATTGGGCATCCGGGACAAGGCATCGGCATTCGCATTCTTGTGTCCGGCCCGGTACTTGATGGTGAAGTCGTAGTTGGACAGCCGGGCCATCCACCGCTGTTCCAAAGCCCCGAGTTTGGCTGTATCCAAGTGCGTCAGCGGATTGTTATCCGTGAAGACGGTGAATTTCGCCGAGGCCAGGAAGTGTTTGAACCTCTCTGTCACTGCCCAGATAATGGCAAGGAACTCCAGTTTAAAGGAACTGTAGTTGTCAGGGTTCCTTTCCGTGGGACGAAGCTTCCTGCTGGCGTAAGCGATCACCCTCTCCTTGCCTTTCTGGACCTGGGACAGCACGGCCCCCAATCCTACATTGCTGGCATCAGTATACAGCACAAACGGTTGGTCGTATTCGGGGTAGGCCAGTACCTCTTCTTCCGTCAGTGCCGACTTCAAGCAAGTGAAGGATCCTTCCAGCCCCTTGTTCCAATCAAATGGGGCGTTCTTCCCCTTGGTCTTCTTTGATTGGGCCACCAACAGGTCTTGCAAGGGGGCGGCCTTCTTGGTGAAGTCCTTAATGAACCTTCGGTAATAGCCTACCAGCCCGAGGAACTGCCTGGACTTCTTGGAGGTTGCTGGGCTTCGGCCAGTCCTGGATCACCGTGACCTTGTCGGGGTCTGGGGCCACTCCTTCAGCACTCACCACATGGCCCAGGTACTGCACTTTGGGTTTCAGCAGATGGCATTTGGACGGTTTCACCTTTAAGCCAAAGTTGGACAGGGCTTCAAACACCTCAGCCTGGTGCTTCAGATGGTCTTCGTAGGTCTTAGAGAAGACAATGACATCATCCAAATACAGCAGTACGGTTTCAAAGTTCTTGTGCCCCAGACAGCACTCCATCATCCTCTGTAACGTCCCCGGGGCATTGCACAATCCGAAGGGCATGTAGTTGAATTCGCAGAGACCCATCCCTCCTGTGGTCATGAATGGTACTTTGTTGAGTTCTGTTCGTGGGCTCCCTCTGGTGGCTTTGAGTGATACTGCTGGTCTTTAGCTGGGCTCCAGCTGCCTCGTTTTCTGCTGTGCTGCTGCCTATTTAACTCCACCTAGATCTTTACTTGTTGCCAGCTGTCGTTGTATTCAGTATTGGTTCAGATCTCTCTGGGACTTCTCGTGTGACCTGTCTCCTCTTGGAGAAGCTAAGTTCATGCTAGTTCATTTTTGTTCACTGCTTTTGGAAAATGTTTCTCAGTATATGTTAAGTTCAGTCCAGCTTGCTTATATGCTATTTTCTTGCTAGCTGGAAGCTCTGGGGAGCAGAGTTGCTCCCTCACATCGTGAGTCGGTGTGAGGGTCTTTAGTATTCTCTGCGTGGATATTTTTGTAGTATTTTATACTGACCGCAAGTTCCCTTGCTATCTTCTTACTATTTAGTACTAGTGGGCCTCCTATGCTAAAACCTGTTTTCATTCCTATGTTTGTATTTTCCTCTGAACTCACCGTCATTATTTGTGGGGGCTGACTTTACTTTTGGGGAAATTTCTCTGAGGCAAGTGAGGCTTTTGTTTCTCTCTAGGGGTAGCTAGTTCTCAGGCTGTGAAGAGGCGTCTAGGGAGAGTTAGGTACGCTCCACGGCTGCCTATAGTGTGTGTGATAGGATCAGGGTTGCGGTCAGTAAAGTTTCCACGTCCCCAGAGCTTGTCCTATATTTCTGGTTTACCTATCAGGTCATCTCAAGTGTTCCTAACCACTAGGTCCATAACAGTACAGCTGGCCCATAAAGTGTTAATGCCTCACAAAAGAGGGATAAGAGAAGTTCTGAGCTCATTTTTTTTTCTCTGCAGTGTGTTTTGCTTCTCTCCTGCCCTTAATCTCTGGGGGGTTCAGGACTCAGCTGCAGATATGAACATTCAAGATCTGTCCTCTAGTTTGGATCATCTCACTGCAAGGGTACAAGGCATTCAGGATTATGTAGTTCAGAATCCTATGTTAGAGCCTAGAATACCAATTCCTGATTTATTTTCTGGAGATAGATCTAAGTTTCTGAATTTTAAAAACAATTGCAAATTGTTTCTTGCTCTGAAACCCCACTCTTCTGGTGACCCTACTCAGCAAGTTAAAATTATTATTTCCTTGTTACGTGGCGACCCTCAGGATTGGGCTTTTTCCCTGGCGCCAGGAGATCCTGCATTGCTAAATGTAGATGCGTTTTTTCTGGCGCTTGGATTCCTTTATGAGGAGCCTAATTCAGTCGACAAGGCAGAAAAGACCTTGCTGGCTCTGTCTCAGGGTCAGGATGAAGCGGAGGTTTACTGCCAGAGGTTTAGGAAGTGGTCTGTGCTCACTCAATGGAATGAGTGTGCCCTGGCAGCGATTTTCAGAAAGGGTCTTTCTGAAGCCCTTAAGGATGTTATGGTGGGGTTCCCTACGCCTGCAGGTCTGAATGAATCAATGTCCTTGGCCATTCAGATTGATCAGCGTTTGCGGGAGCGCAAACCTGTGCACCATCTGGCGGTGTTCTCTGAGCAGAAGCCTGAGTCTATGCAATGTGGTAGGATTCTGACCAGAATTGAACGGCAAAATCACAGACGTCAGAATGGGTTGTGTTTTTACTGTGGTGACTCCACTCATGCTATCTCCGAATGTCCTAAGCGCACTAAAAGGTTCGCTAAGTCGGTCACCATTGGTACTGTACAGCCTAAATTTATTTTGTCTGTTACTTTGATTTGCTCTTTGTCATCCTACTCAGTTATGGCTTTTGTGGATTCAGGTGCTGCCCTGACTCTGATGGATTTGGATTTTGCCAGGCGCTGTGGTTTTTTCTTAGAGCCTTTGCAGTTCCCTATTCCACTAAGGGGAATTGATGCTACGCCATTGGCCAAGAATAAGCCTCAGTACTGGACTCAAGTGACCATGTGCATGACTCCTGCTAATCAGGAGGATATTCGTTTTCTGGTGTTACATAATTTGCATGATGTTGTCGTCTTGGGGTTGCCATGGCTGCAGGTTCATAATCCAGTATTGGATTGGAAATCAATGCCTGTGTCTAGTTGGGGTTGTCAAGGGGTACATGGCGATGTTCCTTTGGTGTCAATTGCTGCTTCTACTCCTTCTGAAGTCCCTGAATTTTTGTCGGATTACCAGGATGTATTTGATGAGCCCAAATCCGGTGCCCTACCTCCTCATAGGGATTGTGATTGTGCTATAGATTTGATTCCTGGTAGTAAGTTCCCTAAGGGTCGACTTTTCAATCTATCTGTGCCTGAACATGCCGCTATGCGGAGTTATATAAAGGAGTCCTTGGAGAAAGGACATATTCGCCCATCCTCGTCACCATTGGGAGCAGGGTTCTTTTTTGTGGCCAAGAAGGATTTTTCTTTGAGACCCTGTATTGATTATCGCCTTCTTAATAAAATCACGGTCAAATTTCAGTACCCTTTGCCTCTGCTGTCCTATCTGTTTGCTCGGATTAAGGGGGCTATGTTATGGTTCTCAATGGCAAGAGAACATAGCCCAGCAAACATAAGTACTAGCTCTTGGAAGGATGGAAACTAAACTGACCATGAACTAAACCTGCCGCACAACTAACAGTAGCCGGGTAGCGTTGCCTACGTCTTTATCCCTAGACGCCCAGCGCCGGCCGGAGGACTAACTAATCCTGGCAGAGGAAAATATAGTCCTGGCTCACCTCTAGAGAAATTTCCCCGATAGGCAGACAGAGGCCCCCACATATATTGGCGGTGATTTTAGATGAAATGACAAACGTAGTATGAAAATAGGTTTAGCAAAATTGAGGTCCGCTTACTAGATAGCAGGAAGACAGAAAGGGCACTTTCATGGTCAGCTGAAAACCCTATCAAAATACCATCCTGAAATTACTTTAAGACTCTAGTATTAACTCATAACATCAGAGTGGCAATTTCAGATCACAAGAGCTTTCCAGACACAGAAACGAAACTACAGCTGTGAACTGGAACAAAATGCAAAAACAAACGAGGACTAAAGTCCAACTTAGCTGGGAGTTGTCTAGCAGCAGGAACATGCACAGAAAGGCTTCTGATTACAATGTTGACCGGCATGGAAGTGACAGAGGAGCAAGGTTAAATAGCGACTCCCACATCCTGATGGAAACAGGTGAACAGAGGGGATGATGCACACCAGTTCAATTCCACCAGTGGCCACCGGGGGAGCCCAAAATCCAATTTCACAACAGTACCCCCCCCTCAAGGAGGGGGCACCGAACCCTCACCAGAACCACCAGGGCGATCAGGATGAGCCCTATGAAAGGCACGGACCAGATCGGAGGCATGAACATCAGAGGCAGTCACCCAAGAATTATCCTCCTGACCGTATCCCTTCCATTTGACCAGATACTGGAGTTTCCATCTGGAAACACGGGAGTCCAAGATTTTTTCCACAACGTACTCCAACTCGCCCTCAACCAACACCGGAGCAGGAGGCTCAACGGAAGGCACAACCGGTACCTCATACCTGCGCAACAATGACCGATGAAAAACATTATGAATAGAAAAAGATGCAGGGAGGTCCAAACGGAAGGACACAGGGTTAAGAATCTCCAATATCTTGTACGGGCCGATGAACCGAGGCTTAAACTTAGGAGAAGAAACCCTCATAGGGACAAAACGAGAAGACAACCACACCAAGTCCCCAACACAAAGCCGAGGACCAACCCGACACCGGCGGTTGGCAAAAAGCTGAGTCTTCTCCTGAGACAACTTCAAATTGTCCACTACCTGCCCCCAAATCTGATGCAACCTCTCCACCACAGCATCCACTCCAGGACAATCCGAAGATTCCACCTGACCAGAAGAAAATCGAGGATGAAACCCCGAATTACAGAAAAAAGGAGACACCAAGGTGGCAGAGCTGGCCCGATTATTGAGGGCAAACTCCGCTAAAGGCAAAAAAGCAACCCAATCATCCTGATCTGCAGACACAAAACACCTCAAATATGTCTCCAAGGTCTGATTCGTCCGCTCGGTCTGGCCATTTGTCTGAGGATGGAAAGCAGACGAGAAAGACAAATCTATGCCCATCCTAGCACAGAATGCTCGCCAAAATCTAGACACGAATTGGGTTCCTCTGTCAGAAACGATATTCTCCGGAATACCATGCAAACGGACCACATTTTGAAAAAACAGAGGAACCAACTCGGAAGAAGAAGGCAACTTAGGCAGGGGAACCAAATGGACCATCTTAGAGAAACGGTCACACACCACCCAGATGACAGACATCTTCTGAGAAACAGGAAGATCCGAAATAAAATCCATCGAGATGTGCGTCCAGGGCCTCTTCGGGATAGGCAAGGGCAACAACAATCCACTAGCCCGAGAACAACAAGGCTTGGCCCGAGCACAAACATCACAAGACTGCACAAAGCCTCGCACATCTCGAGACAGGGAAGGCCACCAGAAGGACCTTGCCACCAAATCCCTGGTACCAAAGATTCCAGGATGACCTGTCAACGCAGAAGAATGAACCTCAGAAATGACTTTACTGGTCCAATCATCAGGAACAAACAGTCTACCAGGTGGGCAACGATCAGGTCTATCCGCCTGAAACTCCTGCAAGGCCCGCCGCAGGTCTGGAGAAACGGCAGACAATATCACTCCATCCTTAAGGATACCTGTAGGTTCAGAGTTACCAGGGGAGTCAGGCTCAAAACTCCTAGAAAGGGCATCCGCCTTAACATTCTTAGAACCCGGCAGGTAGGACACCACAAAATTAAACCGAGAGAAAAACAACGACCAGCGCGCCTGTCTAGGATTCAGGCGTCTGGCGGACTCAAGATAAATTAGATTTTTGTGGTCAGTCAATACCACCACCTGATGTCTAGCCCCCTCAAGCCAATGACGCCACTCCTCAAAAGCCCACTTCATGGCCAAAAGCTCCCGATTCCCAACATCATAATTCCGCTCGGCGGGCGAAAATTTACGCGAGAAAAAGGCACAAGGTCTCATCACGGAACAATCGGAACTTCTCTGCGACAAAACTGCCCCAGCTCCGATTTCAGAAGCGTCGACCTCAACCTGAAAAGGAAGAGCAACATCAGGCTGACGCAACACAGGGGCGGAAGAAAAGCGGCGCTTAAGCTCCCGAAAGGCCTCCACAGCAGCAGGGGACCAATCAGCAACATCAGCACCCTTCTTAGTCAAATCAGTCAATGGTTTAACAACATCAGAAAAACCAGCAATAAATCGACGATAAAAGTTAGCAAAGCCCAAAAATTTCTGAAGACTCTTAAGAGAAGAGGGTTGCGTCCAATCACAAATAGCCTGAACCTTGACAGGATCCATCTCGATGGAAGAGGGGGAAAAAATATATCCCAAAAAGGAAATCTTTTGAACCCCAAAAACGCACTTAGAACCCTTCACACACAAGGAATTAGACCGCAAAACCTGAAAAACCCTCCTGACCTGCTGGACATGAGAGTCCCAGTCATCCGAAAAAATCAAAATATCATCCAGATACACAATCATAAATTTATCCAAATAATCACGGAAAATGTCATGCATAAAGGACTGAAAGACTGAAGGGGCATTTGAAAGACCAAAAGGCATCACCAAATACTCAAAGTGGCCCTCGGGCGTATTAAATGCGGTCTTCCACTCATCCCCCTGCTTAATTCGCACCAAATTATACGCCCCACGGAGATCTATCTTAGAGAACCACTTGGCCCCCTTTATGCGAGCAAACAAATCAGTCATTAGTGGCAACGGATATTGATATTTAACCGTGATTTTATTCAAAAGCCGATAATCAATACACGGTCTCAAAGAGCCATCTTTCTTAGCCACAAAGAAAAAAACGGCTCCTAAGGGAGATGACGAAGGACGAATATGTCCCTTTTCCAAGGACTCCTTTATATATTCTCGCATAGCAGCATGTTCAGGCACAGACAGATTAAATAAACGACCCTTAGGGTATTTACTACCCGGAATCAAATCTAAGGCACAATCGCACTCCCGGTGCGGAGGTAATGAACCAAGCTTAGGTTCTTCAAAAACGTCACGATATTCAGTCAAGAATTCAGGAATCTCAGAGGGAATAGATGATGAAATGGAAACCACAGGTACGTCCCCATGCGTCCCCTTACATCCCCAGCTTAACACAGACATAGCTTTCCAGTCAAGGACTGGGTTATGAGATTGCAGCCATGGCAATCCAAGCACCAACACATCATGTAGGTTATACAGCACAAGAAAGCGAATAATCTCCTGATGATCCGGATTAATCCGCATAGTTACTTGTGTCCAGTATTGTGGTTTATTACTAGCCAATGGGGTGGAGTCAATCCCCTTCAGGGGTATAGGAGTTTCAAGAGGCTCCAAATCATACCCACAGCGTTTGGCAAAGGACCAATCCATAAGACTCAAAGCGGCGCCAGAGTCGACATAGGCATCCGCGGTAATAGATGATAAAGAACAAATCAGGGTCACAGATAGAATAAACTTAGACTGTAAAGTGCCAATTGAAACAGACTTATCAAGCTTCTTAGTACGCTTAGAGCATGCTGATATAACATGAGTTGAATCACCGCAATAGAAGCACAACCCATTTTTTCGTCTTAAATTCTGCCGTTCACTTCTGGACAGAATTCTATCACATTGCATATTCTCTGGCGTCTTCTCAGTAGACACCGCCAAATGGTGCACAGGTTTGCGCTCCCGCAGACGCCTATCGATCTGGATAGCCATTGTCATGGACTCATTCAGACCCGCAGGCACAGGGAACCCCACCATAACATCCTTAATGGCATCAGAGAGACCCTCTCTGAAATTCGCCGCCAGGGCGCACTCATTCCACTGAGTAAGCACAGCCCATTTACGGAATTTCTGGCAGTATATTTCAGCTTCGTCTTGCCCCTGAGATAGGGACATCAAGGCCTTTTCCGCCTGAAGCTCTAACTGAGGTTCCTCATAAAGCAACCCCAAGGCCAGAAAAAACGCATCCACATTGAGCAACGCAGGATCCCCTGGAGCCAATGCAAAAGCCCAATCCTGAGGGTCGCCCCGGAGCAAGGAAATCACAATCCTGACCTGCTGAGCAGGATCTCCAGCAGAGCGAGATTTCAGGGACAAAAACAACTTGCAATTATTTTTGAAATTTTGAAAGCAAGATCTATTCCCCGAGAAAAATTCAGGCAAAGGAATTCTAGGTTCAGATATAGGAACATGAACAACAAAATCTTGTAAATTTTGAACTTTCGTGGTGAGATTATTCAAACCTGCAGCTAAATTCTGAATATCCATTTTAAACAGGTGAACACAGAGCCATTCCAGGATTAGAAGGAGAGAGAGAGAGAGAAAGGCTGCAATATAGGCAGACTTGCAAGAGATTCAATTACAAGCACACTCAGACCTGAAGGGAAGGGAAAAAAAAAAAAAAAAAAAATCTTCAGCAGACTTCTCTTTTCTCTCCTTTCTCTGTCAATTAATTTAACCCTTTTTGGCCGGTCAAACTGTTATGGTTCTCAATGGCAAGAGAACATAGCCCAGCAAACATAAGTACTAGCTCTTGGAAGGATGGAAACTAAACTGACCATGAACTAAACCTGCCGCACAACTAACAGTAGCCGGGTAGCGTTGCCTACGTCTTTATCCCTAGACGCCCAGCGCCGGCCGGAGGACTAACTAATCCTGGCAGAGGAAAATATAGTCCTGGCTCACCTCTAGAGAAATTTCCCCGATAGGCAGACAGAGGCCCCCACATATATTGGCGGTGATTTTAGATGAAATGACAAACGTAGTATGAAAATAGGTTTAGCAAAATTGAGGTCCGCTTACTAGATAGCAGGAAGACAGAAAGGGCACTTTCATGGTCAGCTGAAAACCCTATCAAAATACCATCCTGAAATTACTTTAAGACTCTAGTATTAACTCATAACATCAGAGTGGCAATTTCAGATCACAAGAGCTTTCCAGACACAGAAACGAAACTACAGCTGTGAACTGGAACAAAATGCAAAAACAAACGAGGACTAAAGTCCAACTTAGCTGGGAGTTGTCTAGCAGCAGGAACATGCACAGAAAGGCTTCTGATTACAATGTTGACCGGCATGGAAGTGACAGAGGAGCAAGGTTAAATAGCGACTCCCACATCCTGATGGAAACAGGTGAACAGAGGGGATGATGCACACCAGTTCAATTCCACCAGTGGCCACCGGGGGAGCCCAAAATCCAATTTCACAACAGGGCTAGTTGGTTCACCAAGATAGATCTTCGAGGAGCGTATAATCTTGTACGTATAAAACAGGGCGATGAATGGAAAACAGCATTTAATACGCCCGAAGGCCATTTTGAGTACTTGGTGATGCCATTTGGGCTTTCTAATGCCCCTTCTGTGTTTCAGTCCTTTATGCACGACATCTTCCGAGAGTATCTGGATAGATTCATGATTGTATATCTGGATGATATTTTGGTATTTTCTGATGATTGGGAATCTCATGTGAAGCAGGTCAGGATGGTATTTCAGGTCCTGCGTGCTAATGCCTTGTTTGTGAAGGGCTCTAAATGTCTCTTCGGAGTCCAGAAGGTTTCCTTTTTGGGCTTTATTTTTTCCCCTTCTACTATCGAGATGGATCCAGTTAAAGTCCAGGCAATTTATGATTGGACTCAACCTACATCTGTGAAGAGTCTTCAGAAGTTCCTGGGCTTTGCTAATTTTTACCGTCGCTTCATCACTAATTTTTCTAGTGTGGTTAAGCCTTTGACTGATCTGACCAAAAAGGGTGCTGATGTGACTAATTGGTCTCCTGCGGCCGTTGAGGCCTTTCAGGAGCTGAAACGTCGGTTTTCTTCGGCTCCTGTCTTGCATCAGCCGGATGTTTCTCTCCCTTTTCAGGTCGAGGTTGATGCTTCTGAGATTGGAGCAGGGGCTGTCTTGTCTCAGAGAAGCTCTGATGGCTCTATGATGAAGCCATGTGCTTTCTTTTCAAGAAAGTTTTCGCCTGCCGAGCGTAATTATGATGTTGGTAATCGGGAGTTGTTGGCAATGAAGTGGGCATTTGAAGAGTGGCGACATTGGCTTGAGGGAGCCAAGCATCGTGTGGTGGTCTTGACGGATGACAAGAATTTGATTTATCTCGAGTCAGCCAAGCGGCTGAATCCTAGACAGGCTCGATGGTCGCTGTTTTTCTCCCGTTTCGATTTCGTGGTTTCGTACCTCCCGGGCTCTAGGAATGTGAAGGCTGATGCCCTTTCTAGGAGTTTTGTGCCTGACTCTCCGGGAGTTCTTGTACCGGCTGGTATCCTCAGAGAGGGGGTGATTTTGTCTGCCATCTCCCCTGATTTGCGGCGGGTGCTGCAGGAGTTTCAGGTCGATAGACCTGACCGTTGTCCACCGGAGAGACTGTTTGTCCCTGATAGATGAACCAGTAGAGTTATTTCCGAGGTTCATTGTTCAGTGTTGGCGGGTCATCCTGGGATTTTTGGTACCAGAGATTTGGTGGCTAGGTCCTTTTGGTGGCCTTCCTTGTCGCGGGATGTGCGTTCTTTTGTGCAGTCCTGTGGGATTTGTGCTCGGGCCAAGCCTTGCTGTTCTCGTGCCAGTGGTTTGCTTTTGCCTTTGCCTGTCCCAAAGAGGCCCTGGACGCATATTTCCATGGATTTTATTTCGGATCTTCCGGTCTCTCAGAGGATGTCTGTCATCTGGGTGGTTTGTGATCGTTTTTCTAAGATGGTCCATTTGGTGCCCTTGCCTAAATTACCTTCCTCCTCTGATTTGGTTCCGCTGTTCTTTCAGAATGTGGTTCGTTTGCATGGTATTCCGGAGAACATTGTGTCTGACAGAGGGTCCCAGTTCGTGTCCAGATTTTGGCGATCTTTTTGTGCTAAGATGGGCATTGATTTGTCTTTTTCTTCGGCTTTCCATCCTCAGACAAATGGCCAAACCGAACGAACTAATCAGACCTTAGAAACTTATCTGAGATGTTTTGTTTCTGCTGACCAGGATGATTGGGTGACTTTTTTGCCATTGGCTGAGTTCGCCCTCAATAATCGGGCTAGTTCGGCTACTTTGGTTTCGCCTTTTTTTTGTAATTCTGGTTTTCATCCTCGTTTTTCCTCGGGGCAGGTTGAGCCTTCTGACTGCCCTGGTGTGGATTCTGTGGTGGACAGGTTGCAGCAGATTTGGAACCACGTAGTGGACAATTTGGCGCTGTCTGTTATGGTTCTCAATGGCAAGAGAACATAGCCCAGCAAACATAAGTACTAGCTCTTGGAAGGATGGAAACTAAACTGACCATGAACTAAACCTGCCGCACAACTAACAGTAGCCGGGTAGCGTTGCCTACGTTTTTATCCCTAGACGCCCAGCGCCAGCCGGAGGACTAACTAATCCTGGCAGAGGAAAATATAGTCCTGGCTCACCTCTAGAGAAATTTCCCCGATAGGCAGACAGAGGCCCCCACATATATTGGCGGTGATTTTAGATGAAATGACAAACGTAGTATGAAAATAGGTTTAGCAAAATTGAGGTCCGCTTACTAGATAGCAGGAAGACAGAAAGGGCACTTTCATGGTCAGCTGAAAACCCTATCAAAATACCATCCTGAAATTACTTTAAGACTCTAGTATTAACTCATAACATCAGAGTGGCAATTTCAGATCACAAGAGCTTTCCAGACACAGAAACGAAACTACAGCTGTGAACTGGAACAAAATGCAAAAACAAACGAGGACTAAAGTCCAACTTAGCTGGGAGTTGTCTAGCAGCAGGAACATGCACAGAAAGGCTTCTGATTACAATGTTGACCGGCATGGAAGTGACAGAGGAGCAAGTGTTGTGAAATTGGATTCTGGGCTCCCCCGGTGGCCACTTGTGGAATTGTACTTGTGTGCATCATCCCCTCTGTTCACCTGCTCCTATCAGGATGTGGGAGTCGCTATATAACCTTGCTCCTCTGTCAGTTTCATGCCGGTCAACAATGTAATCAGAAGCCTTTCTGTGCATGTTCCTGCTACTAGACAACTCCCAGCTAAGTTGGACTTTTGTCCTTGTGTGTTTTTGCATTTTGTTCCTGTTCACAGCTGCTGTTTCGTTACTGTGTCTGGAAAGCTCTTGTGAGCGGAAATTGCCACTCTGGTGTTATGAGTTAATGCTAGAGTCTTAAAGTAATTTCTGGATGGTGTTTTGATAGGGTTTTCTGCTGACCATGAAAGTGCCCTTTCTGTCTTCTTTCTATCTAGTAAGCGGACCTCGATTTTTGCTAAACCTATTTTCATACTATGTTTGTCTTTTCATCTAAAATCACCGCCAATATATGTGGGGGCCTCTGTCTGCCTTTTGGGAAAATTTCTCTAGAGGTGAGCCAGGACTGTCTTTTCCTCTGCTAGGATTAGGTAGTTCTCCGGCTGGCGCTGGGCATCTAGGGATAAAAAAACGTAGGCATGCTACCCGGCCACTTCTAGTTGTGCGGCAGGTTTAGTTCATGGTCAGTATAGTTTCCATCTTCCAAGAGCTAGTTCTCATATATGCTGGGCTATGTTCTCTCGCCATTGAGAATCATGACAGTTTGACCGGCCCAAAAAAAAGGGTTAAATTACTGGCTGAGAAAGGAGAGAAAAAAGAAGTCTGCTACAATTTTTTTTTTTTTTTTTTTTTTTTTCCTCTAGTTCTGAGTGTGCTCTTAATTGAATCACTTGCTAGTCTGCCTATACTGCAGCCTTCCTCTCTTTCTCTCCTTCTTATCCTTGAATGGCTCTGTGTTCACCTGTTTCAAATGGATCTTCAGAGTGTAGCTACAGGTTTGAATAATCTCGCCACAAAGGTACAAAATTTGCAAGATTTCGTTGTTCATGCACCTATGTCTGAGCCTAGAATTCCTTTGCCTGAATTCTTCTCGGGGAATAGATCTCACTTTCAAAATTTTAAAAATAATTGCAAATTGTTTTTGTCCCTGAAGTCTCGCTCTGCCGGAGACCCTGCACAGCAGGTCAGGATTGTAATTTCCTTGCTCCGGGGCGACCCTCAAGACTGGGCTTTTGCATTGGCACCAGGGGATCCTGCGTTGCTCAATGTGGATGCGTTTTTTCTGGCCTTGGGGTTGCTTTATGAGGAACCTCATTTAGAGCTTCAGGTGGAAAAGGCCTTGATGTCCTTGTCTCAGGGGCAAGATGAAGCTGAAATATACTGCCAAAAATTCCGCAAATGGTCTGTGCTTACTCAGTGGAATGAGTGCGCCCTGGCGGCGATTTTCAGAGAAGGTCTCTCTGATGCCATTAAGGATGTTATGGTGGGGTTCCCTGTGCCTGCGAGTCTGAATGAGTCCATGACGATGGCTATTCAGATCGATAGGCGTCTGCGGGAGCGCAAACCTGTGCACCATTTGGCGGTGTCTACTGAGAAAACGCCAGAAAATATGCAATGTGATAGAATTCTGTCCAGAAGCGAGCGGCAGAATTTTAGACGAAAAAATGGGTTGTGCTTCTATTGTGGTGATTCAACTCATGTTATATCAGCATGCTTTAAGCGTACTAAGAAGCCTGACAAGTCTGTTTCAATTGGCACTTTACAGTCTAAGTTTATTCTATCTGTGACCCTGATTTGTTCTTTGTCATCTATTACCGCGGACGCCTATGTCGACTCTGGCGCTGCTTTGAGTCTTATGGATTGGTCCTTTGCCAAACGCTGTGGGTATGATTTGGAGCCATTGGAGGCTCCGATACCTCTGAAAGGGATTGACTCCACCCCATTGGCTAGTAATAAACCACAATACTGGACACAAGTGACTATGCGTGTTAATCCGGATCACCAGGAGGTTATTCGCTTTCTGGTGCTGTATAATCTACATGATGTTTTGGTGCTGGGATTGCCATGGCTGCAATCTCATAACCCAGTCCTCGACTGGAGAGCTATGTCTGTGTTAAGCTGGGGATGTAAAGGAACTCATGGGGACGTGTTGTGAATTTGGATTCTGGGCTCCCCCGGTGGCTACTGGTGGAATTGAACTTGTGACATCATCTTCCCTGTTCACCTGTTCTGATTAGATCTGGGTGTCGCTATATAACCTGGCTTCTCTGTTAGATGCTTGCCGGTCAACAATGTTATCAGAAGCCTCTCTGTGCTTGTTCCTGCTCCCAGACATCTACTAGATAAGTTGGACATTCGTCCATGTTTTGTTTTTGTATTTTGGTTCCAGTTCACAGCTGCAGTTTCGTTACTGTGTCTGGAAAGCTCTTGTTGATCAGGAATTGCCACTCTGGTATTATGAGTTAATGCCAGAGTCCTAAAGTAATTTCTGGATGTGTTTTGTTAGGGTTTTCTACTGACCATGAAAGTATGCTTTCTGTCTTCTGCTATCTAGAAAGCGGACCTCAAATTTGCTAAAACTATTTTTCCGTCTAAAATTCTGCCGCTCGCTTCTGGACAGAATTCTATCACACTGCATGCTTTCTGGCGTCTTCTCAGTGGACACCGCCAGATGGTGCACTGGTTTGCGCTCCCGCAGACGCCTATCGATCTGAATGGCCATTGTCATGGACTCATTCAGACCCGCAGGCACAGGGAACCCCACCATAACATCCTTAATGGCATCAGAGAGACCCTCTCTGAAAGTAGCCGCCAAGGCACACTCATTCCACTGAGTAAGCACAGACCATTTACGGAATCTTTGGCAGTAAATTTCAGCTTCATCTTGCCCCTGCGATAGGGACATCAAAGTTTTTTCTGCCTGAAGTTCCAAATGAGGTTCCTCATACAGCAAGCCCAAGGCCAAAAAAAACGCATCCACATTGCGCAACGCAGGATCCCCTGGTGCCAATGCAAAAGCCCAGTCTTGAGGGTCGCCGCGGAGCAAGGAAATCACAATCCCAACCTGCTGTGCAGGGTCTCCAGCAGAACGAGATTTCAGGGACAAAAATAGCTTACAATTATTTCTAAAATTCTGAAAGCTAGATCTATTCCCTGAGAAGAATTCCGGCAAAGGAATTCTCGGCTCAGATACCGGAGCATGAATAATAAAATCTTGCAAATTTTGTACTTTCGTGGTGAGATTATTCAAACCTGCAGTTACACTCTGAAGATCCATTATTAA
This sequence comes from Ranitomeya variabilis, assembly GCF_051348905.1. Taxonomy (NCBI): domain Eukaryota; kingdom Metazoa; phylum Chordata; class Amphibia; order Anura; family Dendrobatidae; genus Ranitomeya; species Ranitomeya variabilis. The sequence goes on along the minus strand of NC_135234.1, from coordinate 214,566,968 downwards.
CAGGTGAACACAAAGCCATTCAAAGATTATAAGGAGAGAGAAAAAAAAAAGAAAGACTGCAGCTTAGACAGACTGGCAAGTGATCCAATTAAGAGCACAGAGAAAAAAAAAAAAAAAAAAAAACTCTCAGCAGACTTCTTATTTTTCTCCTTTCTCAGCCAAGGATTTTAACCCTTTAGTGGGCCGGTCAAACTGTCATGATCTCCATGGCCAGAGAACTAGCATAAGCCTCTATAGGAACAAGCTCTTGGAAGATGTAACTATACTGACCATGAACTAAACCTACCGCATCATCTAGAAGTAGCCAGGTAGCATGTCCTACTTTTTATCCCTATATGCCCAGCGCCGGCCGGAGAACTAAATAATGCTAGCAGAGGGAAATATAAGACCTGACTCACCTCTAGAGAAATGCCCAAAAAAAGGAGACAGAGGCCCCCCACATATATTGGCGGTGATATGAGATGAAACAACAAACGCAGCAGGAAAATAGTTTTAGCAAATTTGAGGTCCGCTTTCTAGATAGCAGAAGACAGAAAGCATACTTTCATGGTCAGTAGAAAACCCTAACAAAACACATCCAGAAATTACTTTAGGACTCTGGCATTAACTCATAATACCAGAGTGGCAATTCCTGATCAACAAGAGCTTTCCAGACACAGTAACGAAACTGCAGCTGTGAACTGGAACCAAAATACAAAAACAAAACATGGACGAATGTCCAACTTATCTAGTAGATGTCTGGGAGCAGGAACAAGCACAGAGAGGCTTCTGATAACATTGTTGACCGGCAAGCATCTAACAGAGAAGCCAGGTTATATAGCGACACCCAGATCTAATCAGAACAGGTGAACAGGGAAGATGATGTCACAAGTTCAATTCCACCAGTAGCCACCGGGGGAGCCCAGAATCCAAATTCACAACAGTAAGACGGCTCTTTGAGACCATGTATTGATTATCGGCTTTTGAATAAAATCACGGTTAAATATCAATACCCATTGCCGTTGCTGACTGATTTGTTTGCTCGCATAAAGGGGGCCAAGTGGTTCTCTAAGATTGATCTCCGTGGGGCGTATAATTTGGTGCGGATCAGGCAGGGGGATGAGTGGAAAACCGCATTTAATACGCCCGAGGGCCACTTTGAGTATTTGGTGATGCCTTTTGGTCTTTCTAATGCCCCTTCAGTCTTCCAGTCCTTTATGCATGATATTTTCCGCGATTTTTTGGATAAATTTATGATAGTGTATCTGGATGATATTCTGATTTTTTCGGATGACTGGGACTCTCATGTCCGGCAAGTTAAGAGGGTTTTTCAGGTTTTGCGGTCTAATTCTCTGTGTGTCAAGGGTTCTAAGTGCGTTTTTGGGGTTCAGAGAATTTCCTTTTTGGGATATATTTTTTCTCCCTCTTCCATTGAGATGGATCCTGTCAAGGTTCAAGCTATTTGTGATTGGACGCAGCCCTCTTCTCTTAAAAGTCTTCAGAAATTTTTGGGCTTTGCCAACTTTTATCGTCGATTTATTTCTGGTTTTTCGGATGTCGTTAAGCCATTGACCGATTTGACTAGACAGGGTGCTGATGTTGCTAATTGGTCCCCTGATGCTGTGGAGGCCTTTCAGGAGCTTAAGCGCTGTTTTTCTTCTGCCCCTGTGTTGCGTCAGCCTGATGTGACTCTTCCTTTTCAGGTTGAGGTCGACGCTTCTGAGATCGGAGCTGGGGCAGTGTTGTCGCAGAAAAGTTCTGACTGCGCCGTGATGAGGCCTTGTGCCTTCTTTTCCCGTAAATTTTCGCCCGCTGAGCGGAATTATGATGTTGGGAATCGGGAGCTTTTGGCCATGAAGTGGGCGTTTGAGGAGTGGCGCCATTGGCTCGAGGGGGCCAGACATCAGGTGGTGGTATTGACTGACCACAAAAATTTGATTTATCTTGAGACCGCCAGGCGCCTGAATCCTAGACAGGCGCGCTGGTCATTATTTTTTTCTCGGTTTAATTTTGTGGTATCGTACCTACCAGGTTCTAAGAATGTTAAGGCGGATGCCCTTTCTAGGAGTTTTGAGCCTGATTCACCTGGCAACTCTGACCCCACAGGTATTCTTAAGGAGGGAGTTATCTTGTCAGCCGTTTCTCCAGACCTGCGGCGGGCCTTGCAGGAGTTTCAGGCGGATAGACCGGATCGTTGTCCGCCTGACAGGCTGTTTGTTCCTGATGATTGGACCAGTAAAGTCATCTCTGAGGTGCATTCTTCTGCGTTGGCAGGTCATCCTGGAATTTTTGGTACCAGGGATTTGGTGGCAAGATCCTTCTGGTGGCCTTCCCTGTCACGAGATGTGCGAGGCTTTGTGCAGTCTTGTGACGTTTGTGCTCGGGCCAAGCCTTGTTGTTCTCGGGCTAGTGGATTATTGTTGCCCTTGCCTATTCCTAAGAGGCCTTGGACACACATCTCGATGGATTTTATTTCAGATCTGCCTGTTTCTCAGAAGATGTCTGTCATCTGGGTGGTGTGTGACCGTTTTTCTAAGATGGTTCATTTGGTTCCCCTGCCCAAATTGCCTTCTTCTTCCGAGTTGGTGCCCCTGTTTTTTCAAAATGTTGTTCGTTTGCATGGTATTCCTGAGAATATCGTTTCTGACAGAGGAACCCAATTTGTGTCTAGATTTTGGCGGGCATTTTGTGCTAGGATGGGCATAGATTTGTCTTTTTCGTCTGCTTTTCACCCTCAGACTAATGGCCAGACCGAGCGGACTAATCAGACCCTGGAGACATATCTGAGGTGTTTTGTGTCTGCTGACCAGGATGATTGGGTTGCTTTTTTGCCATTGGCGGAGTTCGCCCTCAATAATCGGGCCAGCTCTGCCACCTTGGTTTCCCCGTTTTTCTGTAATTCGGGGTTCCATCCTCGATTTTCCTCCGGTCAGATGGAATCCTCGGATTGTCCTGGAGTGGATGCGGTGGTGGAGAGATTGCATCATATCTGGGGGCAGGTGATGGACAATTTAAAGTTGTCCCAGGAGAAGACTCAGCTTTTTGCCAACCGTCACCGTCGTGTTGGTCCTCGGCTTTGTGTTGGAGATTTGGTGTGGTTGTCTTCTCGTTTTGTCCCTATGAGGGTCTCATCTCCTAAGTTTAAGCCTCGGTTCATCGGTCCGTATAAAATATTGGAGATTCTTAACCCTGTTTCCTTCCGTTTGGACCTCCCTGCATCCTTTTCTATTCATAACGTTTTTCATCGGTCGTTATTGCGCAGGTATGAGGCACCGGTTGTGCCTTCCGTTGAGCCTCCTGCTCCGGTGTTGGTTGAGGGTGAGTTGGAGTACGTTGTGGAAAAAATCCTAGACTCCCGTGTTTCCAGACGGAGACTCCAGTATCTGGTCAAGTGGAAGGGATATGGCCAGGAGGATAATTCTTGGGTCACTGCATCTGATGTTCATGCCTCTGATCTGGTTCGTGCCTTTCATAGGGCCCATCCTGATCGCCCTGGTGGTTCTGGTGAGGGTTCGGTGCCCCCTCCTTGAGGGGGGGGTACTGTTGTGAATTTGGATTCTGGGCTCCCCCGGTGGCTACTGGTGGAATTGAACTTGTGACATCATCTTCCCTGTTCACCTGTTCTGATTAGATCTGGGTGTCGCTATATAACCTGGCTTCTCTGTTAGATGCTTGCCGGTCAACAATGTTATCAGAAGCCTCTCTGTGCTTGTTCCTGCTCCCAGACATCTACTAGATAAGTTGGACATTCGTCCATGTTTTGTTTTTGTATTTTGGTTCCAGTTCACAGCTGCAGTTTCGTTACTGTGTCTGGAAAGCTCTTGTTGATCAGGAATTGCCACTCTGGTATTATGAGTTAATGCCAGAGTCCTAAAGTAATTTCTGGATGTGTTTTGTTAGGGTTTTCTACTGACCATGAAAGTATGCTTTCTGTCTTCTGCTATCTAGAAAGCGGACCTCAAATTTGCTAAAACTATTTTCCTGCTGCGTTTGTTGTTTCATCTCATATCACCGCCAATATATGTGGGGGGCCTCTGTCTCCTTTTTTTGGGCATTTCTCTAGAGGTGAGTCAGGTCTTATATTTCCCTCTGCTAGCATTATTTAGTTCTCCGGCCGGCGCTGGGCATATAGGGATAAAAAGTAGGACATGCTACCTGGCTACTTCTAGATGATGCGGTAGGTTTAGTTCATGGTCAGTATAGTTACATCTTCCAAGAGCTTGTTCCTATAGAGGCTTATGCTAGTTCTCTGGCCATGGAGATCATGACAGGGACGTACCTTTGGTTTCCATTTCATCATCTATTCCCTCTGAGATTCCTGAATTCTTGTCTGACTTTCGTGACGTTTTTGAAGAACCCAAGGTTGGTTCACTACCTCCGCACCGGGAGTGCGATTGTGCCATAGACTTGATCCCGGGTAGTAAATACCCTAAGGGTCGTTTATTTAATCTGTCTGTGCCTGAACACGCGGCTATGCGAGAATATATAAAGGAGTCCTTGGAAAAGGGACATATTCGTCCTTCGTCATCTCCCTTAGGAGCCGGTTTTTTCTTTGTGTCTAAGAAAGACGGCTCTTTGAGGCCGTGTATTGATTATCGACTTTTGAATAAAATCACGGTTAAATATCAATATCCGTTACCACTGCTTACTGATTTGTTTGCTCGTATAAAGGGGGCCAAGTGGTTCTCTAAGATTGATCTCCGTGGGGCGTATAATTTGGTGCGAATCAAGCAGGGGGATGAGTGGAAAACCGCATTTAATACGCCCGAGGGCCATTTTGAGTATTTGGTGATGCCTTTTGGTCTTTCAAATGCCCCTTCAGTCTTCCAGTCCTTTATGCATGACATTTTCCGCGATTATTTGGACAAATTTATGATTGTGTATCTGGATGATATTCTGATTTTTTCGGATGACTGGGACTCTCATGTCCAGCAGGTCAGGAGGGTTTTTCAGGTTTTGCGGTCTAATTCCTTGTGTGTGAAGGGTTCTAAGTGTGTTTTTGGGGTTCAAAAGATTTCCTTCTTGGGATACATTTTTTCCCCCTCTTCCATCGAGATGGATCCTGTCAAGGTTCAGGCTATTGGTGATTGGACGCAACCCTCTTCTCTTAAGAGTCTTCAGAAATTTTTGGGCATTGCTAACTTTTATCGTCGATTTATTGCTGGTTTTTCTGATGTTGTAAAACCATTGACTGATTTGACTAAGAAGGGTGCTGATGTTGCTGATTGGTCCCCTGATGCTGTGGAGGCCTTTCGGGAGCTCAAGCGCCGCTTTTCTTCCGCCCCAGTGTTGCGTCAGCCTGATGTTGCTCTTCCTTTTCAGGTTGAGGTCGACGCTTCTGAAATCGGAGCTGGGGCGGTGTTGTCGCAGAGAAGTTCCGACTGCTCCGTGATGAGACCTTGTGCTTTTTTTTCCCGTAAATTTTCGCCCGCCGAGCGGAATTATGATATTGGGAATCGGGAGCTTTTGGCCATGAAGTGGGCTTTTGAGGAGTGGCGTCACTGGCTTGAGGGGGCCAGACATCAGGTGGTGGTATTGACTGACCACAAAAATTTAATTTACCTTGAGTCTGCCAGGCGCCTGAATCCTAGACAGGCGCGCTGGTCGTTGTTTTTCTCTCGGTTTAATTTTGTGGTGTCTTACCTACCGGGTTCTAAGAATATTAAGGCGGATGCCCTTTCTAGGAGTTTTGAGCCTGACTCCCCTGGTAATTCTGAGCCCACAGGTATCCTTAAAGATGGAGTGATATTGTCTGCCGTTTCTCCAGACCTGCGGCGGGCCTTGCAGGAGTTTCAGGCGGATAGACCTGATCGTTGCCCACCTGGTAGACTGTTTGTTCCTGATGATTGGACCAGTAGAGTCATCTCTGAGGTTCATTCTTCTGCGTTGGCAGGTCATCCTGGAATCTTTGGTACCAGGGATTTGGTGGCAAGGTCCCTCTGGTGGCCTTCCCTGTCACGAGATGTGCGAGGCTTTGTGCAGTCTTGTGACGTTTGTGCTCGGGCCAAGCCTTGTTGTTCTCGGGCTAGTGGATTGTTGTTACCCTTGCCTATCCCGAAGAAGCCTTGGACGCACATCTCGATGGATTTTATTTCGGATCTGCCTGTTTCTCATAAGATGTCTGTCATCTGGGTGGTGTGTGACCGTTTCTCTAAGATGGTCCATCTGGTTCCCTTGCCTAAGTTGCCTTCTTCTTCCGAGTTGGTTCCTCTGTTTTTTCAAAATGTTGTTCGTTTGCATGGTATTCCGGAGAATATCGTTTCTGACAGAGGGACCCAATTCGTGTCTAGATTTTGGCGGGCATTCTGTGCTAGGATGGGCATAGATTTGTCTTTTTCGTCTGCTTTCCATCCTCAGACTAATGGCCAGACCGAGCGGACTAATCAGACCTTGGAGACATATTTGAGGTGTTTTGTGTCTGCGGATCAGGATGATTGGGTTGCTTTTTTGCCTTTGGCGGAGTTCGCCCTCAATAATCGGGCCAGCTCTGCCACCTTGGTGTCCCCGTTTTTCTGTAATTCGGGGTTTCATCCTCGATTTTCCTCCGGTCAAGTGGAATCTTCGGATTGTCCTGGAGTGGATGCTGTGGTGGAGAGGTTGCATCAGATTTGGGGGCAGGTGGTGGACAATTTGAAGTTGTCCCAGGAGAAGACTCAGCTTTTTGCCAACCGCCGTCGTCGTGTTGGTCCTCGGCTTTGTGTTGGGGACTTGGTGTGGTTGTCTTCTCGTTTTGTCCCTATGAGGGTTTCTTCTCCTAAGTTTAAGCCTCGGTTCATCGGCCCGTACAAGATATTGGAGATTCTTAACCCTGTGTCCTTCCGTTTGGACCTCCCTGCATCCTTTTCGATTCATAATGTTTTTCATCAGTCATTGTTGCGCAGGTATGAGGTACCGGCTGTGCCTTCCGTTGAGCCTCCTGCTCCGGTGTTGGTTGAGGGTGAGTTGGAGTACGTTGTGGAAAAGATCTTGGACTCTCGTGTTTCCAGACGGAAACTCCAGTATCTGGTCAAATGGAAGGGATACGGTCAGGAGGATAATTCTTGGGTCACTGCCTCTGATGTTCATGCCTCCGATCTTGTCCGTGCCTTTCATAGGGCTCATCCTGATCGCCCTGGTGGTTCTGGTGAGGGTTCGGTGCCCCCTCCTTGAGGGGGGGGTACTGTTGTGAAATTGGATTCTGGGCTCCCCCGGTGGCCACTTGTGGAATTGTACTTGTGTGCATCATCCCCTCTGTTCACCTGCTCCTATCAGGATGTGGGAGTCGCTATATAACCTTGCTCCTCTGTCAGTTTCATGCCGGTCAACAATGTAATCAGAAGCCTTTCTGTGCATGTTCCTGCTACTAGACAACTCCCAGCTAAGTTGGACTTTTGTCCTTGTGTGTTTTTGCATTTTGTTCCTGTTCACAGCTGCTGTTTCGTTACTGTGTCTGGAAAGCTCTTGTGAGCGGAAATTGCCACTCTGGTGTTATGAGTTAATGCTAGAGTCTTAAAGTAATTTCTGGATGGTGTTTTGATAGGGTTTTCTGCTGACCATGAAAGTGCCCTTTCTGTCTTCTTTCTATCTAGTAAGCGGACCTCGATTTTTGCTAAACCTATTTTCATACTATGTTTGTCTTTTCATCTAAAATCACCGCCAATATATGTGGGGGCCTCTGTCTGCCTTTTGGGAAAATTTCTCTAGAGGTGAGCCAGGACTGTCTTTTCCTCTGCTAGGATTAGGTAGTTCTCCGGCTGGCGCTGGGCATCTAGGGATAAAAAAACGTAGGCATGCTACCCGGCCACTTCTAGTTGTGCGGCAGGTTTAGTTCATGGTCAGTATAGTTTCCATCTTCCAAGAGCTAGTTCTCATATATGCTGGGCTATGTTCTCTCGCCATTGAGAATCATGACAAGCAAGGTTAAATAGCGACTCCCACATCCTGATGGAAACAGGTGAACAGAGGGGATGATGCACACCAGTTCAATTCCACCAGTGGCCACCGGGGGAGCCCAAAATCCAATTTCACAACAGTACCCCCCCCTCAAGGAGGGGGCACCGAACCCTCACCAGAACCACCAGGGCGATCAGGATGAGCCCTATGAAAGGCACGGACCAGATCGGAGGCATGAACATCAGAGGCAGTCACCCAAGAATTATCCTCCTGACCGTATCCCTTCCATTTGACCAGATACTGGAGTTTCCGTCTGGAAACACGGGAGTCCAAGATTTTTTCCACAACGTACTCCAACTCGCCCTCAACCAACACCGGAGCAGGAGGCTCAACGGAAGGCACAACCGGTACCTCATACCTGCGCAACAATGACCGATGAAAAACATTATGAATAGAAAAAGATGCAGGGAGGTCCAAACGGAAGGACACAGGGTTAAGAATCTCCAATATCTTGTACGGGCCGATGAACCGAGGCTTAAACTTAAGAGAAGAAACCCTCATAGGGACAAAACGAGAAGACAACCACACCAAGTCCCCAACACAAAGCCGAGGACCAACCCGACGCCGGCAGTTGGCAAAAAGCTGAGTCTTCTCCTGGGACAACTTCAAATTGTCCACTACCTGCCCCCAAATCTGATGCAACCTCTCCACCACAGCATCCACTCCAGGACAATCCGAAGATTCCACCTGACCAGAAGAAAATCGAGGATGAAACCCCGAATTACAGAAAAAAGGAGACACCAAGGTGGCAGAGCTGGCCCGATTATTGAGGGCAAACTCCGCTAAAGGCAAAAAAGCAACCCAATCATCCTGATCTGCAGACACAAAACACCTCAAATATGTCTCCAAGGTCTGATTCGTCCGCTCGGTCTGGCCATTTGTCTGAGGATGGAAAGCAGACGAGAAAGACAAATCTATGCCCATCCTAGCACAGAATGCTCGCCAAAATCTAGACACGAATTGGGTTCCTCTGTCAGAAACGATATTCTCCGGAATACCATGCAAACGGACCACATTTTGAAAAAACAGAGGAACCAACTCGGAAGAAGAAGGCAACTTAGGCAGGGGAACCAAATGGACCATCTTAGAGAAACGGTCACACACCACCCAGATGACAGACATCTTCTGAGAAACAGGAAGATCCGAAATAAAATCCATCGAGATGTGCGTCCAGGGCCTCTTCGGGATAGGCAAGGGCAACAACAATCCACTAGCCCGAGAACAACAAGGCTTGGCCCGAGCACAAACATCACAAGACTGCACAAAGCCTCGCACATCTCGAGACAGGGAAGGCCACCAGAAGGACCTTGCCACCAAATCCCTGGTACCAAAGATTCCAGGATGACCTGTCAACGCAGAAGAATGAACCTCAGAAATGACTTTACTGGTCCAATCATCAGGAACAAACAGTCTACCAGGTGGGCAACGATCAGGTCTATCCGCCTGAAACTCCTGCAAGGCCCGCCGCAGGTCTGGAGAAACGGCAGACAATATCACTCCATCCTTAAGGATACCTGTAGGTTCAGAGTTACCAGGGGAGTCAGGCTCAAAACTCCTAGAAAGGGCATCCGCCTTAACATTCTTAGAACCCGGCAGGTAGGACACCACAAAATTAAACCGAGAGAAAAACAACGACCAGCGCGCCTGTCTAGGATTCAGGCGTCTGGCGGACTCAAGATAAATTAGATTTTTGTGGTCAGTCAATACCACCACCTGATGTCTAGCCCCCTCAAGCCAATGACGCCACTCCTCAAAAGCCCACTTCATGGCCAAAAGCTCCCGATTCCCAACATCATAATTCCGCTCGGCGGGCGAAAATTTACGCGAGAAAAAGGCACAAGGTCTCATCACGGAACAATCGGAACTTCTCTGCGACAAAACTGCCCCAGCTCCGATTTCAGAAGCGTCGACCTCAACCTGAAAAGGAAGAGCAACATCAGGCTGACGCAACACAGGGGCGGAAGAAAAGCGGCGCTTAAGCTCCCGAAAGGCCTCCACAGCAGCAGGGGACCAATCAGCAACATCAGCACCCTTCTTAGTCAAATCAGTCAATGGTTTAACAACATCAGAAAAACCAGCAATAAATCGACGATAAAAGTTAGCAAAGCCCAAAAATTTCTGAAGACTCTTAAGAGAAGAGGGTTGCGTCCAATCACAAATAGCCTGAACCTTGACAGGATCCATCTCGATGGAAGAGGGGGAAAAAATATATCCCAAAAAGGAAATCTTTTGAACCCCAAAAACGCACTTAGAACCCTTCACACACAAGGAATTAGACCGCAAAACCTGAAAAACCCTCCTGACCTGCTGGACATGAGAGTCCCAGTCATCCGAAAAAATCAAAATATCATCCAGATACACAATCATAAATTTATCCAAATAATCACGGAAAATGTCATGCATAAAGAACTGAAAGACTGAAGGGGCATTTGAAAGACCAAAAGGCATCACCAAATACTCAAAGTGGCCCTCGGGCGTATTAAATGCGGTCTTCCACTCATCCCCCTGCTTAATTCGCACCAAATTATACGCCCCACGGAGATCTATCTTAGAGAACCACTTGGCCCCCTTTATGCGAGCAAACAAATCAGTCAGCAGTGGCAACGGATATTGATATTTAACCGTGATTTTATTCAAAAGCCGATAATCAATACACGGTCTCAAAGAGCCATCTTTCTTAGCCACAAAGAAAAAACCGGCTCCTAAGGGAGATGACGAAGGACGAATATGTCCCTTTTCCAAGGACTCCTTTATATATTCTCGCATAGCAGCATGTTCAGGCACAGACAGATTAAATAAACGACCCTTAGGGTATTTACTACCCGGAATCAAATCTATGGCACAATCGCACTCCCGGTGCGGAGGTAATGAACCAAGCTTAGGTTCTTCAAAAACGTCACGATATTCAGTCAAGAATTCAGGAATCTCAGAGGGAATAGATGATGAAATGGAAACCACAGGTACGTCCCCATGCGTCCCCTTACATCCCCAGCTTAACACAGACATAGCTTTCCAGTCAAGGACTGGGTTATGAGATTGCAGCCATGGCAATCCAAGCACCAACACATCATGTAGGTTATACAGCACAAGAAAGCGAATAATCTCCTGATGATCCGGATTAATCCGCATAGTTACTTGTGTCCAGTATTGTGGTTTATTACTAGCCAATGGGGTGGAGTCAATCCCCTTCAGGGGTATAGGAGTTTCAAGAGGCTCCAAATCATACCCACAGCGTTTGGCAAAGGACCAATCCATAAGACTCAAAGCGGCGCCAGAGTCGACATAGGCATCTGCGGTAATAGATGATAAAGAACAAATCAGGGTCACAGATAGAATAAACTTAGACTGTAAAGTGCCAATTGAAACAGACTTATCAAGCTTCTTAGTACGCTTAGAGCATGCTGATATAACATGAGTTGAATCACCGCAATAGAAGCACAACCCATTTTTTCGTCTTAAATTCTGCCGTTCATTTCTGGACAGAATTCTATCACATTGCATATTCTCTGGCGTCTTCTCAGTAGACACCGCCAAATGGTGCACAGGTTTGCGCTCCCGCAGACGCCTATCGATCTGGATAGCCATTGTCATGGACTCATTCAGACCCGCAGGCACAGGGAACCCCACCATAACATCCTTAATGGCATCAGAGAGACCCTCTCTGAAATTCGCCGCCAGGGCGCACTCATTCCACTGAGTAAGCACAGCCCATTTACGGAATTTCTGGCAGTATATTTCAGCTTCGTCTTGCCCCTGAGATAGGGACATCAAGGCCTTTTCCGCCTGAAGCTCTAACTGAGGTTCCTCATAAAGCAACCCCAAGGCCAGAAAAAACGCATCCACATTGAGCAACGCAGGATCCCCTGGAGCCAATGCAAAAGCCCAATCCTGAGGGTCGCCCCGGAGCAAGGAAATCACAATCCTGACCTGCTGAGCAGGATCTCCAGCAGAGCGAGATTTCAGGGACAAAAACAACTTGCAATTATTTTTGAAATTTTGAAAGCAAGATCTATTCCCCGAGAAAAATTCAGGCAAAGGAATTCTAGGTTCAGATATAGGAACATGAACAACAAAATCTTGTAAATTTTGAACTTTCGTGGTGAGATTATTCAAACCTGCAGCTAAACTCTGAATATCCATTTTAAACAGGTGAACACAGAGCCATTCCAGGATTAGAAGGAGAGAGAGAGAGAGAAAGGCTGCAATATAGGCAGACTTGCAAGAAATTCAATTACAAGCACACTCAGAACTGAAGGGAAGGGAAAAAAAAAAAAAATCTTCAGCAGACTTCTCTTTTCTCTCCTTTCTCTGTCAATTAATTTAACCCTTTGGGGCCGGTCAAACTGTTATGGTTCGCAATGGCAAGAGAACATAGCCCAGCAAACATAAGTACTAGCTCTTGGAAGGATGGAAACTAAACTGACCATGAACTAAACCTGCCGCACAACTAACAGTAGCCGGGTAGCGTTGCCTACGTTTTTATCCCTAGACGCCCAGCGCCGGCCGGAGGACTAACTAATCCTGGCAGAGGAAAATATAGTCCTGGCTCACCTCTAGAGAAATTTCCCCGATAGGCAGACAGAGGCCCCCACATATATTGGCGGTGATTTTAGATGAAATGACAAACGTAGTATGAAAATAGGTTTAGCAAAATTGAGGTCCGCTTACTAGATAGCAGGAAGACAGAAAGGGCACTTTCATGGTCAGCTGAAAACCCTATCAAAATACCATCCTGAAATTACTTTAAGACTCTAGTATTAACTCATAACATCAGAGTGGCAATTTCAGATCACAAGAGCTTTCCAGACACAGAAACGAAACTACAGCTGTGAACTGGAACAAAATGCAAAAACAAACGAGGACTAAAGTCCAACTTAGCTGGGAGTTGTCTAGCAGCAGGAACATGCACAGAAAGGCTTCTGATTACAATGTTGACCGGCATGGAAGTGACAGAGGAGCAAGGTTAAATAGCGACTCCCACATCCTGATGGAAACAGGTGAACAGAGGGGATGATGCACACCAGTTCAATTCCACCAGTGGCCACCGGGGGAGCCCAAAATCCAATTTCACAACAGCTGTCACAGGAGAAGGCTCAGCGCTTTGCTAACCGCCGTCGCTGTGTGGGTCCCTGACTTCGTGTGGGGGATCTGGTTTGGTTGTCTTCTCGTTATGTTCCTATGAAGGTTTCCTCTCCTAAGTTTAAGCCTCGTTTCATCGGTCCTTATAAGATTTCTGAAATCCTCAATCCTGTGTCATTTCGTTTGGACCTCCCAGCATCTTTTGCCATCCATAATGTGTTCCATAGGTCATTGTTGCGGAGGTATGTGGTGCCTGTGGTTCCTTCTGTTGATCCTCCTGCTCCAGTGTTGGTCGAGGGAGAATTGGAGTATGTGGTGGAAAAGATCTTGGATTCTCGTGTTTCGAGACGGAAGCTTCAGTACTTGGTTAAATGGAAGGGCTATGGTCAGGAGGATAATTCCTGGGTTGTTGCCTCTGATGTCCATGCTGCCGATTTGGTTCGTGTCTTTCATTTGGCTCGTCCTGATCGTCCTGGGGGCTCTGGTGAGGGTTCGGTGACCCCTCCTCAAGGGGGGGGGTACTGTTGTGAATTCCGTTCTCGGGCTCCCTCCTGTGGTCATGAATGGTACTTTGTTGAGTTCTGTTCGTGGGCTCCCTCTGGTGGCTTTGAGTGATACTGCTGGTCTTTAGCTGGGCTCCAGCTGCCTCGTTTTCTGCTGTGCTGCTGCCTATTTAACTCCACCTAGATCTTTACTTGTTGCCAGCTGTCGTTGTATTCAGTATTGGTTCAGATCTCTCTGGGACTTCTCGTGTGACCTGTCTCCTCTTGGAGAAGCTAAGTTCATGCTAGTTCAATTTTGCTCACTGCTTTTGGAAAATGTTTCTCAGTATATGTTAAGTTCAGTCCAGCTTGCTTATATGCTATTTTCTTGCTAGCTGGAAGCTCTGGGGAGCAGAGTTGCTCCCTCACATCGTGAGTCGGTGTGAGGGTCTTTAGTATTCTCTGCGTGGATATTTTTGTAGTATTTTATACTGACCGCACAGTTCCCTTGCTATCTTCTTACTATTTAGTACTAGTGGGCCTCCTATGCTAAAACCTGTTTTCATTCCTATGTTTGTATTTTCCTCTGAACTCACCTTCATTATTTGTGGGGGCTGACTTTACTTTTGGGGAAATTTCTCTGAGGCAAGTGAGGCTTTTGTTTCTCTCTAGGGGTAGCTAGTTCTCAGGCTGTGAAGAGGCGTCTAGGGAGAGTTAGGTACGCTCCACGGCTGCCTATAGTGTGTGTGATAGGATCAGGGTTGCGGTCAGTAAAGTTTCCACGTCCCCAGAGCTTGTCCTATATTTCTGGTTTACCTATCAGGTTATCTCAAGTGTTCCTAACCACTAGGTCCATAACATTGGTGTCGTGAAGGCCGTCTTCTCTTTGTCCGCCTCCGCCACGGGAACCTGCCAGTACCCACTGGTGAGATCTAAGGTAGAGAAATAGTTAGCAGATTTTAAGGCAGCCAGAGACTCCTCTATCCTGGGCAGTGGGTATGCATCCTTATGTGTAATGTGATTCAATTGCCTGTAATCAACACACATCCTCATCGTGCCATCTTTCTTTTTAACAAGGACTAAGGGAGCTGCCCAGGGGCTACAACTGTCTCTCACCACCCCAGCCTCCTTCATTTCTCGCAACATGTCCTTGGCACACTGGTAATGAGCTGGGGGTACAGGGCGGTATCTCTCTTTTATGGGCCGATGATCTCCTGTGGGGATATGATGTTGGATCCCTTTCACTTGTCCAAAATCTAAGGGGTGTTTGCTAAATGTCCTCTGAAAGCCGGAGGAGTGACTGCTCCAGTAAGGAGGGAAATAGGAGAGCAGGGCAGGCCAGACAGGTGCTGGTAGTGGGGGACTCAATTATTAGGGGAACAGATAGGGCAATCTGTCACAAAGACAGGGATCGTCGGACGGTGTGCTGCCTACCTGGCGCTCGAGTCCGACACATCGTTGATCGGGTGGACAGATTACTGGGAGGGGCTGGTGAGGACCCAGTGGTCATGGTGCACATTGGCACAAATGACAAAGTTAGAGGTAGGTGGAAGGTCCTTAAAGATGATTTCAGGGAATTAGGCTGCAAGCTGAAAGCAAGGACCTCCAACGTGGTATTTTCCGAAATACTGCCTGTACCACGTGCCACGCCAGAGAGGCAATGAGAGATTAGGAAGGTTAATAAGTGGCTCAAGAATTGGTGTAGGAAGGAGGGGTTTGGGTTCCTGCAGAACTGGGCCGACTTCTCAGTTGGCTACAGGCTCTATGCTAGGGACGGGCTGCACCTCAATGGGGAAGGGGCAGCTGTGCTGGGGGAGAAAATGGTTAGAAGGTTGGAGGAGTGTTTAAACTAGGGATTGGGGGGGAGGGTATTCATTTTATAGGAGGGGAAGATAGTGCAGATAGAGACCTGGGCACAAATAAGGAAGTTGGGGGTGGCGGTGGCATGGGGGGTGGGGTTAGAACAGTTAGTAATTTAAGAAAGAATAGAGGTACAGAGAGTAACATCAAGTGCATGTATACTAAAGCCAGAAGCCTCGCCAACAAAATGGATGAATTAGAACTAGTGTTGTTGGAGCATAATTATGACATGGTGGGGATATCTGAGACGTGGCTGGATGAGAGCCATGACTGGGCTGTTAACTTGCAGGGCTATAGCCTGTTCAGAAATGACCGTACAGATAAGCGAGGGGGAGGGGTGTGTCTATATGTAAAATCTTCCTTAAATCCCATCCTGCGTGATAATATAGGTGAATTTAATGAAAATGTAGAGTCCCTGTGGGTGGAGATAAGGGGAGGGGGAAAAAATAATAAATTACTGATAGGGATTTGTTATAAATCTCCAAAAATAATGAAAGCAATGGAGAATAGCCTCGTAAAGCAAATAGATGAAGCTGCGACTCAAGGAGAAGTCATTATTATGGGGGACTTCAACTACCCTGAAATAGATTGGGGAACAGAAACCTGCAGTTCCAGCAAAGGTAATCGGTTTTTGACAACTATGAGAGACAATTACCTTTCACAACTGGTTCAGGACCCAACAAGGAGGGGGGCACTGCTAGACCTAATATTAACCAACAGGCCAGACCGCATATCAAATATAAGGGTTGGGGGTCACTTGGGGAATAGTGATCACAAAATAATAAGTTTTCATGTAACCTTTAATAAGATGGGTAGTAGGGGGGTGTGTCATGGTTCCCAATGGCAAGGGAACGTCAGTGAACTTAAATAACAGACTAGCTCTTGGGTGATGGAATCTCGAGCTGACCGTGAGCTAAACCTATCACACAACTAACAGTGGCCGGGTGACGTACCTACGTTTTATCCCTAGACGCCCAGCGCCAGCCGGAGAACTAACTAACCCTAATAGAGGAAAAAACAGACCTGGCTTACCTCTAGGGAAATTCCCCCAAAAAGGAGACAGAAGCCCCCCACATATATTGACGGTGAGTTCAGAGGAAAAGACATATGCAGTATGAAGGTAGGTTCAGCAAAGCGAGGTCCGCTTACTAGATAGTAAGAAGATACAATAGGGAACTTCACGGTCAGCTGAAAACCCTATTAAAATACCATCCAGAAATTACTTTAAGACTCATGTGTCAACTCATGACACCGGAGTGGTAATTTCGGCCCACAAGAGCTTCCAGCTACAGAAACATAACATAACTGTGAACTGGAACAAAAATGCAAACAAACTTAGGACTAAGAGTCCAACTTAGCTGATAGTAGTCTAGAAGCAGGAACATGCAACAGAAAGGCTCTGGTTACATTGATGGCCGGCACTAGAATAACTGAGCAGCAAGGCTAAATAGGATACTCCCATATCCTGATGGAAACAGGTGAACAGAGAAAGTGAAGCACACAAGTCCAGCACCACCAGTGACCACCGGGGGAGCCCAAAAACCAAATTCACAACAGTACCCCCCCCTCAAGGAGGGGGCACCGAACCCTCACAAGAACCACCAGGGCGATCAGGATGAGCCCTATGAAAGGCACGGACCAAATCAGAGGCATGAACATCAGAGGCTGTCACCCAAGAATTATCCTCCTGACCGTAGCCCTTCCACTTGACCAGATACTGAAGTTTCCGTCTGGAAACACGGGAGTCCAAGATCTTCTCCACAACGTACTCCAATTCACCCTCAACCAACACCGGAGCGGGAGGCTCAACGGAAGGCACAACCGGTACCTCATACCTGCGCAATAATGACCGATGGAAGACATTATGGATAGAAAAAGATGCCGGGAGGTCCAATCGAAAGGACACAGGGTTAAGAATCTCCAAAATCTTATACGGGCCGATGAACCGAGGCTTAAACTTAGGAGAAGAAACCCTCATAGGGACAAAACGAGAAGACAACCACACCAAGTCCCCAACACGAAGACGAGGACCAACACGACGATGGCGGTTAGCAAAATGCCGAGTCTTCTCCTGGGACAACTCCAAATTGTCCACCACCTGTCCCCAAATCCGATGCAACCTATCCACCACAGTATCCACTCCAGGACAATCCGAAGACTCCACCTGACCAGAAGAAAAGTGAGGATGAAACCCCAAATTGCAAAAGAAAGGAGAAACCAAAGTGGCAGAACTAGCCCGATTATTGAGGGCAAACTCCGCCAACGGCAAAAAGGCAACCCAGTCATCCTGATCCGCAGACACAAAACACCTCAAATAAGTCTCCAAGGTCTGATTAGTTCGCTCAGTCTGGCCATTAGTCTGAGGATGGAACGCAGACGAAAAAGACAAATCAATGCCCATCCTAGCACAGAACGCCCGCCAAAATCTAGACACGAACTGGGTCCCCCTGTCAGAAACGATATTCTCCGGAATACCATGCAAGCGAACCACATTTTGAAAAAACAGAGGAACCAACTCGGAAGAGGACGGCAACTTAGGCAAGGGCACCAAATGAACCATCTTTGAAAAACGGTCACACACCACCCAGATGACAGACATTTTCTGAGAAACAGGGAGATCAGAAATAAAATCCATAGAGATGTGAGTCCAAGGCCTCTTTGGAATAGGCAAAGATAACAACAATCCGCTAGCCCGAGAACAACAAGGTTTGGCCCGAGCACAAACATCACAAGACTGCACAAAAACTCGTACATCTCGAGACAGAGAAGGCCACCAGAAGGACCTAGCCACCAAATCCCTGGTACCAAAGATCCCGGGATGACCTGCCAACGCAGAAGAATGAACCTCCGAGATGACTCTACTGGTCCAATCATCAGGAACAAACAGTCTACCAGGCGGGCAACGATCAGGTCTATCCGCCTGAAACTCCTGCAAAGCCCGTCGCAGGTCTGGGGAAACAGCAGATAATATCACCCCATCCTTAAGGATACCTGTAGGTTCAGAATCACCAGGGAAATCAGGCTCAAAACTCCTAGAAAGGGCATCCGCCTTCACATTTTTAGAACCTGGTAAGTATGAGACCACAAAATTAAACCGAGAGAAAAACAACGACCAGCGCGCCTGTCTAGGATTCAGGCGCCTGGCAGACTCAAGATAAATCAAATTCTTGTGATCGGTCAATACCACCACCTGATGTCTAGCCCCCTCAAGCCAATGACGCCACTCCTCAAAAGCCCACTTCATGGCCAAAAGCTCCCGATTACCAATATCATAATTTCGCTCGGCGGGCGAAAACTTTCGAGAAAAGAACGCACAAGGTCTCATCACGGAGCAATCGGAACTTTTCTGCGACAAGACCACCCCAGCTCCGATCTCGGAAGCATCGACCTCAACCTGAAAAGGAAGAGTAACATCAGGCTGACGCAACACAGGGGCGGAAGAAAAGCGGCGCTTAAGCTCCCGAAAGGCCTCCACAGCAGCAGGGGACCAATCAGCAACATCAGCACCCTTTTTGGTCAAATCAGTCAAAGGTTTAGCAACATCAGAAAAACCAGTTATAAATCGACGATAAAAATTAGCAAAGCCCAAAAATTTCTGAAGGCTCTTAAGCGAAGAAGGTTGCGTCCAATCACAAATAGCCCGAACCTTGACAGGATCCATCTCGATGGAAGAGGGGGAAAAAATGTACCCCAAAAAAGAAATCTTTTGAACCCCAAAAATACACTTAGAACCCTTCACACACAAGGAATTAGCCCGCAAAACCTGAAAAACCCTCCTGACCTGTTGGACATGAGAATCCCAGTCATCCGAAAAAATCAAAATATCATCCAGATACACGATCATGAATTTATCCAAATATTCCCGGAAAATGTCATGCATAAAGGACTGAAAGACTGAAGGGGCATTTGAAAGACCAAAAGGCATTACTAAATACTCAAAATGGCCCTCGGGCGTATTAAATGCGGTTTTCCACTCATCCCCCTGCTTAATTCGCACCAAATTATACGCCCCACGGAGATCAATCTTAGAGAACCACTTAGCCCCTTTTATTCGAGCAAACAAATCAGTCAGCAGTGGCAGAGGATACTGATATCTGACTGTAATTTTATTCAAGAGTCGATAATCAATACACGGCCTCAAAGAGCCATCTTTTTTAGATACAAAGAAAAAACCGGCTCCTAAGGGAGATGAAGAAGGACGAATATGTCCCTTTTCCAGGGACTCCTTAATATATTCTCGCATAGCAGCATGTTCAGGTACAGATAGATTAAATAAACGACCCTTTGGAAATTTACTGCCCAGAATCAGATCTATGGTACAATTGCAATCTCTGTGAGGAGGTAGTGAACCAAGCTTAGGCTCCTCAAAAACATCACGATAATCAGATAAAAATTCCGGAATCTCAGAGGGAATAGATGACGAAATGGAAACCAAAGGTACGTCCCCATGAGCCCCCTGACATCCCCAGCTTAACACAGACATTGCTTTCCAGTCAAGAACTGGGTTATGAGATTGTAACCATGGCAATCCGAGCACCAAAACATCATGTAGATTGTACAACACAAGGAAGCGAATCGTCTCCTGATGGTCTGGATTCATACGCATAGTCACTTGTGTCCAGTATTGTGGTTTATTACTAGCCAATGGTGTAGAGTCAATACCCTTCAGAGGTATAGGAACTTCCAGAGGCTCTAGATCAAACCCACAGCGCCTGGCAAAGGACCAATCCATGAGACTCAAAGCGGCGCCAGAGTCGACATAGGCATCCGCGGTAATTGACGATAATGAACAAATCAAGGTCACAGACAAAATAAACTTAGACTGTAAAGTGCCAATTGAAATAGACTTATCAACCTTTTTTGTACGTTTAGAGCATGCTGATATAACATGAGTTGAATCACCACAATAGAAGCACAACCCATTTTTTCGCCTCAAATTCTGCCGTTCGCTTCTGGACAGAATTCTATCACATTGCATATTTTCTGGAGCCTTCTCAGAAGACACCGCCAAATGGTGCACAGGTTTGCGCTCCCGCAAACGCCGATCAATCTGAATAGCCATTGTCATGGACTCATTCAGACCTGTAGGTGCAGGGAACCCCACCATAACATCTTTAATGGCATCAGAGAGACCCTCTCTGAAATTCGCCGCCAGGGCGCACTCATTCCACTGAGTAAGCACAGACCATTTACGAAATTTTTGGCAGTATATTTCAGCTTCATCTTGCCCTTGAGATAGGGCCATCAAGGTTTTTTCAGCCTGAATCTCTAAATTAGGTTCCTCATAAAGCAACCCCAAAGCCAGAAAAAACGCATCCACATTGAGCAACGCAGGATCCCCGGGTACCAACGCAAATGCCCAATCCTGAGGGTCACCCCGCAGCAAGGAAATTACTATCCTAACCTGCTGTGCGGGATCTCCAGCGGAGCGAGATCTCAGGGAAAGAAATAATTTACAATTATATTTGAAATTCAGGAAACGAGATCTATCCCCGGAGAAAAATTCTGGTATAGGAATTCTAGGTTCAGATATAGGAGCATGAATAACAAAATCCTGTAAATTTTGAACCTTCGTAGCAAGATTATTCAAACCTGTAGCCAAACTCTGAGGATCCATTTTAATCAGGTGAGATCAGAGCCATTCAAGGATTAGAAGGAGAGAGAGAGGCAAAGGCTGCAATTAGAGCAGAAATGCAACTGAGTAAACTATAGAGCAAGCTCAGAAGAAAAAAAAAAAAATCTGCAGACTTCTTTTTCTCTCCTTTCTTCTGCCAACGGTTTTAACCCTTGGCCGGCCATACTGTCATGGTTCCCAATGGCAAGGGAACGTCAGTGAACTTAAATAACAGACTAGCTCTTGGGTGATGGAATCTCGAGCTGACCGTGAGCTAAACCTATCACACAACTAACAGTGGCCGGGTGACGTACCTACGTTTTATCCCTAGACGCCCAGCGCCAGCCGGAGAACTAACTAACCCTAATAGAGGAAAAAACAGACCTGGCTTACCTCTAGGGAAATTCCCCCAAAAAGGAGACAGAAGCCCCCCACATATATTGACGGTGAGTTCAGAGGAAAAGACATACGCAGTATGAAGGTAGGTTCAGCAAAGCGAGGTCCGCTTACTAGATAGTAAGAAGATACAATAGGGAACTTCACGGTCAGCTGAAAACCCTATTAAAATACCATCCAGAAATTACTTTAAGACTCATGTGTCAACTCATGACACCGGAGTGGTAATTTCGGCCCACAAGAGCTTCCAGCTACAGAAACATAACATAACTGTGAACTGGAACAAAAATGCAAACAAACTTAGGACTAAGAGTCCAACTTAGCTGATAGTAGTCTAGAAGCAGGAACATGCAACAGAAAGGCTCTGGTTACATTGATGGCCGGCACTAGAATAACTGAGCAGCAAGGCTAAATAGGATACTCCCATATCCTGATGGAAACAGGTGAACAGAGAAAGTGAAGCACACAAGTCCAGTACCACCAGTGACCACCGGGGGAGCCCAATAACCAAATTCACAACAGGGGTGACAAGGACACTAAACTTCAGGAGGGCAAATTTCCAACGGATGAGAGAGGATCTTGGTGCAATTAACTGGGATGATATCCTGAGACACAAAAATACACAAAGAAAATGGGAGACGTTTATTAGCATCCTGGATAGGACCTGTGCACAGTATATACCGTATGGGAATAAACATACTAGAAATAGGAGGAAACCAATATGGCTAAATAGAGCTGTAAGGGGCGCAATAAGGGACAAAAAGAAAGCATTTAGAGAATTAAAGGAAGTAGGTAGTGAGGAGGCATTAAATAAATACAGAAAATTAAATAAATTCTGTAAAAAGCAAATCAAGGCAGCAAAGATTGAGACAGAGAGACTCATTGCCAGAGAGAGTAAAAATAATCCCAAAATATTCTTTAACTATATAAATAGTAAGAAACTAAAAAATGACAGTGTTGGCCCCCTTAAAAATAGTCTGGGTGAAATGGTGGATGAGGATGAGGAAAAAGCCAATATGCTAAATGACTTTTTTTCATCAGTATTTACAAAAGAAAATCCCATGGCAGACAAAATGACTAGTGATAAAAATTCCCCATTAAATGTCACCTGCTTAACCCAGCAGGAAGTACAGCGGCGTCTAAAAATAACTAAAATTGACAAATCTCCGGGCCCGGATGGGATACACCCCCGAGTACTGCAGGAACTAAGTACAGTCATTGATAGACCATTATTTTTAATCTTTAAAGACTCCATAATAACAGGGTCTGTACCACAGGACTGGCGTATAGCAAATGTGGTGCCAATATTCAAAAAAGGGGCAAAAACTGAACTCGGTAATTATAGGCCAGTAAGCTTAACCTCTACTGTGGGTAAAATCCTGGAGGGCATTCTAAGGGATACTATACTGGAGTATCTGAAGAGGAATAACCTCATGACCCAGTATCAGCACGGGTTTACTAGGGACCGTTCATGTCAGACTAATTTGATCAGCTTCTATGAAGAGGTAAGTTCCGGACTGGACCAAGGGAACCCAGTGGACGTAGTGTATATGGACCTTTCCAAAGCTTTTGATACGGTGCCACACAAAAGGTTGTTACATAAAATGAGAGTAATGGGGATAGGGGAAAATATGTGTAAGTGGGTTGAGAGCTGGCTCAGGGATAGGAAACAAAGGGGGGTTATTAATGGAGCACACTCGGACTGGGTTGCGGTTAGCAGTGGGGTACCACAGGGGTCAGTATTGGGCCCTCTTCTTTTTAACATATTTATTAATGACCTTGTAGGGGGCATTCAGAGTAGAATTTCAATATTTGCAGATGACACTAAACTCTGCAGGGTAATCAATACAGGGGAGGACAATTTTATATTACAGGATGATTTATGTAAACTAGAAGCTTGGGCTGATAAATGGCAAATGAGCTTTAATGGGGATAAATGTAAGGTCATGCACTTGGGTAGAAGTAATAAGATGTATAACTATGTGCTTAATTCTAAAACTCTGGGCAAAACCGTCAATGAAAAAGACCTGGGTATATGGGTGGATGACAAACTCATATTCAGTGGCCAGTGTCAGGCAGCTGCTACAAAGGCAAATAAAATAATGGGATGTATTAAAAGAGGCATAGATGCTCATGAGGAGAACATAATTTTACCTCTATACAAGTCACTAGTTCGACCACACTTAGAATACTGTGCACAGTTCTGGTCTCCGGTGTATAAGAAAGACATAGCTGAACTGGAGCGGGTGCAGAGAAGAGCGACCAAGGTTATTAGAGGACTGGGGGGTCTGCAATACCAAGATAGGTTATTACACTTGGGGCTATTTAGCTTGGAAAAACGAAGACTAAGGGGTGATCTTATTTTAATGTATAAATATATGAGGGGACAGTACAAAGACCTTTCTGATGATCTTTTTAATCATAGACCTGAGACAGGGACAAGGGGGCATCCTCTACGTCTGGAGGAAAGAAGGTTTAAGCATAATAACAGACGCGGATTCTTTACTGTAAGAGCAGTGAGACTATGGAACTCTCTGCCGTATGATGTTGTAATGAGTGATTCATTAATTAAATTTAAGAGGGGACTGGATGCCTTTCTGGAAAAGTATAATGTTACAGGGTATATACACTAGATTCCTTGGTAAGGCGTTGATCCAGGGAACTAGTCTGATTGCCGTATGTGGAGTCGGGAAGGAATTTTTTTCCCCATGGTGGAGTTACTCTTTGCCACATGGGTTTTTTTTGCCTTCCTCTGGATCAACATGTTAGGGCATGTTAGGTTAGGCTATGGGTTGAACTAGATGGACTTACAGTCTTCCTTCAACCTTAATAACTATGTAACTATGTAACTATGTAAATACCCGCTCGTACTCGTGGACCACCCTGTAGGCCCCCTGTTTCTGGTGGGAAGGGGTAGAGTCAGTGCCCACATGCAATTCCCGAAACCAATCTTTCGAGTGCCCTGCAGAACCGTTGTCCTCCGCCAGGTTAGACAGGGCCAAGGGTCCAGGTGTCTGTATCACACTATTATTGACAGCGAACAGTTTGGCGAGCGTGGCATACTTGGTGAGATGGACCTCTTCCTCCCCACAATTAAGGACACGTACTGGCACCCTCCCCTGGCGGACGTCGACCACCCCCCTGGCTGTTAGGAGAGTAGGCCTATTGTCTGAATATACGGGTTCTACCAGGGCCTGGTAGTCTTACCCCTGAGGCCTATGGCTGCCCGACACCATATCAACATCTCACTCCTGGGGGGTATCGCGATAGGGTTTGAATCACTCACAGTGACACGAACAATTTCACCACCAGTCAGCTGTACCGGCTGTCTCTGCATCAGAGCTCTGATTTCTTTTTGCAGGGTGCGTTGTTCACTGTAGCCAGCGGTTTCTGCTACCTGTTGTAACAAGACAATAACTTCTGCAAGACAATTTTCTATACATTGGTACCGATAGTCATCATGGGATTACATTCACGGCGGTCAATATCAACAATTACAATCCCCTGGGCCTTCAATTCCACCCGCCCCACCTTGATGGTGACCTCTTTATACCCCACTTGTGGCAATGGCTGACCATTACTAGCTATTATGGTGAAATCGTCATCGGGGCCACGAGTAATATCAGTGTCCTCCCAATACCGTTTATAAAGCACGTAAAGCATAGTCGTCACCTGAGAACCGGTGTCCAGTAGAGCGTTCATGGGGATACCGTAGATCACAACAGGAAGAACTGGTCGCCCTCTAACGTACTTGGCTCTCCAATGCTGCGGGCCTGATCGTCCTACTCCTGGGGGTTGGCCCTTTGCCCCAGGGGTTGCTCGTTTAAAGGACAGTACCTTGCAAGGTGGCCCACCTGGTGACAGCGGCGGCAGATAGGTCGTTCGTCCCGATGGAAGCGATCGTCGTCCCGATGGAAGCGATCGTCGTCCCGGCCTCTGGTCGGCGGAGTCCTCCTCTGTCGCATCCAGGGGACATCCTCTGGTCTGGAGGCCAGCTGGATCTTCTCCTTGGGGGCCTCCTGTAGGGACTGCACAGTCCGGGCTAGGGCAGCAACGCTCTTGGTCAGCTCCTGCATCTGGAGGCGGAGTCCTGCAGGGGAGTCGTCCTCTAAGCTCTGGGCATCGGCCTCGGCGGCGACTGGAGCATCTGGCGCCACCTCCTGGTGGTACGTGAGGGCTTGACGCCTGGGGGGTACCGCACGGCTGGACTGTCGCTCCTGCAGCGCCTGGATGGCTTTATCCTTGAATTGCGCAAAAGTCAGGTCTGGATTTTGAATGGCCAGGAAGTGCAATTGGCCCCTTTGGTGACTGCACAGGAGCCCCTCAATGAACCGCTCTTTCAGGAGTTTATCCTCATCTTGCATGCTGCCGGGGTCACTCTGCTTAATGGCCCGCAGCGCCTCCTGGAGATTAAGGGCATAGTCCCGTAAGCTATCCTGCAGTCTCTGTTTGCATCCATAGAAAGTCAATTTAATTTCTGTAGCAGTACGGGTATCGAAGGTGGCATTAAGCTTTGCAAAAACCTGCTGTGCAGTTCCCTTATCCGCGGCGGGCCAAGACTTCACTTCTCTCAAAGCCGCTCCAAAGAGTTGGCCTGTTATCATATGAACTTTCTGAGGCTCTGTCAAGGGGTAGAACTCGAGCAGTCTGCAGATCCCGTCTTTAAAGTCAGTTAATGTATGCGACTCCCCGGAGTATCGCGGGAGCCAGGCTGTTCCGGGCAGGTACGGCATAGAGAAGGGCATTATGGCCGTTGTGGTGGCGGCAGTCTCCGACTGGCTGATGGGGGCAGCGGGCTCTGCGGCAACCGGTGGTGGTATGAGGGCCGCGGCTACGTCCGCTGCGGGGACCAGAGCTGCCTCTGTGTCCACGGCTGCAACCGCCGCCTCCGCTCCTCCCGACTCAGACATGGCCGTCCCTTCCTCCTACTAACCTGCTGGAGGTCGGGGTTCCTCTTCCGGGGTTGGCGCTTTACCACGCTTTCTCGTTCCGCGCTCCTTTTGACCAGTTCCGCCCACGAAGCTAAGGCTCCTCCCTCCGTGCGCGGCGATGGCGAATTGTGGCGGGAACTCTTGGCGGCAATAGCAATGCACAGTCTTTGCAATAAGTCACAGTCCAAGCACAATAAATCACAGTTCCAAGGCACACATGACCTGATTCTTCAGGCTTAAGTAGATCCTGTTCGTGACGCCAAGTTGGAGCGCCCCCACTGTCGCAGGGCCGAGGGGTACCCGGTACCGGGCCTCTCTGTCTCGGTTCTGGGAGTGTCATGGTGGCTAGACCCGGTCCGTGACCCTGCTGAGGGGCGTCCAGTGAAAGTTGAGAGTGATGATGTGTAGTGCAGGGTGCGATGAATAACGAGGACACAGGGTTGCAGTCTCTTTACCCTTTTACTGAAGGTTTCGAGATACTCAATCCAGAGCACTATTAACAGGGCTGGCTGAGACCAGCTGGTCCAAAGGCACATCCGGAGTTCCCTGAGCAGGTGGGAATCAGTGTCTACCTTCTAGCGCTTGTGTGTTGTAGTCCTTCCCTGCTGAGCACCCCGGGATAGTCCTCACAACTGATTCTGTCTGTCTCTGATGTTCGTTCTCTACGTCCCCCCAGATGATATGGTTAGGATGCACCCGTATGACGGGGTAGGCCTGGAGTTCTTCCGGGACCCTAGAGTCACCCCTCTCCCACAGCTGCCTCCGTTGTCTGCTTAGGTGTTTAAGTGAGACAGCCAACCTATAATTGGCTGTCCTGCCGTGGTATGAAGTAATGCTTAAAGTCTCTTACTTTCTCGGCATTCCGGCCACCGACTTTGCGTTTCAGAAGGATGTTGCCTCGATCTTACAGCACGACTCCTTCTGGTCCTATCACCTCTGCGCTGTATTCCTGTTTCTCACTCCTTCACAATACCCCTCGCTTCTTGTCCTTTCCTAGGAGACTGCCGCTGAAAGCACAGGCACGGCTCCATAACGTTCTTTCTTGTTCACTAGGGCTCTGCCAGGATCCCACCTCTGACAGGTCCCCTCTCGAGCTCTTCCCAGCTCCTTTCTCCCTGACTTCCTGTCCAACCCCAAGTTTTACCCAAGTGTGAGGAGTGGTCTAATAGATAGAACCACCCCCCCTGGTGGCCGGAGTGTGAAGTGTATTGTGGGTGTGTGTTACCTGGTCAGGTGAACTCCTTTAGTGCAATCAGACGTACCATCACTCCCCTTAGTGGCAGAGCAACAGTACTGCAACGACCAGGACTCTGGGGCGCTGCACATCCGCCAATGAAAGTCTATGGGGGCGAGAAAAATACGGATTACACACGGACCATCAGTGTGACTAGCGAGAAATACGTACCAGTGTTCTATAGAAAAGCTGGCAATTCAGTGCTGTGTACAGTAATAGTAGTAGTATTAGAATAGAGAAAATAAATGTGTACACATAATATAGGTATTGAGATATATATATATTTATACTTCTTACAGAGCTAGATAGCAGAAAAGCCGGTAATTCAATTGCCGGCTTTTGCTATCTTCTTATCAAACCTGACAGGATATGAGACATGGTTACATACAGTAAACCATTTCATAATCGTTATTTTTTTACATATTCCTTACTAAAAATGTTAGAAGTGTCTGTGTGCAAAATTTGGGGGCTCTAGCTGTTAAAATAAAGGGTTAAATCACGGAAAAAACTGGCATGGACTCCCGCACAATTTTCCCCGCCAGAGTGGGAAAGCCAGTGAGCACTCTCTTTCGGGGCACGCGGAACTGCAGCCTGCTCTCTGTCTGGCGCACTGTCCCCTCTGTCTGGCGCGCTCTGCTCTCCCGCTCTTTTCTGACCACACCCCCCTCTCTTCCTCTCTGCCCCCAGCAGTCATATGGTCTCCTCTGTCCAGGGCAGAAAGTCTTCCCCCCGACAACCCAGCTGTCTGACTAAGCGGTTCCAGGTAAGGAGCAGGGAAAGCAACCTCCTTACAAGGGGCTCTGCAAATGCAACATGGCATTCATAATCTGTTCCAGACAAATTTACACTCCAAAAGTCAAATAAGCTATTTCCTATCTTAACCTTGGCATGTGCCCAAACAGCAGTTTTTGTCCGCATTTTGGATATCATCACGTTCTGGAGAAGGTGTGTAACAAAACATGTGGTCCATTTTCTCCTATTATCCATTGTGAAAATGATAAACTTGGGGCTAAAACAATATTTTAGCAGGAAAAAAAGTTAATTTTCATATTCACATTCACTTTTTAAAAAGTGCTGTGAAGTACATATGGGTCAAAATAGTCAACACTCCCCCAGATGAATTCCTTGATGAATCTAGTTCTAGTTTCCAAAATGGGATCAATTGTGTTTTTTTCTGCTGTTTGGGTACTTCAAGGGTTCTACATATGAAACATGGTGTCTGCAATGTATTCCAGCGAATTGAGATACTGATTTGGCTTTTATCCTAAGTCATATTGCACGACTCGTTAGAGGGTTGATTGTGACTTGTAGGATCGCTACTTCCAACAGGTGGCACTATAGAGTTAAGTCCTCTTTTTCTCAGAAGAGGCAATTTGCACACTCCAAACACCAAATGTTGCTTCTTCACTTGGAGCCCTGCCGTGTATCCAAACAAACCTTTTTTGCTACATGTAGGGTATCACCACCTTCAGAATAAAGTGGATAACATACTATTAGATCCAATTTCTCGTGTTGCCTCTTGCAAAAGTGAAAAACTTGAGGCTAAAGTGATATTCTCGTGAAAAAAATGAACATTTTCAATATGACGACCTAATGTTATCAAATTCTACGTAGTACCTGTGGGTTAAAAATGCTCACTGTACCCCTGGATAAAATCCGAGGGGTGTAGTTTTCAAATTGGGGGAGGGTGGTATTCTGCTGTTTAGAGGTCCTACAAATGCGACATGGCACCCACAATCTATTTCTATTTCAGCCAAATTTGTGTTCCAATAAGCAAAAGGTGTTCCTTCTTATCTGAGCCCTCTGTTTGTCCAAACAGAGGTTTCTGACCACATGTTGGATATCAGCATGCTCAGAAGAAAGTGGGTAACAAATTTCCAGGTCCATTTTCATTTTCTCGTGCTATCCCTTTTAAAAGTGAAACATTGTGGCTAAAGCAAAATTTTAGAGGTATAATTACAAATAGTTTTTTCATTCCACCTTGCATTAATTCCTGTACAGCACCTGAAGGGTTAAAACGTTTTCTGACAGCAGTTTTGAAGTATTTGAGGGGTGCCTTTTTAACACGGAAAAAACTTGTTAGGGGTTTCCAATATATAGGTCCCTCAAAATCCATTTAAATCTGAATAGGTCCCCTTAAAAAACAGATTTTGTAAATTTCTTGAAAAAATGAAAAATTGCTGCAAAATTTTAACCCTTATAACATCATAACAAAATAAAATAACATATCTGGGTGAAGTGTCACATGATGCGCAGCTGAAAATTTTACCAACTAATATTTTCCTTGAAAACATTATTTTAGCAGATTTATAAAAAAAACATAAAAATAAAGTTTTTAAGGAAAATATATGTTGTTCAAATTTTATCAGCAGCGCATCAAGTGACACTTCACCCTGATATGTCCTTTTTCTAAAGTCCTTTGGACTCGTGTCCTACAGCAGCTGATACATACAATTTAGACATGTTGCTCAGGTGCAACACTACCAGGTGAGCAGATCCATTTCTGTTTACATGCTTGTTTTACAGTTAAAACCCTATTTGGCGCTCTTCTATTTCCTAGTTTTCCACATTAACAAAATAAAATGATATTTGAAAAATAATGCAGATGTAGAGTAGACATATAGGGAATGTTATTTATTAATTATTTTGTACAGTATGACTAACTGTTTTTAGAATATAAAAATTGAAAGTTTGAAAATTCTCAATTTTTCAAACCTTTCCCTAATATTACGATATTTTCGCGAATAAACGCAAAACATATTGACCTAAATTTAGCACAAACATAAAGTACAATGTGTAATGGAAAACAATCTGAGAATCACTGGGATACGTTGAAGCGTTCCAGAGATATTACCACCAAGCAACACTGGTCAGATTTAAAAAATTTGCCTTAGGCCAGTCTCACACGTCCAGATAAATCCGGTACCGGAAAAAAACGGTACCGGAATTATCCGTTTCTGTGGCACATCAGTGTGGCACACGTGTGCCTCCCGTGTGCCCACTGGGTACCACAATCACCGTGCAGGAGACAGCGCTAAAGTTTAGCGCTGTCCCCTGCATCGTGCTGAAGCCGCGATTCATATCTTCTGTGCAGCAGCGTTTGCTGTAAAGAAGATATGAATAATCCATTTTTTTAGTGGTATTTCGTGTTTAAAATAAAGCTCCATGTCCCCACCCCCTGTGCGCCCCCCCCCGCTGTTCTGAAAATACTCACCCGCCTCCCTCGCAGTGTCCTGTCCTGGCCGCACCTTCTCCTGTATGCGGTCACGTGGGGCCGCTCATTTACAGTAATGAATATGCGGCTCCACACCTGTGGGAGGTGGAGCCGCATATTCATGACTGTAATCGGCGGCCCCACGTGACCGCATACAGTAGAAGGTGCGGCCAGGACAGGAAGCAGCGACAGCCAACGAGGGAGCCGGGTGAGTATTTTCAGAACAGTGGGGGGGGGGGGGCGCACAGGGGGTGGGGACATGGAGCTTTATTTTAAACACGAAATACCACTAAAAAAATGGATTATTCATATCTTCTCTACAGCAAACGCTGCTGCACAGAAGATATGAATCGCGGCTTCAGCACCATGTGGGGGGGACAGCGCTTACTGGAGCGCTGTCTCCTGCACGGCACACGGAGAACGTCCGTGTGCGGTACGTGTTTTACACGGACCCATTGACTTTAATGGGTCCGTGTAATACGTGCGCTCCCACGAACACTGACATGTCTCCGTGTTTGGCACATGGAGACACGGTCCTCAAAAAATCAATGACATCTGCACAGATGCATTGATTTTAATGTGTCTATGTGTGTCAGTGGCTCCGGTACGTGAGGAAACTGTCACCTCACGTAACGGAGCCACTGACGTGTGAAACCGGCCTTAGTCATCAGGGTCAAAATTAGCTCGGTCACCAAGGGGTTAACGAAACGAAAATAATGTACTTGCATAAGTTGAACACCCACTTATAATTGGTGATATGGTTGTGTTCAGAATGAGGCTGCAGTCACACTAGCAGTATTTGGTCAGTATTTTACATCAGTATTTGTAAGCCAAAACCAGGAGTGGAACAATCAGAGGAAAAGTATAATAGAAATATATGCACCACTTCTGTATTTATCACCCACTCCTGGTTTTGGCTTACAAATACTGATGTGAAATACTGACCAAATACTGAACGTGTGACAACAGCCTAAGGCTACTTTCACACTAGCGTCGTGCACTGCACGTCGCTATGCGACGCTGCGGCGCACCGACGCTAGCTGTGAAAGCGCCACACAACGGGGGCAGCGGATAAAGTTTTCCAACGCATCCGCTCCCCCATTGTGATGTGCGGGGAGGTGGGGGCGGAGTTCCAGCCGATCATGCACGGTCGGAAATGCTGCAGACGACGCACCAAAAATACATGTAACGTTTTTTGGTGGCGACGGTCCGACGCAACATGACGCAACCGTCGCACGACGGTTGCGACGTGTGGCAATGCGTCGCACTGCGTTGCTAATACAAGTCTATGGAGAAAAAACGCATCCTGGAAGCACTTTAGCAGGATGCGTTTTTTTCTACAAAACGACGCATAGCGATGAGCAGTGCACGACGCTAGTGTGAAAGTAGCCTAAGCCAATCACTTTTAACCTCATGCTAAATAGTAGTCAGTGCCCAGCTGCCATCATTTAAAGTATTTCTTATTAACCCCATATAAAGTTTAGGTGTTCTAGAAGAATTTTCCTGACAATTTCTTAGTTGCAATTTACTGCAAAAGCCATGGTTTTTAAACAGCTTACAACAAAGCAAAGAGATCTCCTGGTTGAATGTTATCAGTACAGATTTCCAGGCATTAGATATACCATGGAACACTGCCAAAGATGATCATCAAGAAGTTGCTTAAATTCATTGCTGAGACTGAGATTTTTAATTATATTCTGCAATATTGTGGTACTTCATTATATAGAATAAGGCTATGTGCACACGTTGCTGATTTGGCTGCGGATCTGCAGCGGATTTGACGCTGTGGATCTGCAGCAGTTCTCCATGCGTTGTACAGTACCATGTTAACCTATAGAAAACCAAATCCGCAGTGCCCATGCTGCGGAAAATTCCGCAGCGTTTTACACCTGTTCCATAATTGGAATCCGCAGGTGTAAAAACGCGGATGAAATCCGCACAAAATCAGTAGTAAATCTGCAGGTAAAACGCAGGGCGTTTTAACTGTAGATGTTTCAGAATCCGCGTGGAAAAATCCACAATGGAATCTGCAACATGTGCACATACCCTAAGAGATCAGATGATCACAGATAAAAAATAAAGAAAAAAAAAGGTTTTTTCTCATGAACTGGAGCCTTGGAAAAGTTCCCACGCTCGTGTTCATATGAGTTCATCCAGCAGAGGGCGCCTCACCGCGACTCAATGTAAGTACAGATCACCCAGCTTTCCTTTCAGTACCCGGGGTTTACAGGCACAAGCGAGTGCTTTAGCACAGATCCTGCCTGTAAAATGATTTAACCCCTTCAGATGGATTTACATCGTGGGACGTGACAGATCAACAGAAGGTATGTATATTGTTGGTTTATTATTTTGCAGAGCGAGGGTCTTCAGGTGGATTGAGAGAGCAATAAAATATTAAAACAACCTGTGTGTTTATTTCATTAAAATACTTTTTAATAATGTGTGTGTTTTTTTTAACCCTTTCATACAATTGGATTAATAATGGATAGGTGACATAATTGACGCCTCTCCATTATTAATCTGGCTTAATGTCTTACCTTACAATAGCAAGGTGACATTAACCCTTCATTACCCCATATCCGACCGCTACACGGGAGTGGGAAGAGAGTGGCCAAGTGCCAGAATAGGCGCATCTTCCAGATGTGCCTTTTCTGGGGTGGCTGGGGGCAGATGTTTGTAGCGGGGGGGGGGGGCAATAACCATGGACCCTCTCTAGGCTATTAATATCTGCCCTCAGTCACTGGCTTTACCACTCTGGCGGAGAAAATTGCGCGGGAGCCCACGCCAATTTTTTCCGCCATTTAACCCTTTATTTTAGCAGCTACAGCACCCAAATTTTGCACATACACACTACTAGCATTAGTAGTGTGGAATATGCAAAAAAAGGGGATATGAGATGGTTTACTGTATGTAAACCATGTCTCATATACTGTCGGGTTTGGGAAGGAGAAATGAGAAGCCGGCAATTGAATTACCGGCATTTCACATATATCGCGCTGAATTAAATATAAATACAGAATATATATATATGTGTCTCAATGACATATATATATATATATATATATATATATATATATATATATATATATATATATATATATATATATATATACTGTATATACGAACATTTGAGCACATAAATCCATTAGATGTTGGTATTGCTAGCCTGCGAGAAAATATCGCAGTACGGATGCCATACGGATTACATACGGAGAATGCCATGCGCAAAATACGCTGACACACCCTGCCTACGGATGACATACGGACCACTATTTTGGGGACTTTTCTGCGTATTACGGCCGTAAAAAACGGACCGTATTTACATACGCTGAGTGTGAGGCCGGCCTAAGGGTGATGTTTCAATACACAAAAAGTCTTTCAAGAAAAAAGACCTTGCACCATGCTACTAGATATATAAAGTTGTGCCGTGTGCTGTTCAAATTACTATTTACAGCATAATATATACTAATAAATATAAAAAAAAATTCAAAGAAAAATAGTAAAAAACATGGTGCACATGCACCAACCAAAACCGTAGCGATAGCACATTTTATTCACCCAAGAACAAATATTACTTATCAAATCAATTGAGACAAAATGGCTCACACATTTTACCCATTAGCATTGTGGCCAATTTTCATTTTTGAGCTTTTAATTCATCCTCATTGTCTTCCAAGAGCCATAACTTTTTTTTCTGTCGATATAGCTGAACGAGCGCTCATTTTACTTTTTATATACTGAAAAATTGGAAAATGTTTTTTTTTTTTGTATTTTACAGTGTTTATTGTGTGTTAAAATTTACTTTTCTGCAGGTCAGTCAAGTTATAGCAATACTAAATTTCTGCCATTTTTGTAATATATTTTACTACTTTTAAAATGATTTGTGCCGCAATTGACTGAAACTCATCTTTTTTTAGTTCTGTTTTACAGCATTCAAATAAATAATTGCCTTTTTATTTTTCATTCTAATCATTTGTATTTGACTTATGCTATCAGTTATTCATACAAAATTGTGTATATTAAAGTTTTTTTTTATCAAAATAAACATTGCATGCAAAATATAAAATACATTTTTTAGGTTGACACATTCTACTGAGTAGTACAGAGTCGCATTACAGAACCCATAGAAGTGCATGAAGATTTACGGTCATGCAAAAAAAAATGTAACAGGGAACAATATAATTTGTCAAAAAATTTAACAAGAACAATATCATTTTTCTTTTCTTTTTTTGGTTTCCAAGTTCCAATCTTATGGGGAACGGATATTGAAAAGGCAAGGTTTCATTATACATATGAGAAACTTGTGTACTCAGACTGCCCTCTTTTTGCTTTGTGTAAACCCCTAACTACGATACTAAGAAACTGAACTGAAGCACATAGAAAAGAGTTGAGAGTTATGGATTTTTCAGACTATAAGATGCACTTTTTTCCCCCCAAAATGTGGTGGGAAAATGGAGATGCGTCTTATAGTCCAAATGTATCTGAGGGTGGAGGCAGGAGTCATGTGATACTGTGGGCCCTGGTCTGGGAGGAGGGGGTGTTCGAAGGTATGACGCTGAGGGGCGATGCTGCAAATCCCAGGTTGGTAGGAGGGGGTGTCCGGCGGTACTCAGTGGTGCGGGGGCTCTACCGACATTTGTGAAAGCCCATAGCACCCGCACTTCCATAGTTGCAATGTGGTGAACTCTGGGAAAATAGCCTCTGAAGGCAGTGCATGCACAGATTGAGATCTCGGCACTGAGATCTCGTCTCTTGAGATTGAAATCTGTGCATGCACCACCTTCGGTAGCCACTTTCCCAGAGTCCACCACATTGAAATCAAGGAAGTGGTGGGGCTCCAGGCTTTAACAAAATGTCGGTGAAGCCCCCGCACCGCTGAGTATCGCCAAACACCACCTTCCACCAGCCCAAAGCATCACTTTGCAGCATGGCACCTCTGAACACCTTGTGTGACCCTGATCAGCAACCACCGCAGCACCCCTTCACTAGTAAGCTCAATTCAAACGGTAAGACAGACCCCCATTTGATACATGACATTTTTTCCCCTATCTTCCTCCTGAATATTTGGGGTGTGTCTCATGGTCTGATGCATCTTATTGTCTGAAAAATACGGTATATATTGATTTTTTAATGCATGTAAAAGAAAAAAAATAGAAGCGCATAAAATTAAATAATAATACAATTAATGTTAATAGTCCAGAATAGATTTTCTTTGATCCCTATTTATTTTCTATATTCTACATTATTCTCTTCATTCGTCTACATAATTTTTCCTAATATTGCATTTATACATATGGAAAAAGAAAACATTTCCTTTCATTACTACAAAAATGTTGGCATTTGCTCCGTAATTACCGCAGATTTACCGCGGGTTTTCCGCGTTTTTTGTGCGGATTCCACCTGCGGTTTTACACCTGCGGATTCCTATTGAGGAGCAGGTGTAAACCGCTGCAGAATCCGCACAAAGAATTGACATGCTGCGGAATGTAAACCGCTGAATTTTCCCGCGTTTTTTTCCGCAGCATGTGCACTGCGGATTTTGTTTTCCATAGGTTTACATGGTACTGTAAACTCATGGAAAACTGCTGCATATCCGCAGCGTCAAATCTGCTGCGGATCCGCAGCAAAATCCGCAGCGTGTGCAAATAGCTTAGGCCGGCATCACACTAGCGTATTGCATCCGATGCGAGATCATCGGATGCGATATGCTAATGACACTCGGCTCCTGCTCGCAGCAGAGCAGGAGCCGAGTGTCATTCGTCTGTGCTCCGATTCTCTCACACAGGGAGGATCGGAGCACAGCTGCGGAGGAGGCGGAGAAATGAATCTCTCCATCTCTTCCATTGCTGGGGTCCGCTTATAACGCACAGCACTCGGATGATATCCGAGTGTTGTGCGCTGTCTCACTCACACCCATAGGCTTATATGGGTGCGAGTGAGCCCAGAGTTTTCCTCGGTCCGAGACAATCGCAGCATGCTGCGATTGTCTCGGACCGAAGAAAACGGCCGACAAAAAGTCAGCTGCTGGGAGCTGCCCCATAGCTGAACATTGGTCCGAGTGCAATGCGATTTTTTTATCGCATTGCACTCGGCCGTTTAAAACGCCAGTGTGATGCCGGCCTTAGAGTCTGCCGGCTGTTGTAACCTGTTCAGAAGTTAACAACATTTAGGTGGTAAAAATACACCTTTTCCTTCCTGTCATGTCACTTTGCATTAATTGCTGAAAATCATACGAAGGGTAAATAATAGTGATGAGTGAGTATACTCGGTACTCGAGATTTCCCGAGCACGCTCGTGTGTCCTCCGAGTATTTGTAAGTACTCGGAGATTTAGTTTTCTGCACCTCAGCTGAATGATTTACATCTGTTAGCCAGCATAAGTACATGTGGGGATTCCCTAGCAACCAGGCAACCCCCACATGTACTTATGCTGGCTAACAGATGTAAATCATTCAGCTGCGGCGCAGAAAATTAAATCTGCGAGAACTTACAAATACTCGGAGGACACCCGAGCGTGCTCTGGAAATCTCGAGTAACGAGTATATTCGCTCATCACTACTAAATAAACTACCTGACAGCAGTTTTGAATATGTCAAGGGGTGCAGTTGTCAATATGTCAAGGGGTGTTGTTTTTAAAATGGTATCATTTTTAGTGGGTTTCCAATATATAAGACCTCCAGAGATACTTCAAACCTGGATAGGTCCCTAAAAAAATAAATTTTGTATATTTCCTTGAAAAAAGTTAAAAATTACTGCAACATTTTTAAACCTCCTAAAATGCTAACAAAATAAAATAACATTTTACAAATGATGCTGATGTAAAGTAGACGTGAGAGAAATGTTATTTATTAATGTTTTTGTGTGGTATGACTATCTGAATTAAAGGTATAAACATTAAAAGTTTGAAAATTGCTAATTTTTTAACATTTTTGTAAAATTTCTGATATTTTTTATAAATAAAGACAAAACATATCAACTTAAATGTACCATTATCATAAATAATGTACCATGAAAAAACAATCTCAAAATCACTGGGATATGTTGAAGCATTCCAGAGTTATTACCACATAAAGTGACACTGGCCAGATTTAAAAAAAATTGGCACGGTCTCTAAGAGAGTTTAGAAATGTTAGGACCAAATTTATCATTTCACTAGGGTTGAGCGAAACGGATCGTTCATTTTCATAAGTCGCCGACTTTTGGCAAAGTTGGGTTTTGTGAAACCCGACCCGACTCCAGCGTGGGATCGGCCACGTGGTCGGCGATCTTGGCGCCAAAGTCGCGTTTTGTATGACGCCTTCCCCGCCATTTTTTCAGCCAATTAAGGAGTGTGGGCAGCGTGATGACATAGGTTCTGGCCTGGCTTCTGCGGCGTCAGAGAGCCATATTACCGTTCGGGCTGCAGTGATTTCCGCAGTCAAACACAACATATGCTTTGCACGGAGGAGAGAGAGAGAGAGAGAGAGAGAAAAATCACATTGACTTGCATTGGGTTTCGTGTTCCGGTTCGGAACCCGACTTTACAGTAGAATCGGCCGATTTCACGCGATCCGACTTTCGAGAAGGTCGGGTTTCACAAAACCCAACTCGATCCTAAAAAACCAAAAGTCGCTCAACCCTACATTTCACTGCTATAAATTTGTTAGAATTAAAGAGGTTGTCCACTACTTTATCATTAATAATGACCTATCCTTAGGATAGGTCATCAATGTCTGGTCAGTCGGGGTCCGACCAAACAGCTAAATGCAAGCCTTACATCATCAAGCACAATGCAAAGCTGCGGATATAGTGATGTAATTCTTAGGATGGAATAGTGTAAAGTGACTCTGTAGCAGTGAAAATGTGCTTTGTTGAGTAATGAATCAAGCTCCTCTATAAACAAGAACTGAAACTACGATCCTTTAATCCAACGTCAGTATCTAGCCTCACAAATGCTCTTCTGGATGAATTTGCACAGACACAATGCAAAATCTTGTATAAAGCCTTCCCAGAAGAATGGAATTTGCAGCAGCTGCAAAAGGGGGACCAGCCCCATATAACCGCTCATGGATTTAGAATGGAAGGTCATAGATATAATGTGTAGGTGTCACAATACTTTCAGGTGCTTCTCACAAAATTAGAATATCATCTAAAAGTTAATTTATTTCAGTTCTTCAATACAAAAAGTGAAACTCCTAATTATATAGAGTCATTAAACACAGAATGATCTATTTCAAGTCATTATCTCAGTAAATTAGAATACTTTATAACACCAGCTTGAAAAATGATTTTAAAATCCAAAATGTTGGCCTACTGAAATGTATGCTCAGTAAATGCACTCGATACTTTCACATCAATTACTGCATCAGTGTGGCGTGGCATGGAGGCGATCAGCTTGTGGCACTGCTGAGGTATTATGGAAGCCAAGGTTGCTTTGATAGCAGCCTTCAGCTCGTCTGCATTGTTGGGTCTGGTGTCTCTCCTCTTCCTCTTGACAATATCCCATAGATTCTCTATGGGGTTAAGGTCAGGCGAGTTTGCTGGCCAATCAAGCACAGTGATACTGTTGTTTTTAAACCAGGTATTGGTACATTTGGCAGTGTGGACAGGTGCCAAGTCCTGCTGGAGAATTAAATTTCCATCTCTAAAAAGCTTGTTGGCAGAGGGAAGCATGAAGTGCTTTAAAATTTCTTGGTAGACGGCTGCACTGACTTTGGTCTTGATAAATCACAGAGGACCTACACCATCAGATAACATGGCTTCCCAAACCATCACTGATTGTGGAACTTCACACTAGACTTCAAGCAACTTGGATTGTGGCCTCTCCACTCTTCCTCCAGACTCTGGGACCTTGATATCCAAATGAAATGCAAAATTGACTTTCATCTGAAAACAGAACCTTGGACCACTGAGCAACAGTCCAGTTCTTTTTCTCCTTTGCCCAGGTAAGTCGCTTCTGGCGTTGTCTATTGGTCATGAGTGGCTTGATACAAGGAATGCGACACTTGTAGCCCATGTCCTGGATACGTCTATGTGTGGTGCCTCTTGAAGCAATGACTCCAGCAGCAGTCCACTCCTTGTGAATCTCCCCCAAATTTTTGAATGGCCTTTTCTTAACAATCCTTTCAAGGCTGCGGTTATCCCGGTTGCTTGTGCACCTTTTTCTACTATACTTTTTCCTTACACTCAACTTTCCATTAATATGCTTGGATACAGCACTCTGTGAACAGTCAGCTTTTTAGCGATGATCTTTTGTGGCTTACCCTCCTTGTGGAGTGTGTCAATAACTACCTTCTATCAAGTCAGCAGTCTTGCCCATGATTGTGGAGCCTACTGAAACAGACTAAGAGAGTTTTGTAAATGCTTAGGAGGCCTTTGCAGGTGTTTTTTTGCTAATTATTCTAATTTACTGAGATAATGACTTTTGGGTTTTCATTGGCTGCAAGCCATAATTATCAACATTAACAGAAATAAACACTTGAAATAGATCACTCTGTTTGTAATGACTCTATATAATATGTGAGTTTCACTTTTGTATTGAATAACTGAAATAAATGAACTTTTTGATGATATTCTAATTTTGTGAGAAGCACCTGTATATATGTACACATTCAAATATATTTTTAAGCAGACTATACACAAAACATGAATAACTGATTTTCTGATGACCTGTTCTTTTAAATAAGTAATGTAACTAGTAATTTCCTGGAATATACCTTAACTATGCAAGATTCGCTGATGATAAATGTATCACTCACCTAAATGGTTTGTTGAGCGTTCCACAGACTGCTCCTCTCTATGCCTGACACTTCTGCTCAATTTAATATTTTAATCCGTCTGGTTTCCTTTCATTATATTTTTCCGCTTGTGTGTGAGATATTTACAGATGGAACGTAAGCTACAAGATGGTATCAGAAATAAAGGAAATTACATTTCGACTGTAGTACCGCAAACATGGCCCTGCTTCTTTAAAACTCAAAATTAAGCAAAGCAAAGAGCAAACATTCCAATAGTAAAATAAGCATATGATAAGGAAATAATATTTCATATGATATCCTAAATATTTATTTTGCTTCTATATTCATATATATAGTTCTCTATATACATATAGTTTACTTATAATTTTTGACATGCTTGCTTTCATTAATTTCTACATATTGTCTTTATTACTAGCATATTAGTAATGTATATAATAGGAAGAAGTGTGATTAGTATACAGAAATGTTCCAACAAAACTGAGATGTATAGATACAGATAAATTTATAGGCCCTGATCAGGGGCGTACTTAGAAAAAAATTAAAAGTAAAAATTAAGTTAAATTCTGCAGAGTGAAAGGATTTACAGTATCTATGTGCAGTCACAAAACGACATATCTTTTGTGACAACCAGGACCGCCATCAGGGCATTACTGCCCTTACTGGCGTATGGGGCCTGATCCCCCCATCTGTTCTGCTCAGCAGGCCCCAG
The DNA here is from genome assembly GCF_051348905.1 of Ranitomeya variabilis. Lineage (NCBI taxonomy): Eukaryota > Metazoa > Chordata > Amphibia > Anura > Dendrobatidae > Ranitomeya > Ranitomeya variabilis. The sequence continues at coordinate 214,525,802 of NC_135234.1, read as the reverse complement.
CGGCATGATTCTGCCGGCTCAGTAACTGCCCTGTGTTCTCAGATGCACGGGCAGTAAAAATTTGTTGCCATGTGGGAAATTCCCACACGGCAACAGTTAACAGCTGCCAGCCAATCACAGGCCGCCAGTTGACGCCAGCAGGCATGTCGCCAGCGTATGACATCACTGTCATACGCCAGAAAGACGCTGTGCACCTCAGATGTATCTAGCCGGGGACATCGCTGGATCTCGGCCAGGTCAGGAGAACCTTTTTTATTTTTTTGCAAAGCTGCGGTATGGGACTTATTATACCCCTATGGGGAAGCATCATTATATTATGGGGGTGCATTATAATATGTGGGTGCATTATACCCCTATGGGGTTGCATTATACCCCTATGGGGGACCATTATATTATGGGGCTGCATTATACCCCTATGGGGTATAATGGAATTGACTGGAAGGTAACAAATTACCAAACCACTACAATGTTTCGGTTTCTTTTCTCTTTCACCCCATACTACTTTCCTTCTTACAATCTCCTGTAATCCCTCTACCCAGCAAAGAACTAGTCATTTCTCCCTCAATACTCCCCAGCCATCTTACCTTCTCCTCAGACACTCACGGCCCCATCATGTTCTATCCTGCTCCCACCTTGTAACGCTATGTCTGCTACTCCTCATCGCTGGTGATGTATCCCCAAATCCTGGCCCTCCTCAACACATCCCCACACTCATTTCTAACCCCCGGCCACGATCCTCTGCACGTTTTCCAAACCATGATAACCTCATACCCATTCATTCAGCCCCCACTCTCCCGTTCCCCCTACCTGGAGCAATATGGAACGCACGCTCTGTCTGCAACAAACTGCCATTTATCCATGACCTCTTCATCACCAACAAACTCTCCTTCCTTGGCATCATGGAAACCTGGCTCACCCCCTCTGACTCAGCCTCTCCAGCTGCGCTTTCCTATGGCGGTTTCCACCTCTCTCACACCCCTCGCCCCAGCAACAAACATGGTGGAGGAGTTGGCTTGCTCCTGTCCAACACCTGCTCCTTTACTCCAATCCCGCTACCACCCTCTGCTACTCTTCCCTTGCTTGAGGTGCACTCCGTCCGCATCTATTCCCCCTCCAAACTTCAGCTGGCTGTCATCTACCGCCCCCCAGAACTAGCCATCTCCACCTTTCTCGACCACCTCACCACCTGGCTACTTCATTTCCTCTCTTCAATCAAACGAGAAACCAATTGTATGTACAATCAAATTTTGTCCTGCACCAATTAACAAAGAAATCCTCCCAAAAAGTTGTGCAATAAAAGACAATATTCTCATAAATAAATTGATATTTTATTGAAAATGATAATAAAGTGTATTTAAAATTAATTTACAGCTGATAATAGAAGCTCATATAATAATTGTATAAGGAAAGCCCAACAATTAATAATATACTATAATATATCATGCTAGATAATGCATAAAAATTGTGTAAAAAAAAAATATATACAGTACAGACCAAAAGTTTGGACACACCTTCTCTTTTAAAGATTTTTCTGTATTTTCATGACTATGAAAATTGCACACTCACACTGAAGGCATCAAAACTATGAATTAACACATGTGGAAGTATATACTTAACAAAAAAGTGTGAAACAACTGAAATTATGTCTTATATTCTAGGTACTTTAAAGTAGCCACCTTTGGTTTTTATGATTGCTTTGCGCACTCTTGGCATTCTCTTGCTGAGCTTCAAGAGGTAGTCACCGGGAATGGTCTTCCAACAATCTTAAAGGAGTTCCCAGAGATACTTAGCACTTGTTGGCCCTTTTGCCTTCACTCTGCGGTCCAGCTCACCCCAAAACATCTCGATTGGGTTCAGGTCTGGTGACTGTGGAGGCCAGGTCATCTGGTGTAGCACCACATCACTCTCCTTCTTGGTCAAATAGCCCTTACACAGCCTGGAGGTGTGTTTGGGGTCATTGTCCTGTTGAAAAATAAATGATGGTCCAACTAAACACAAACCGGATGGAATAGCATGCCACTGCAAGATGCTATGGTAGCAATGCTGGTTCAGTATGCCTTCAATTTGGAATAAATCCCCAACAGTGTCACCAGAAAAGCACCCCCCACACCATCACACCTCCTCCTCCATGCTTCACTGTTATGGTTCTCAATGGCAAGAGAACATAGCCCAGCATACATAGGAACTAGCTCTTGGAAGGATGGAAACTTAAACTGACCATGAACTAAACCTGCCGCACAACTAACAGTAGCCGGGTAGCGTAGCCTGCGTTTTATCCCTAGACGCCCAGCGCCGGCCGGAGGACTAACTAATCCTGGCAGAGGAAAATATAGTCCTGGCTCACCTCTAGAGAAATTTCCCCGAAAGGCAGACAGAGGCCCCCACATATATTGGCGGTGATTTAAGATGAAAATGACAAACGTAGTATGAAAATAGGTTTAGCAAAATCGAGGTCCGCTTACTAGATAGCAGGAAGACAGAAAGGGTACTTTCATGGTCAGCTGAAAACCCTATCAATACACCATCCTGAAATTACTTTAAGACTCTAGTATTAACTCATAACATCAGAGTGGCAATTTCAGATCACAAGAGCTTTCCAGACACAGAAACGAAACTGCAGCTGTGAACTGGAACAAAATGCAAAAAACAAACAAGGACAAAAGTCCGACTTAGCTGGAAGTTGTCTGGTAGCAGGAACATGCACAGAAAGGCTTCTGATTACAATGTTGACCGGCATGGAAGTGACAGAGGAGCAAGGTTAAATAGCGACTCCCACATCCTGATGGGAACAGGTGAACAGAGGGGATGATGCACACAAGTTCAATTCCACCAGTGGCCACCGGGGGAGCCCAAAATCCAATTTCACAACACTTCACGGTGGGAACCAGGCATGTAGAGTCCATCCGTTCACTTTTTCTGCGTCACACAAAGACAGGTGGTTGGAACCAAAGATCTCAAATTTGGACTCATCAGACCAAAGCACAGATTTCCACTGGTCTAATGTCCATTCCTTGTGTTCTTTAGCCCAAACAAGTCTCTTCTGCTTGTTGCCTGTCCTTAGCAGTGGTTTCCTAGCAGCTATTTTACTATGAAGGCCTGCTGCACAAAGTCTCCTCTTAACAGTTGTTGTAGAGATGGGTCTGCTGCTAGAACTCTGTGTGGCATTGACCTGGTCTCTAATCTGAGCTGCTGTTAACCTGCAATTTCTGAGGCTGGTGACTTGGATAAACTTATCCTCAGAAGCAGAGGTGACTCTTGGTCTTCCTTTCCTGGGGCAGTCCTCATGTGAGTCAGTTTCTTTGCAGCGCTTGATGGTTTTTGCCACTGCACTTGGGGACACTTTCAAAGTTTGCCCAATTTTTCGGACTGACTGACCTTCATTTCTTAAAGTAATGATGGCCACTCGTTTTTCTTCACTTAGCTGTTCTTTTCTTGCCATAATACAAATTGTAACAGTCTATTCAGTAGGACTATCAGCTGTGTATCCACCAGACTTCTGCACAACACAACTGAGGGTCCCAACACCATTTATAAGGCAAAAAATCCCACTTCTTAAACCTGACAGGGCACACCTGTGAAGTGAAAACCATTCCCGGTGACTACCTCTTGAAGCTCATCAAAAGAATGCCAAGAGTGTGCAAAGCAGTCATCAAAGCAAAAGGTGGCTACTTTGAAGAACCTAGAATATAAGACATAATTTCAGTTGTTTCACACTTTTTTGCTAAGTATAATTATTCTACGTGTGTTAATTCATAGTTTTGATGCCTTCAGTGTGAATGTACAATTTTCATAGTCATGAAAATACAGAAAAATCTTTAAATGAGAAGGCGTGTCCAAACTTTTGGTCTGTACTGTATAAATGTATAAAATTGTGAAAAAACTATCCTAAAAATGTCATACACTATAGTGCATGACTATGTGACAAATATTAAATAAGTCCTGTCAACATGTGCAACAGTGCAAAAAATGTGCAAAAAAGTGCTATTGCCACATTTTCACAAGGTGTAAACCAAATCACAAAGTGCAATAGTGCTAAGAATAAAATTCACAATAAGTGTATCCCAATTAGGAGTCACTTATATCAGAAACTATCGAGAACCAAATAAAGTGCTGTAATGCTAAGATAATCAAATATGCATACACCTAGCAGGTAAGTATTAACAAATATGTGCAGGGCTCCTCATACCTAATGTGCTCCTGATCCCTATGCGCGTTTCGGCATTTACCTTCTTCTGGGGGGCAAGAATTTCAGTCTCTCGATGTACAAAACTGATAGAGACATACCCCAAGCGACTTGCAGCTGTAATCGCAGCAAAAGGTGGCGCAACAAAGTATTAAGTTAAAGGGGCCAAATAATATGGCACGCCCCACTTTTCAGTTTTGAATTTCCACAAAACTGTAAAATAACCAATAAATTTCGTTCAACTTCACAATTGTGTTCCACTTCTTGTTGATTCTTCACAAAAAATTTACATTTGGTATCTTTATGTTTGAAGCATGATATGTGGGAAAAGGTTGAAAAGTTCCAGGGGACGAATACTTTCGCAAGGCACTGTATATACAGTATAAAATTCTTGTCATGTGAGGCAGGTTGTCTCTGTGGCTTCTGCTTAGCTTATCTAAATTGGTGATTTATTGGTAGTATAAGGCCGGCGTCACACTCAGCGTAAGACAATACGGTCCATTTTTACGGCCGTAATACGGCCGTAATATGGAGAAATGTTCCCAAAATAGTGATCCGTAGGCAGGGTGTGTCAGCGTATTTTGTGCATGGCATCCTCCGTATGTAATCCGTATGGCATCCATACTGCGATATTTTCTCGCAGGCTTGCAAAACCAACATCTAATGGATTTATGTGCTCAAATGTTCGGTAAAACATATATATATATATATATATATATATATATATATGTCATTGAGACACATATATATATTCTGTATTTATATTTACTTCAGCGCGATATATGTGAAAAGCCGGTAATTCAATTGCCGGCTTTTCATTTCTCCTTCCCAAACCCGACAGGATATGAGACATGGTTTACATACAGTAAACCATCTCATATCCCCTTTTTTTGGCATATTCCACACTACTAATGTTAGTAGTGTGTATGTGCAAAATTTGGGCGCTGTAGCTGCTAAAATAAAGGCTTAAATCGCGGAAAAAATTGGCGTGGGCTCCCGCGCAATTTTCTCAACCAGAGCGGTAAAGCCAGTGACTGAAGGCAGATATTAATAGCCAGGAGAGGGTCCATGGTTATTGGCCCCCCCGTGGCTAAAAACATCTGCCCCTTAGCCCCCCCAGAAAAGGCACATCTGGAAGATGCGCCTATTCTGGCACTTGGCCACTCTCTTCCCACTCCCGTGTAGCAGTGGGATATGGGGTAATGAAGGGCTAATGCCACCTTGCTATTGTAAGGTGACATTAAGCCAGATTAATAATGGAGAGGCGTCAATTATGTCACCTATCCATTATTAATCCAATTGTCTGAAAGGGTTAAAAAACACACACACACATTATTAAAAATTATTTTAATGAAATAAACACACAGGTTGTTTTAAGATTTTATTGCTCTCTCAATCCACCTAAGACCCTCGCTTGGCAAAATAATAAACCCACAATATACATACCCTCTGATGAACCGTCACGTCCCACGAGGCAATTTCCTGTCACCTGGAGAAGTCTTCCGTATTTCTCGCAATGCACACGCATGGTCCGTGTGTAATCCGATTTTTTCTCGCACCCATAGACTTGCATTGGCGAGTCTCGGCCGAGATACGCTGACAATCGCAGCATGCTGCGATTTCACTCGGATCCTGAATACGGTGGAGAAAATATCGGATGATGGGAGCTGCACCATAGATTAACATTGGGCCGAGTGCTATGCGATTTTTTTTATCGCATAGCACTCGTCCGTATTACGGTCTAGTGTGACCCCGGCCTTAACAAGATTCTCATTGGCTGTGGGGTAATTTGGCGGGCTCAGTGCAGGTATTCAACCTCCTGCACGCTGGCTACCTGGGTAGTTTACCTCAGTATCGTGAAGAGGAGCGTCGTCTCGTCCTCCCGCTCCTTTAATTCTTGCAAATATGTGTGTCAGTGGGTGGTTCCCCAGCTAATGCTGGCTGGACATTTTGGTTTTAATAAGTTTTAATATGTTATTTATTAGTATTGAATTTTATTGAACGTTTATGAAGTACTAAATAGTATTCTTTGGTAACCCAAAATAAACACCGCAGCCTTTTACTGCCAAATTCAGTATTGTGTTATAGTCTTTATTTCATTGGTTTGGGTAGGTTGGCAGCTACGTTCCCATGTTTGAAAAATTTTAACATTTTTGCACAATGCGAATCTGCACAAAAATGTTTTATCTTTTAATATTTTTACCCAGCTCTGACAAAATCTGTAGAGCTTGGGTGGGATGGGGGCATGAGAAGGCATGGATAACCCCGCTGGTCAAATTCATGACAAGCTTTGGTGTTCCTTATGCCACCAATCTTACTCAAGTCTTATATTTGATGCTGTTTAAGATGCTGTTATGTACATTTTGTATATTATGTACATTATGTACAGTATATTATGTTCATTTGTATATTTTATACATTATATATATTTTTAGAAAATATTTTTTGTAAATTAGTAAAAGTAAGTGTTTACGTTGTTAGAAAACCATTTGCTGGCAGCATACTGAAAATAAGTTAGGGTCTCTGTTTCCTGTGTTTTTGCCTAAAGTGCACTTTTCCCTATCGCTGTATCTTTGTGGTAATCATTACAACTGTGAGCTACACCATGAAAAAAGCATTTTTTTTCTGAAGAGGAAATTATAGCTACACTAAGTCTCACATTAATGCAGGTGTGATCCTGAATGAATGAATGGATCAATCAATCAATATACCTAATTTGGACGTGTCCGTGTGTCTGTGTGCAATGAGTCATCCACAGCTGAAAAGTAACTTAGGTATCCCTAGTTACTACCACTAGCAGCTAACTGCGTGGGTGTAACCATGGATACCTAAGGAGAGGAGCGCTCCCTGGTGGCTACTTAAGGCATAAGCCTTTTTTGAACGTTAGCCTGTGAGGCAACACTGTGAGGCAACATTGTGAGGCAACACTCAGGCAACAGTGTGAGGCAACAGTGTGAGGCAACATTGCAAAGATGGATCAAATTGAGTGCGCTGCTGCATGTAGAGAAGCGAATCACATACGGATGCGTAACCTGTGTCTTAATGAAACAGAAGACAAACGAAATTGTCGAAGAACTGCTGATGCAGCCAGACAGAGGGCGGCCAGAGCAAGAGAAACTAATTAAGTAACTGAATCATGTAGAGCATCTAATGCTGCACGACAACGAGCAACACGCAATGCACAAAGTGATACACATATTTCACAAAAAATAGAACAAGATAGAATACGTGTCCAAATGCTCGAAGACGGCAAGTTACATTTTCCGCTAGAGGTCTTCTCAATCAAATTGATAAGACACTTATTGAAGAGCACTATGCTGGCAAACTGACATTTTGATGTCAGTTCTGCCAATCTAAAAATTTCAAAGACGAAATGGCGCAGGACAAAACATTCCCTTCCTGCTGCAAGAGAGAGCGCATCCAACTACATCCCTTTCGTATGGATGATCAATTAGTCAAATTGATGAAAGGAGAGCATCAGCACCCCAATAACTTTATGACTAATATAAGGCAATACAATAGCTTGCTTGCTTTGGCATCAATGGGAGCATAAGTAGCGCCACCTCCTGGGCATGGTCCATACTGTTTTCGAATTCATGGACAAATATACCGCAGAACTGCCCCATTGCATCTTGCTGTGGGTAGTACTCCCAAGTTTGCCCAGATTTATATCTTGGACAGTGAAGAAGCATTAAGTACAAGAAGTAAAGCAAATAAAAAGTGCCTCCCAGCACTGCTATCATCTCTTGGAGAGAAAATGAAACCAATTAACCCACTTGCAAGAGCCTTCACAATGATGAGGGAATTTGAAATAGAGGAAGAGAGGATTGCTGAATTAGAAAATCGTGATCCACTCCAAATAACAATGTCAATTATAAATTACTACAATGATGACCTGAGGTGCTACAATGCACCAAGGTGCAATGAAGTAGCTATAATTAATCAAAATGCAATTGGTGAACCCCCATTTAATAAAAACATCAGAGTTCACCTCAAAAATGAAAACCAAACTGTTCAAATCAGCTTTCTTCGCAGAAAGTGTGATGCAATGACATATCCGCTTCTATTCCCATATGGGGACAGTGGATGGACAATAAATTTGACAACTCCAATTGCCCTAAGTGTGCAACATTAAAAAATTGGTGACATTCATCTACCATCCATACCAGTGGATCAAGATCGACAAGAAAAAATCACCCTGTTGCAGTACTATGCTTACAGGCTTGCCATTCGTGACGAGATCAATCCCATTTTAAATGCTGGGACGTTGACGCAACAATTTATCGCTGACAGTTACGTCAAAATTGAATCCGACAGGATCAAATTTATAAAACAAAATCAAAAGGCATTACGTCGACAGTTATAATGCTGTTTTACACCAAGGGCTAAAAGCTGGGACACCAGTAATTTTACAGTCCACTTTCATTGGAAGCCCAAGACCTATGCAGCAACATTTCCAAGACGCCATGACAATTGTCCGAAAATTTGGAAAGCCGTATCTTTTTGTTACGATCACCTGTAACCCAAAGTGGAAATAAATTACTGATAACTTAGAACCATGGCAAAGGCCAGAGTTCAGACCAGATTTGGTTGCACGAGTATTGAAAATCAAACTCCAAGCTGTGCTTAACGAGATTTAAAAAAAACAAACACATTTTTGGCTGTGTAGTTGCCTATGTGCATGTAATAGAATTTCAAAAGTGTGGACGACCACGCGCTCACATGCTCTTAATCCTCAGAGAGGAAGATAAACCGAGGGACAAAAAAATTATTGAAGAATTGGTCTCTGCTGAAATCCCAAATGAGACAGCAAATCCAAAACTGCATGAGGCAGTGATGAAGCACATGATTCATGGCCCATGTGGCGAAGATCAACCTGGTGCTATATGCATGACAGATGGTCAATGCGCAAAAAAATTCCCAAAGGAATTTAATACAGAGACAAACCCCAATGTTGATGGTTACCCACAGTACCGTCGACGCAATACTGGGAAAACCAGACGTGGAACACGAGAAATCGACAATAGAAGGGTAGTTCCATACAACCCCTATTTATTACTCAAGTACAATTGCCATATCAATGTTGAGATATGTGCTTCAATAAAAAGTGTTAAATATCTTTTCAAATATGTATACATAGGACATGACTGTGCCAATATAAAGTTTGATACATTAAACTGGAATGAACCAGCCATGTACCTAGATTCTCGGTATATAAGCGCCCCTGAGGGCATGTGAAGAATCAGAAAAAATAAAATGCATGATCCTTCACATGCCATTAAAAGGCTTGCTGTTCACTTTGAAAACATGCAGCAAGTCTTTTTCGAAGATGGTAATGTGAATATGGTTATTTCGGACTCAAAAACCTCTACTCTGCGGCTTATTTTGAGCTAAAGAGAGTTGACACTTCCACCCGTCAGTATTTGTACAGTGAAATCCCTGAACACTATGTCTGGGATAGAAAAGCTGTACAAGAAAGATTAAAAAAACAACGGACTCAATTTGGGAAAACAATTGCCCGAATGTATACAGTCTCTTTAACAGATCGTGAGCTGTATTATCAAAGACTCCTTTTACTTCACGTAAGAGGAGCAAAGTCTTATGCTGACTTAAGGCCTGTCAATGGAGTCGTACATGACATGTATAAAAATGCGTGCATTGATCTTCATCCTTTGGAAGACGATTCCCAATGGGTATAATGGATACAATCGCTTTCCAAATGCCCTACCAACTTCTCTAATTATTTGCTATAATTTGTGTATATGGGGAACCAGATAAACCATTGGCATTATGGCAAAAATTATAAAACTGAATTTATGGAGGATTACACCAGGCGGTATAATCCTGAAATTGCTGAGCAACTGGCTCTTCGTGATATTAATGAAGTGCTCTTAAGCAATAAAAAATCCTGTGCTGACTATGGATTGCCAACTCCAATAAATGTTCCAGACGAAATACTGGACCAACTGAATTATGCTGTAATAAAGCAGGAGCTGAGCAATTGAAAGCTATGCTTAATGATGCTCAGAAATCAACTTTCGATGCAATTATGCAAGCAGTCAATAGCTCACACTGTTTTTTTCTAGAGGGTCCAGGACGCAGTGGGAAGACATTTTTGTACAACTGCTTGCACAAGACACTACAAGCAGAAAAGAAGTCTATTTGCAAAATAGTAGCACCTACCATTTCAAGTTTGGCCTTGGAATTACAACAAATGAGACCACAGTGTCAAAAATTAAGCCAACCTCACTTCAAGCAAAGGAGCTTAGGGAGTCATCTGTCGTTATTTGGGACGAAGTAACATTGACTCCCTGTTTTAATATGAATGCTGTGGATAATCTGTTCCAAGACATACTCGTATGTGAAAAAAAAGGACCATTTGGTGGAAAAGTTTTCATAAACGGTGGTGACTTTCGTCAAGTCCTACCATTAGTGGAAGGTGGAAAAACAGCCCAAATTGTACAGTCCACCATTAAATACTCAAAATCCTGCAATCAGTTTTCACGGTTCCAGTTACAACAGAATATGAGAACGTCTCAGGACGAAGTTGAGTACAACTCATGGTTACTGAAACTTGGCAATGGAGAGTTATCAATTGTATATGGTCTACCAGAAGACACAATTGAAATCCCAAATTCTTTTATTGAAGAGGGTGATTTAATTACAGCTATTTTTGGCGACTCAATTGAGATTACCGGTGCAACGGTAGAAGCAATTGCCAATAAAGCAATTCTTACGCCATTGTATGATGACGTTCACGCCTTGAAAGACAAAATTCTTAGTCAAGTTCAAGGTGAACACTCAACATATTGCTCCGTCGACACAATTGCGGAAGAGAAGGGTGTGATTCTCACAGATTAACCTGTAGAGTTTCTTAACTCTTTGAATCCCACTGGGATGCCTCCTCTTGAACTAAAGCTGAACCCAGGAGCTGTAATTATGCTCCTGCGTAATCTTAATAGAAAGTGTGGCCTTTGTAATGGCACAAGGCATTATGTGAAAAGCTTAAAAGCAAACATTATTCATGCTGTTGCTTTAAATGGAAAAGCAAAGGGTCAGACAGTTCTTATTCCAAGAATTGAATTGATTTTCAAAGATAAAAACTTGCCGGCCCAGATGCGACGTTGTCAGTTTCCTGTCATGTTGGCTTTTGCAATGACCATCAATAAATCTCAGGGACAGTCCTTGGATATTTTTTGATGATGGTTTTTGATCCTTATCGCACCCCGTACTCATCCTCGGCTTCTGTGAACGGTCACGTGACTGCCTACATCACACAGGTCCTGTGCACCATCCGGATCACCGCTTACACTACACGCGGCACCGGTATTGCTGGATCCCCGCTCCTAACCGAAGGTTAGTTCCAGGTGGCTGCTACCGGCCGGGGCAGCCACTAGTTCTGACACACGCACCGCTACCTGGATTCAGCAGGAGAAGAAGACACGCAGTACTTCAGCCTTCTTATCTGTGTGAACTGCCATCAGCAAAGGTAGGGAAAAACTGACTCCAACTCATCTAACTAACGGCTTTTTTGGGCTATTTTAGTAGTATTCACTTTGACCGACATTTTAATTTAATTTCTGATCTAGATCTATGCGAATTCTTATTCATTGCCCTGGTTTACTTACCTTCTTTTCATCTTTACCACTACCCAGCGCGTACCTGTATATGCGCAAGCATATACACATTTTTTTATATAGTCCTTGGATATTGTAGGAATTTATTTGCCTCTCCCAGTGTTTTCACATGGGCAGTTATATGTGGCTTTCTCCAGAGGAAGGAAAAACCAACAAATAAGGGTCAAAATATTTGAGACACAGAAGCAAGGTAAACTTATTCCTAACGTTGACAAATGGTTTACTGTCAACTGTGTGTGTACAAAGAAGTCTTTTATTAAGCTTTTTAACAATTATAAAAGCCAAAAAATGTTGTACACAAAAGCGGTGTATATGGCGGTATTATGTGAGATCTATATGGCGGTATTATGTGAGAACACCATGGCGGTATTATGTGTGATCTATATGGCGTCATTATTTGTGATCTATGCTATGGTATTATGTGAGAACTATATGACAGTATTATGTGTGATCTGTTTGGCGGTATTATGTGAGAACACTGGCGGTATTATGTGTGATCTATATGGCGGTATTATGTGTGATCTATATGGCGGTATTATGTTAGAACACTGTGGCAGTATTATCTTCAGGAAGGGGACCCAATCTAGGGTGGTTCTGGTTGAGCAGCTGCACATGGGTCTGGTGTAATAGAGGGGGCAGCATGACCTCCAGTTAGGTGCAGTCAGGGTCAGCTGGTGAGGCAGCTGAAGAGAGGGGTCTCATTTTTATCGTTACTATATGGCTACATTTCCCCCCATCCTGCTTCCCAGCATCGCCCCGGACTGTGCCTGTGGCCTCGCTTTCACACATCGCCAGGACAGGATGGAGAAGACAGGATCTGAGGAGGGGAATGGGGTCTTAGCACGCAAAGTCTGGATCAGAACAGGCCATCAATTAGCAGAAATGTTTCCTGGATTTCTGTGGAGCAGACAAGCAGATGATCTATCAATGTGTATAAAAGACAGCGCTCTATGTACAATCTCTGGCTGCTCCATGCACCGAACATGGTGCCCTCCATACACCAGCACACTGCTCTCCTAAAATACTCTGTGCTGCTGTCACCCTGCTCCCTCCACCATATATCTCCCAGAATCCTTGCTGCTTGCTATCATCGGTGACTGTCTACTTGTCAGTATAACTTTGCAGTCACCAACAAAATGGCTGCTCACTGTGTTCCTGAATATCATCCTCTCTTATCCCTTCGCAAACACCCAGAAGGGGAGGAGAGGAGGGACATCACACACATGTCAGCACACTCTGCCCATAAGTACTGCAGTGCAGTAATGTGAGCTAGTTGTACATTAGGTTTTTGTCAAATTTCATTAGTTGCTTCCCCTAGTGTTTAAAAGTGGAAATACCAATCCTTTTAAAATTATTTTTCCTATTTTACTAAATTATAAACAAATGATAATATTTTTTAAGAAAATGTAAACATTAATTATTTACATTTTTTCAATCACTGGAAAACATTTTTTTTGATGGCACCTTCCCTTTAAGCTTTTTAACAATTGTAAAAGCCAAATAAATTGTACACGAAAGTTGGACTAACTCCTAGCCGCAATCTACGAACCAAACATTGGGCATGGGCAGGGCCTTGGGGCAGATCCCATGTGCGCTCAACCATGTGAAATAGCTTACGCTCAGGAACATTGAGGAATAGCACTATCGGATAGCTCTACCCGTTCATTTCCTTTAGGAATAGGGCTATGGGGTAGCTCTACCCATTTACTTTCTTCATGGGTAGCGCTATCAGATAGCGCTATCGGATAGCTCTACCCGAACAGTTTCATACACATGGTAGGAGTGGCAAGAGAGGTACACCAGGTATTTATGTTTGCTCATTTATTAGTACTAAAGGGGTTGTCCTGCCTTAGGCTACAAGTCTGCAGTCACCCTATGTAATTGCAGGCTTGTGAATCCTCACATCATGCGCATTAAGTGCTGTTAGAATTCTTCAATGTTGGTGCCAGGAGCAGAGGGCTTGTGACTGCAAGTATGTGATTATAAGAGAAAACAGCATGCACTATCCGGATATGGTGCCTTAGTAGGGTCCAAAGCCGTATATAGAGAAAGATAAACTTAGCCACTCAACTTAAATGAGGTTTTTTGTGATTTTATTGTAGTCATCAAAATAAACATTTCGGCCTCAATGCCTGGCCTTCTTCAGTAACAATTTCCGTAAGGAAGATATAGAGGCGTCCCTAGAGGTGTCAAAATGTACAGCACTAGTGCAGTGTAAACTGCTCGAGGTAATGAAGTCCTGGTAAAAATGTCCACAGCAAGATATCAAGAGACCGGTGCCGGCTTGTACTAGTGCGACGCGGTATCCACCGCTAGTCTGCCGCAGACTCACTGACTCTCCCTACAGACTACCAGTTATATATATGGGGAGTCAACTAGTAAATAGGATCAAAAGCTCCCCCTGGTGGCCTGGAGTGTGAATGTGTTGCATGTTTGTGGGACCTGGTTACAGTTATCCTTTCTTGCCTCTGAAGTAGCATCACTCCCCGGGAGGAAAGCAATGCCACTGTGATGACCAGGACCCTGGGGCACCACACTCTCCCCCCTCGTTAAATCCAGTACTCCCGGACTGGGAAAAGAAGAACTACAATACATGTTAATGCAAGAAGACATACAATTTTTAAAAGGCTATAAAATAAGTGAACACGTTAATGCAAACTGGTGCTTCCCTTTATGGGAGGTAAGGACACTTGAACGTTGCGAAACATATTTACATTGTGGGCCCATTTTGACAGAATAGAAAACTATATAACAACTACTAAATGTGAGTACCCTCTAAGGGTAAACTATTTTTTAAGTGCTACATAAACATTTTCAATATCTTCTAAGTGCAAAACTTTTGACTAACCCCCATGGGTTCACTGCATCTTCTTCTCAATTTTATCCAAAAGTGCATCATCATGAGTTATCTTCATAACTATCTGTCTAAATTCAAGTCTCAATTTTATTTTTATTTACTATATTAACTCTGTAATATATTAACTTTCTAGCAGGCAACATACAGTTCTAACTGGCAAAGTGCAACAAGTCAACATTCAAGTCTTTCAATGAGGTAGTGCAATTAATACGCGAGTCAATCATTAACTTTAGAACAGCAGCAACGATGCGAGGGACCCGTCATTAACCCCCAATGTTGGACTTGGGTGGGCTACAAGGCGTGTATCCAGACCTGGAATCCTGCCGCGCCAAACGGGTTTATTTTCAGGTCTCTGGAAAACAAAGTAACTTTCACAGTAACATTAGAAGCAGTATTTTTTTTTTTAACTTCTTTTGTAAAACCAGTAGGAAGCACATTTAAGAAGGTGCAAACTATTTACAATGGAGAGTTTTTTGATCATGCACAGTTCATGATTCATAGTTCTTTAGTCAAAAAGGCAACTTGTGTAAAACATAGGATCCCTTTAAATGCGGGACCCCTTTAAGTGTAAACCTGGTCAGGTTTGATAAACTTCTGAACAGCAACAGTCATTTTAGGCACTTGTAGCAAAAGAGTTAACTTAACTATTTACAGTTATTTTCAGATTTGCTTTGTTCTGTTATAGCAGTTGCCAAGGCACCAATCTGCATCGAACACTGTATCCGGATCCTCATCTGGTGCCAGATCAACGTCATGGGTTTGCTTCTCGTGTATAGTCAAGTCATTAGCTGCTATCAAAGTTTGCATGGCTTGAGTATGTATGTCAGCTAGTGCAGTTGCCACGGCAGTTGTCTCAGTGGTGGTGATTATGCACACAGTGGTACTGGTAAGGGTTTGAGGGGTTGTTGGCTGTGCAGCTGAGATAGTAGTGTTGGTAGTTTCTTTGGCGTAGGTGGTACTGCTGTGGGTACGCATCTTCTAACATTCATGGCGTACCAACCTTTTTCACTCCAGTGACGGGTGTAGGTCACATGATCCCCTCGACACAGATCCCGGTCAGGATGTCCCTCCCGGAGATGAGATTCCACGTCACGACGGATGACATAGACCTCCGCCAGCAGTCCCGGTTCCTTAATGAAACACCAACCCCTTTTTGGGAGGAAGGCCACTATCACACCCTGTTTCAATGGGCTTTTGTTACATCGTTTGGTTTTATTATGGACCTGCGTTTTGCGTTGGGCATCACGTCCTTTTTCCTCCTTCCATTTTAGTACCAGACAATGGTTATACTCCTCCTAGGTGAGGGCTTCAGTATGGGACCCTTCTGGTTGGACCTCCCCAGGGGACCCAATTGGTTCTGCTCTCAGATTGTCCCATTGGAAAACCACCCCCTCGGTGCTCACCTCCAGCGGCGTGCCCATGAGTGTTGGAAGCGGGCCTGTCAGTGTCTTGTTGGTAGTGGTATTAGTCGCTGGAACACGGCCTTCATTGGGGGCAATGATGAATAGTATGGAGCCGCTGGTGGTAATGGCTGAGCTACTTGGGGTGGTGATTCAAGGTCACGAGATGGCAGTTTAGTGACCTTCGGTACACACTTGTGGACGTGCAGAGCATACCACCCTTTGTCTCCCCAGTGTCGAGTGTAGGTAACACGGTCTCCAGGATAGAGATCCCTGTCTAAGTGTCCCTCCATTAAGTGTGCCTCTACATCACGCCTGGTCACAAAGACTTCTGGGTATAAGTCTGGTTCCTTTATGAAGCCCCATCCGGATTTTATGCGGAATGCTACCACTGTGCCCTGTCTCCGCGAACCTCTGTTCTCATAGGTCTCTTTCCTGACTCGGGCTTTGGCTCGCAGGTTCTTCTCTCCGGCAGCCTGGCGTTTGAGCTCCTTCCTGCTCTCGTTGGAGTGCCTGCTGCCGGCGGTACTCCTTCTGACTGATTACCTCCACCTGCTCTCCTTCTGCCTGAGCCTCCCCAGGGAATCCGATCAGGTCAGTGGTAGTATGCCTCCACCGGAAGGTGACCCATTCCCCCTCGATGTCAACGGTCTTTTTGGTAGGCTGCAGCGGGACATCAGAGGTGTTTAAGGTCTCCCAGGGCCGTTCCCACTCTAAGCGGTTACACACCCGGCCGGGTGGTGGTGGTGAAGGAGAGTCTATGGCCACTAACAGGGTGGTGTCCTCGGTGACCAGGGCAGGGTTGGAGGTCTTACCTGCCGCTGCAGTGTTGCCAGTGTTGGTCTCCTCCTCTGCAGGCTTGGGCTCCAGGGACTGGCGACGCCGCTGTTCTTGTACGCTAGCGGCTGCATGATACCACGAGCTCTGAAGCTGACGACACAATTCTTCGACCTCCGCACTGAGAAGCTCCGGGTTCATAAATGACGGCGGGGCCTCCTCCTCATCCAATTGGTTAGAGATGCTTTCTCCCCCTCCTCCGCTCGCCATCTTGCCAACCAGGTCTCTCTTGGCGTCTTCCTGTTCTGGGTGGTCTCTGCTCCTTCCCCCTCCATCCCAGACTAGGAGGCAGATCTCTTTTGTTGATGGGCAGATCTTTCAGACATAGTAGTACCTGTGGGGGGAGGCTACTACTTTTGCGCCATTTTTCCATGCTACGCCCACGACAACACGCCCCACTCCTCCTGCACGCCACATGGTGCTGTAATGGCGGCGGTTTGTGCGGGAATTTTGGCAGTATTTTACAATTCACAGTCTCACAATAAAGCACGGTTCAGACACAGTTCTGGCACAGTCTTTTAGGCGCACTTGACCTGATTTTCAGGGTCAGTCCATCCAGTTCATGATGCCAAGATGAGTCGCCCCACCTGGGCCGTGGGATACTCGGTACCAGGTTCTGCGGTTCACAGGGGGATGTCACGGTGGTGACCCAGTCCGTGGCCCTGGGCGCCCATGTAAAAGGGAAAGATCTTTAAAGGGATAAAGTTTATGTTCGTGATGCCACCTGTGGTATTCGGTCAGTGGGGACCGACGCTGCTTTAAGGGGTCTGCTGGGGTGATGTTATGGCAGCTAGATGGTATATCTTCCCACAGGTGAAGTATATCCCCAGGGCTCCCGGTGTGTAGATGGTGGTATAGTGAGAGGTGCAGAGGAGAACGAGGACACAGGATTGCAGTCTCTTTACCTTGTTTACTGTTGGTTTCAGCAGCCACAGTCCAGGGCCCCAGACCACAGGGCAGGTAGGGTCTGGACGGTTCGGAGGCAAGTCCAGAGTCCCCTTATCCAGGTGGAGAATAGAAGCCTTCCTTTGCACTGTAGTGGTGTAGTCCCTTACTGGTAGAAGCTTCACATAAGGTCCTCACAGATGTTATCTCTCTCTCTCTGTCCCCTGGATAGGATAGGACAAAACCCGTATGACTGGTGACTTGAGACTGTTTATAGGATCTCTTAGATGACCCGGCTCTGTGGGGTGTCACCGTGCCTCCTGGGTGTGGGTGCGGATAGGTAACATGCAATTAGCTGTCCTGCAGGTCTCTGATGTAAGGCGTGGAGGTCCTTACAACCTCGGTGTTCCGGCTACCGGATTTCTGCGCCTCAGAAGGAGGCAGCCTGCTCGGGGCTGGTCCCCTTCTGGTATCCTCTTCTGTGCTTCCTCTCCTGCACGCTCACTGCAATCAATTCTGCCTTCTAAAATGTCTCTTTCCAGGAGCTGCAGCTCTGTGGCATGCACAGCTCCGTTGACCCTCTGTCTTCCTCAGATGGCTGTCTGGAACTCACTGACTCTCCCTACAGACTACCAGTTATATATATGGGGAGTCAACTAATAAATAGGATCAAAAGCTCCCCCTGGTGGCCTGGAGTGTGAATGTGTTGCATGTTTGTGGTACTTGGTTACAGTTATCCTTTCTTGCCTCCGAACGTAGCATCACTCTCCCCGGGAGGAAAGCAATGCCACTGTGACGACCAGGACCCTGGGGCGCCACACGTTTATGTCCCCAATAGATGGGCATGGCCTTGCTCAGTGCAATTGCACGTGATGTGAGGATTCACAAGTCTGCAGTCAAATAGAGAGACTGCAGACTTTACTGCCAGACCACCCCTTTAACCCTTTCACCCCCAGCCTGTTTTCAACTTCCTGACCAGGCCAAAGTTTACATTTCTGACTAGTGTCACTTTATGAGGTAATAACTGTGGAATGCTTCAAGGTTTCTTAGGCTACTTTCACACTTGTGTCATTTGGCCTCCGTCGCAATGCGTCATTTTGGAGAAAAAACAAATCCTGCAAAGTTGCCCGCAGGTTGTGTTTTTTCTCCATAGACTTGTATTACCGACGTATCGCGTCGTATGGACACACGTTCCATACGTCGTGCACTGGATGCGTCGGTATTTGGCGGACCGTCGTAGCGAAAAAACGTTCAAGGGAACGTTTTTTCGTATGTCGGGTCCTGCATTTTGAACTGCGCAGGCACGGCCGGAACTCCACCTCCTCCTCCCTTGGACTTCACAATGGGCAGTGGACGTGTTGAAACACTGCTTCCCACGTTGTGCAAACAATCACCACTGTCCGTCGGTACGTTGCGCCAACGCTTTGTGACGGCCCCGTACCGACAGAAGTGTGAAAGTAGCCTTAGTGACAAATTTTTACTTCATTTTAGTGGTAAAATTAATTCAAAATTTTTTGCAGTTTCTGTGAAAATATCAACGTTTTGGGGAAAATTTTGAAATTCACTCCTTAAAGTGCTCAAAAAACACATTCAAGAAGTTTATTAACTCTTCAGGTGCTTTACAGAAATTAAAGCAATGTGGAAGGAAAAAAACAAAATGTTACTTTTTCCCACAAAAGGTTGCTTTAGTACCAAATTTTGCATTTTCACAAGGGTAACAGGAAAAAATGGACTGTACAATTTGTTGTGCAATTTTTCATGAGTACGTCGATACCCCATTTGTAGTGGAAAACTACTGTTTGGGTGCATGGAATGGCTTAGAAGGGAAGGATCACCCTTTTGACTTTTGGAGCGCAAAATTGTCTGGAATCGAAAGCGGATGTCATGACGTGTTTGCAAAGCCCCTGATGTGCCTAAACAGTGGAAACCCAATACAAATTACCCCATCTTTGAAACTACACCATCAAGGAATTTTACTAGATGTGTGGTGAGCACCTTGAAACCCCAGGTGCTTCACAGAATTTTATAAGGTTGAGCAGTGAAAATAAAAAATCAAATGTTGCTTTAGACCCAATTTTTTTTATTTTTACAAGGGTAACAGGAGAAAATGTCCCCCAAAAGTTGTTGTTCAATTTCTTGCTGATACCCCATATGTGGTGGAAAACTACTGTTTAGGCACACTGCTGAGCTAAAAAAAAAGGAGTGACATTTTGGAGTGCAGACTTTGATGGAATTGTTTGTGGGAGCCATGAAGGGGAGCACAGGGCTGGTTTGCTGTGGGATGGAATTGAATTCTGGTTGCCCTGAAACCCCTCTTCTAAACAAGTCAGACGTGTGTGTAGTGCTGTGAAGTTTGTTCTTTACTCACTGTTTCTTCAGGGGTTTTTCCTACCTTCCTGTCCATGGGATTGGGACCAGCTGTAGCTTCTGTCAAGACAGCAGACCTTGGGTCCGGGTTAACAGGTTCAACTTTACTGTGCAATTTTGTTACACATGGCTGCAGCATACAGAATAAGGCTAGTTTCACACTAGCGTTTGGAGGAGCTGCGGACTTCCTCCGTGAAGCCCCGCCCTTGGCCGCACCTCCGCCGCTAGCTCTGCCTACTTCTGCATGCGGCATGCATGTAGCCTGTGTACCTATCTTTAACAGGTACGCAGGTCGTGCGGCTGTATGCGGATGCTTCTGCATGCGTCGTTTTGACGATGCTGAGAAAAAAAGAAATTGATACAAGCTGCGTCCTACGCTGGTCGCCGCATCGTCAAAACGACGCATGCAGAAGCATCCGCATACAGCGGCACGACCTGCGTACCTAACGTTAAAGATAGGTACGCAGGCCGCATGCATGCCGCATGCAGAAGTAGGCGGAGCTAGCGGCGGAGGTGCGGCCGAGGGCGGGGCTTCACAGAGGAAGTCCGCAGCCCTCCGCAGCTCCTCCAAACGCTAATGTGAAACCGGCCTAAGACAGATTAACTGTTTAGTGATATTCCCTTTGTTTTCTGTCCTGTCAGTCTTCGTCTCCATTCTGCCCTACTTGTCCCTAGCCCAACTGTTCTTGCTGACCCTAGGGACCCTCCTTTTGACATAACAGCTTCCCTGAAGACCACCATCCTTCCTTTTCTCTGTGACCCGGCCAACACCATCCTCACAGGGAAAACAGAGATATACCACTCAATAACTCTTCCGGACCTCATGCCCAAGACTGTCCCAGCAGTCAGACGAAACTTCGAATGAGTCCTCATGCTGTGAGGAGACTTGAACTGAACCTTCTCACCACTGCTGCCTCTACTATTCTTAGAATCTGTAGCTTTCTAGCTTTTCTCTTACTCACCCTCAGTGACTTGCCCCCTAGTTTACATAATGAATATTATATACACTGTGTGCAGAATTATTAGGCAAGTTGTAATTTAGAGGATTATTTTTATTATTGATCAACAACTATGTTCTCAATCAACCCAAAAGACTCATAAATATCAAAGCTTAATATTTCTGGAAGTTGGAGTGGGCTTTTTTTTTAGATTTGGCTATCTTAGGAGGATATCTGTTTGTGTAGGTAACTATTACTGTGCAGAATTATTAGGCAACTTAATAAAAACCAAATATATTCCCATCTCACTTGTTTATTTTCACTAGGTAAAACAAATATAACTACACAAAATTTAGAAATAAACATTTCTGGCATGCAAAGACAAAACCCCAAAAAATTAGTGACCAATATAGCCACCTTTCTTTATGATGACAATCGACAGCCTTCCATCGATAGATTCTGTCAGTTGCTTGATCTGTTTACGATCAACATTGTGTGCAGCAGCCACCACAGCCTCCCAGACACTATTCCAAGAGGTGTATTGTTTTCCCTCCCTGTAGATCTCACATTTTATGAGGGACCACAGGTTCTCTACGGGGTTCAGATCAGGTGAACAAGGGGGCCATGTCATTATTTTTTTTTCTTTGAGACCTTTACTGGCCAGCCACGCTGTGGAGTAGTTGGAGGCATGTGATGGAGCATTGTCCTGCATGAAAATCATGTTTTTCTTGAATGATACCAACTTCTTCCTTTACCACTGCTTGAAGAAGTTGTCTTCCAGAGCTTCACTCCATCCTCAACCCGAAAAGGTCCCACAAGTTCATCTTTGATGATACCAGCCCATACCAGTACCCCACCTCCACCTTGCTGGCGTCTGAGTCGGAGTGAAGCTCTCTGCCCTTTACTGATCCAGCCTCTGGCCTGTTGTGAATTCTGCTTTTGGGTTCCCTCCGGTGGTGGTAGGTGGTAATGCAGTTGTCCCTGAGTTGCAGTCCTGGTCAGGTGTTTCTGCTGATTGCAGTTCTGACTGGGGTATTTAGGTGTGCAGGATTCATTACTCCTTGCCAGTTGTCAATTGTTGGGAGGTGTTGGACCTCTGCCTGGTTCCTCCTGCCTTTCTGCCAAATCAGCAAAGATAAGTGTCTGGTTTTTTTTCTGTGGCACACATGCTGTGTGCTTCATGATTCAGTGCTATTCTTTTGTGTTTTCTTGTCCAGCTTACATAGTGTCAGTATTTTCTCAGTCTTGTTGGATTCTCTGGGGTTGCAGATATTCATTCCACGTCTTTAGTTAGATTGTGGAATTTTTTGTATTATCTGCTGTGGATATTTTTTGAAGGGTTTTAATACTGACCGCCTAGTATTCTGTCCTATCCTTTCCTATTTAGCTAGAGTGGCCTCTTTTGCTAAATCTTGTTTTCTGCCTGAGTGTGTCTTTTCTTCTCCTACTCACAGTCAATATTCGTGGGGGCTGCCTATCCTTTGGGGTTCTGCTCTGAGGCCGGGTAGTATTCCTATTTCCATCTATAGGGGTATTTAGTCCTCCGGCTGTGTCGAGGTGTCTAGGGTTTGTTAGGCACACCCCACGGCTACTTCTAGTTGCGGTGTTAGTTCAGGATCTGCGGTCAGTATAGTTTCCACCTACTCCAGAGAAAGTTTCATGCGGCTCCAAGGTCACCGGATCATAACAGTACAACTGGCCAATAATGAGCTAAATGCATCTCAGAAGAAGGGAAGAAAAGTGTTGAGCCATTTTTTTTTCTGCAGTCTGTTTTGTCTTTTTTTCCCTCTTTATCTATGGGTGGCTGAGGAGTCTTG
Source organism: Ranitomeya variabilis (assembly GCF_051348905.1). Lineage (NCBI taxonomy): Eukaryota > Metazoa > Chordata > Amphibia > Anura > Dendrobatidae > Ranitomeya > Ranitomeya variabilis. The sequence continues at coordinate 214,502,881 of NC_135234.1, read as the reverse complement.
TGCTAGCATGGATGTTCAGGAATTAGCTTCTCGTGTAGACCAGCTTGCTGCTAGGGTACAGGGTATTTCTGATTATATTGTTCAGACTCCTGCTTTAGAACCGAAGATTCCTACTCCTGATTTGTTTTTTGGTGACAGGTCAAAATTTTTGAGTTTTAAAAACAATTGTAAACTGTTTTTTGCTTTGAGACCTCGATCCTCCGGTGATTCCATTCAGCAGGTTAAAATCGTCATCTCCCTGCTGCGTGGTGATCCACAGGATTGGGCATTTTCCCTGGAATCTGGGAATCCTGCTTTGCTTAATGTAGACTCCTTTTTTCAGGCTTTAGGATTATTATATGATGAACCGAATTCTGTGGATCAAGCGGAGAAAACCTTGTTGGCCCTGTCTCAGGGTCAAGGGGCGGCAGAATTGTTTTGTCAGAAATTTAGAAAATGGTCTGTGTTGACTAAATGGAATGATGATGCTTTGGCGGCAATTTTCAGAAAGAGTCTTTCTGAATCCGTTAAAGATGTTATGGTGGGGTTTCCCACGCCATCCGGTCTGAGTGATTCTATGTCTCTGGCCATTTCAGATTGATCGGCGCTTGCGGGAGCGTCAAACTGTGCGCGCTGTGGCGTCGTCCTTAGAGCAAAGTCATTGTGGCGACACAGCAACAAAGGGAAAGCGTTCCGGCTCCATAAAACAATGTTTCTTTATTCTTTCTTTAAAATTCCTTCAATTCCATAATTCCTTGCTATTATGCAAATGCTTAGGTACAAAAAAATATGCAACGCGTTTCGATCGTATCAGATCTTAGTCAATGCATTGTTTTGGACACAGCCCATCAGGAAGATTGTCGATTTCTGGTGTTGCATAATTTGCATGATGTTATCGTGCTGGGTTTCCCGTGGTTGCAGGTACATAATCCTGTGTTGGATTGGAAATCTATGTCTGTGACTAGTTGGGGTTGTCAGGGGGTTCATAATGATGTTCCTTTGATGTCAATCTCCTCTTCTTCCTCTTCTGAAATTCCAGAGTTTTTGTCTGATTTTCAGGATGTATTCGATGAGCCCAAGTCCAGTTCCCTTCCACCGCACAGGGACTGTGATTGTGCGATTGACTCGATTCCAGGCAGTAAGTTTCCTAAGGGACGAATTTTCAACCTGTCTGTGCCTGAACATACCACCATGCGGAGTTATGTTAAGGAGTCTTTGGAGAAAGGGCATATTCGGCCATCTTCTTCACCGTTGGGAGCAGGTTTTTTTTTTGTTGCTAAGAAGGATGGCTCCTTGAGACCTTGTATTGATTATCGCCTCTTGAATAAGATCACAGTCAAGTTTCAATACCCTTTACCTTTGCTTTCCGATTTGTTTGCTAGGATTAAGGGGGCTAGTTGGTTTACGAAGATTGACCTTCGGGGGGCATATAATTTAGTTCGTATTAAACAGGGTGATGAATGGAAAACTGCGTTTAATACGCCCGAAGGCCATTTTGAATACCTTGTGATGCCATTCGGGCTCACTAACGCTCCATCTGTTTTTCAATCCTTCATGCATGATATCTTCTGGACTTATATTGATAAATTCTTGATTGTATATTTGGACGATATTTTGATTTTTTCCGATGATTGGAAGTCTCATGTGGAACAGGTCAGGATGGTATTTCAGATCCTTCGTGACAATGCTTTGTTTGTGAAGGGGTCTAAGTGTCTCTTTGGGGTGCAGAAGGTTTCTTTTTTGGGCTTTATTTTTTCTCCCTCATCTATGGAGATGGATCCGGTTAAGGTTCAGGCCATTCATGATTGGATTCAACCCACATCCGTGAAGAGCCTTCAGAAATTTTTGGGTTTTGCAAATTTTTATCGCCGTTTCATTGCTAACTTCTCCAGCGTGGTTAAACCCTTGGCTGATTTGACGAAAAAAGGCGCTGATGTGGCGAATTGGTCCTCTGCGGCTGTCTCTGCCTTTCAGGAGCTTAAACGCCGATTTACTTCTGCTCCGGTGTTGCGCCAACCAGATGTTTCTCTTCCGTTTCAGGTTGAAATTGATGCTTCTGAGATTGGGGCAGGGGCCGTTTTGTCTCAGAGGGATTCTGTTGGTTCTTTGATGAAACCGTGTGCCTTCTTCTCCCGCAAGTTTTCGCCTGCTGAACGCAATTATGATGTCGGCAATCGGGAGTTGTTGGCTATGAAGTGGGCGTTTGAGGAGTGGCGACATTGGCTTGAGGGAGCTAAGCACCGTATTGTGGTCCTGACCGATCATAAGAATTTGATTTACCTCGAGTCTGCCAAACGGCTGAGTCCTAGACAGGCTCGATGGTCCTTGTTTTTTTCCCGTTTTGATTTCATGGTTTCGTATCTTCCGGGTTCTAAGAATATTAAGGCTGATGCCCTTTCTAGGAGTTTTTTGCCTGATTCTCCTGAGGCCCTTGAACCGGTCGGCATTCTGAAAGAAGGGGTGGTCCTTTCTGCCATTTCCCCTGATTTACGGCGGGTTGTTCAGGAATTTCAGGCTGACAGACCTGACCGCTGTCCTGTGGGGAAATTGTTTGTTCCTGACAGATGGACTAGTAGAGTGATTTCTGAGGTTCAATGTTCCGTGTTGGCTGGTCATCCTGGTATTTTTGGTACCAGAGATTTGGTTGGTAGGTCCTTTTGGTGGCCTTCCTTGTCGCGTTATGTGCATTCTTTTGTGCAGTCCTGTGGGACTTGTGCGCGGGCCAAACCTTGTTGTTCCCGTGCTAGTGGGTTACTTTTGCCATTGCCGGTCCCTGAGAGGCCCTGGATGCATATTTCTATGGATTTTATTTCTGATCTTCCGGTTTCCCAGAGGATGTCGGTTATCTGGGTTGTTTGTGACCGGTTTTCTAAGATGGTTCATTTGGTGCCTTTGCCTAAATTGCCTTCCTCTTCAGATTTGGTTCCGTTGTTTTTTCAGCATGTGGCTCATTTGCATGGTATTCCGGAGAATATTGTGTCCGACAGAGGTTCCCAGTTTGTTTCTAGGTTTTGGCGGGCCTTTTGTGCTAGGCTGGGCATTGATTTGTCTTTTTCTTCTGCATTTCATCCTCAGACAAATGGCCAGACCGAGCGAACTAATCAGACCTTGGAGACCTATTTGAGATGCTTTGTGTCTGCTGATCAGGATGATTGGGTGGCCTTTTTGCCATTGGCCGAGTTTGCCCTTAATAATCGGGCTAGTTCAGCTACTTTAGTTTCGCCTTTCTTTTGTAATTTTGGTTTTCATCCTCGTTTTTCTTCTGGGCAGGTTGAGCCTTCTGACTGTCCTGGTGTGGATTCTGTGGTTGACAGGTTGCAGCAGATTTGGGCTCATGTGGTGGACAATTTGGTGTTGTCTCAGGAGGAGGCTCAACGTTTTGCTAACCGTCATCGGTGTGTTGGTTCCCGGCTTCGGGTTGGGGTTCTGGTTTGGTTGTCTTCCCGTCATGTTCCTATGAAAGTTTCTTCCCCTATGTTTAAGCCTCGGTTTATTGGTCCTTATAGGATTTCTGGGATTATTAATCCGGTGTCTTTTCGATTGGCGCTTCCGGCCTCTTTTGCTATCCATAATGTCTTCCATAGATCTTTATTGCGGAAATATGTGGTGCCCGTTGTTCTCTCTGTTGATCCTCCGGCCCCTGTGTTGGTTGATGGGGAGTTGGAGTATGTGGTTGAGAAGATTTTGGATTCTCATTTTTCGAGGCGGAGGCTTCAGTACCTTGTCAAATGGAAGGGTTATGGCCAGGAGGATAATTCTTGGGTTTTTGCTTCTGATGTCCATGCTGCTGATTTGGTCCGTGCCTTTCATCTGGCTTGTCCTGATCGGCCTGGGGGCGCTGGTGAGGGTTCGGTGACCCCTCCTCAAGGGGGGGGTACTGTTGTGAATTCTGCTTTTGGGTTCCCTCCGGTGGTGGTAGGTGATAATGCAGTTGTCCCTGAGTTGCAGTCCTGGTCAGGTGTTTCTGCTGATTGCAGTTCTGACTGGGGTATTTAGGTGTGCAGGATTCATTAGCCCTTGCCAGTTGTCAATTGTTGTTGGGAGGTGTTGGACTTCTGCCTGGTTCCTCCTGCCTTTCTGCCAAATCAGCAAAGATAAGTGTCTGGTTTTTTTTCTGTGGCACACATGCGGTGTGCTTCATGATTCAGTGCTATTCTTTTGTGTTTTCTTGTCCAGCTTAGATTGTGTCAGTATTTTCTCAGTCTTGTTGGATTCTCTGGGGTTGCAGATATTCATTCCACGTCTTTAGTTAGATTGTGGAATTTTTTGTATTATCTGCTGTGGATATTTTTTGAAGGGTTTTAATACTGACCGCCTAGTATTCTGTCCTATCCTTTCCTATTTAGCTAGAGTGGCCTCTTTTGCTAAATCTTGTTTTCTGCCTGAGTGTGTCTTTTCTTCTCCTACTCACAGTCAATATTCGTGGGGGCTGCCTATCCTTTGGGGTTCTGCTCTGAGGCCGGGTAGTATTCCTATTTCCATCTATAGGGGTATTTAGTCCTCCGGCTGTGTCGAGGTGTCTAGGGTTTGTTAGGCACACCCCACGGCTACTTCTAGTTGCGGTGTTAGTTCAGGATCTGCGGTCAGTATAGTTTCCACCTACTCCAGAGAAAGTTTCATGCGGCTCCAAGGTCACCGGATCATAACACTGGCCCATCCATCTGGCCCATCAAGAGTCACTCTCATTTCATCAGTCCATAAAACCTTTGAAAAGTCAGTCTTAAGATATTTCTTTGCCCAGCCTTAATGTTTTATCTTATGTTTCTTGTTCATAGGTGGTCGTTTTTCAGCCTTCCTTACCTTGGCCATGTCCCTGAGTATCGCACACCTTGTGCTTTTTGTTACTCCAGTAACGTTGCAGCTCTGAAATATGGCAAAACTGGTGGCAAATGGCATCTTGGCAGCTTCACGCTTGATTTTCCTCAATTCATGGGCATTTATTTTGCACCTTTTTTGCCCAACACGCTTCTCGCGACCCTGTTGGCTATTTGCCATGAAACGCTTGATTGTTCAGTGATCACGCTTCAAAAGTTTGGCAATTTCAAGACTGCTGCATCCCTCAGCAAGACATCTCACAATTTTGGACTTTTCAGAGCCCGTCAAATCTCTCTTCTGACCCATTTTGCCAAAGGAAAGGAAGTTGCCTAATAATTAAGCACACCTTATATAGGGTTTTGATGCCATTAGACAACACCCCTCCTCATTACAGAGATGCACATCACCAGATTTACTTAATTGGTAGTTGGCTCTCAAGCCTGAACAGCTTGGAGTAGGACAACATGTATAAAAAGTATCATGTGATCAAAATACAACTTGCCTAATAATTCTGCACACAGTGTATATATAGCTTTGAAAAAAAAAACACCAACCCCTTCAACATTCAGGCGGTGGCGGTGGCGCCTGCTCTGCAGCCTGATCGCATATGTTCTGTGTATATACCGTATATATTTGAGTACAAGCTGAGTTTTTCAGCACTTTTTTGTGCTGAAAACACCCCCTCGGCTTAAACTCAAGTGAGGGTCCCAAAAGATGGAGGGGGATGGGTAGCGGTGAAGCAGTGGGTCACAGGAGGCAGGAGCCAGCTGCTGTGAGTAAAGCCTGGGCCCACTGTTAAAGAAAAATGAATATCACTGCGCTCGCAGTGAATAGCCATTTCTCTGTAATAGTGGGCACAGTAGTCGCAGCCGTCGGCTTCCTGCAGTGGCTGGGTGATCATAAGTGCCTGCTACTTAAGGTAATAAATATTCACTGCTCTCCATGCCCATAGACAGTGAATATTCATTCCCTTAAGTAGTGGGCACATGTGATCGCCCCGCCGCTGCAGCTGCTGGCACCGGAACAAGACGCTGCAAGGGAGCGTAGGGACTGTAATTAGAATGGTTTATGGCTTTTTTATGTTTTTCTGAAGGGGGCCATACATACCATGATGGGGATGTGGAGCCATGCATACAAGGATAGGTATGAGGAGCCATGCATACCAGGATAGGGATGAAGAGCCATGCAGACAAGGATACGGATGATGAGCCATGCATACAAGGATAGAGATGATGAGCCATGCAGACCAGGATAAGGATGAAGAACCATGCAGACCATGATAGGGATTGAGAGCCAAGCATACAAGAATATAGATGAGGAGCCATGCAGACCAGGATAGGGATGAGAAGCCATGCATACCAGGATAGGGATGAGGAGCCATGCAGACCTAGATGGGGATGAGGGGGCTATGCATACCAGGATAGGGATGAGAAGCCATGCATACCAGGATGGGGTTGAGGGGGCCATGCAGACCAGAATGGGGATGATGAGCCATTCATACCAGGATAGGAATGAGGGGACTATGCATACCCGGCTTATACTCGAATCAATACGTTTTCCCAGTTTTTTGTGGTAAAATTAGGTGCATCGGCTTAAACTTGAGTATATACGGTATAATTAATTTGTTTGCTGCAATCCTGATATTCATTAAAAAATTCAGTTTAAAAATGGCGCCGGCCGTGCCTGTGCAGTAGCAGCTATCGGTGCTATGAAAAAAAATCCTCCTCCTGAGCTTGAGGCTGTTCAGTGTCTCTGCTGGATGACAGGCTGTATGGTCACATCATGCAACCATGCAGCCTGCCATTTAGATGTAGCAGAGCTAGACCCTTTGTGAGACAAATGGATTAGCAGCATCTCTGTGGGAAGGCGAGGAATATTGTTGTTTTTTATTTTTTATTTTTTTGCAGATGACAAAGACATTGGTGGAATGGTTGAGGTCGTAAGTATGGTTTAATTAAGATTTATTAAAGGAGTCTGTGTAATTCTTTCAATTAAAGGACTTTATTCTTGGTGTCTGTGTTTTCATACAATGTGACTATGAGGTTAGTAATGATGGTGTCTTTTTGACACCTCTCCATTATTAACCCCAGGGCTTGGTGTCACCTGCCAATACAAAGATGACATCAACCCCCCCCAACTATCACCTCACTTGAAACCGCTACGGGGCAAGTGGGAAGAGCAAGGCTAAGTGCCAGAATTGGTGCATCTTAGAGATATGACTTTTCTGGGGTGGCTGAGAGCTGATGTTTTAGTCTGGGGGGCTGTATACATGGCCCCTTCATAGGCTATTAATATCAGCCCACAGCTGTCTGCATAGCCTTTGCTGGTTGTTAATTATAGGGGACCCTATATGTCATTTTTTTTAGGGTCCTCCATATTAATAGCCAGTAAAGCTAAGTATACTGTTGTGAGCTGATATTAATAGCCTGAGAAGCTCCATGGGAATTACCCCCTTCCCAGGCTACAAACATCGGTCCCCAGGCATCGGCTTTCCCTCTGCTGGTTACGAAAATTATGCGGGTGTCCCCCCCATGTTTTCTTTCAGAAAAATTATCTTTTATTAATTAAATACATGTACAGTAAGCTACACACATTGCACTAATTGTATTTGTCACAGACATCTGTATATCTACCTATTCTATGTGTATATACTGTATGTAATCCATCTATTCTATCCTGTCGGCTTCTGCTGTAATTTTACACTACGCGGCAGCTGAATTGCTGAATTTTCATCTATCTATGTAAAATACATGTGTGTGTCACTGACATTTTATATCTATGTATTCTATGTGTATATATCTATTCTATCTAGTCTATTCTAACCTGTCACACTGTGATTTTACTGTACGCGGCACATGAATTGCCGGCTTTTCAAAGGACACCGATGCATAAAAATCGGAAAGCACTTGCATGGTCCGAGTGCTGTTCAATTTTTTCATGCATCCATAGGCTTGCATTGGCGAGTCTCGGTGACAATCGCAGCATGCTGTGACTTTACACACACGCCGAATACGCCTGGGAAAATAAACACTGATGTGAGATGCCCCATAGATTAACACTGGGCCGAGTGCCATGCAATGTTTTCTCGCATAGTTCTTGGCCGTATTCTACGGTAGTGTGACTCCGATCTAATAGCCAAACTCGAGGTGACAGGTTACCTTTAAGTTTAGAAGAGAATAGCCTCATTTATGGATTTTTTACCAGTTGGTGGAGGGGCAAGGTTATATAAAGGGAAGCATTTTACGACATAGGTAGAAAGGGATGCAAAGGGAGTTGGATTTATTACTATTTGAAGAAGTGCAGGAAGAGTTTAGTCAGTGGGCTAAAGGTCAACAGTGAGATATGGAGACAAAAACAAGGAGTGATCAGCAAAATGAGAGCAGCAGTGACCAACTTCTGCAGGGTATCCATGAATGTCCAAGGCCAAAGGTCTGAAAAAGGTATGGAGGAGGCAACCTTTGCTCTGTTCCAAGAGGGAACAACAGATGGGGATTAACAGATAGAAAGAAGGGATGAGTTCTCAGAAAATGAGGAGCTGGGTGGGACATCCCTGAGGTGAGAAGTGCCAGCAGAGAGAGGGAAAACACAGGTGACAGAGACTGTAAGCACTGCATCTCACTGTAATGTACCTGTCACCAAAACTGAACTAAAGGAGTTAAGTAAAATTGTTTTTTTCAAAAACAATCAGATGTCTGTACTTGACTGTATATCTGCATCTGGAACTGAAAGTGTTGAGAGGATGGAGTCCACAGAACAAACAGTGAGGGTTCTCCAATTCACACACACCACAAGACAGACTGGACATTATCTTCTTTGTGGGGTGCCAGGGCATGGAAGAACAGTAGCCCCTTGCCATGACTACCACCATGGCCACCAGGATTTAGACTCCTCGCATTCAGAAAGTGGAGTAACCCCAGAAACGGCAACAATGGCGGCCTTTAGAGACACTAAAAAGGCAGATGATAGCACAGAGGCTGGCGATAGCTCTGCCTGTTGTGGGCATCTTAACATGAACATGGCGCAAAAATCTGTCTGGCATGGGTGCTGGTTTGAGCCCAGGTTGCAGCCCCATGTGAGCAGTGTCCACCAGCAGTGGGCATGGCGAAGAAAGAGGAAGCCCGTCCCCTGCAGCAGATTCATGAAGAATGGGAGGAGTCTGAAACTGAATGGGCGGGGCAACCCAAAGAGGCTCCAACCACTGATGTATGTAGTGGGGAAAAAAGCACACGTGTCGAGCATTGGGGCACTATTAAGTGACGCAGCACACTCTAGTGTAAAATATCACCGCGGTGTTGGCAATGTGGAGTGGAAGTGGCGGCTCACTGAGAAAAGAGAGCGGCCAGGTAGACTTCAAGAGACAAGAGCTCCTTGTGAGGATATACCTGACGACAGCTTACCCCTACCTCTCGGAGAGCTGTTTAACTGTTGGCCGCAAAATGGAAATGGCCATAAACCAGATGCGGCTTGAATTGCAGATCCTGTCATGCGTAACGCAGAAGCGGCTTCAACCCTCTGGCAATTGTGTGGCCTGGAGGTGGAGAAAGCAGTCTGGCAGCTGGAAGTGTCAGAACCGGATGAAGCAGTGGCTGTACCATCTGAACCCCGTGAGCGAGGAGTGGTGGTCCCAAAACCATGAGAACTTGGCACCTGAGCCCATCCGGTGCATGAAATTCAGCCCCAAACCCCTAGGCACAGGCCCAAGTTCATTGCTGGTCCACCACCCAATTCCCCTCCCCAGAACAAAGAGGGAGAAGTCCCCTTCCCTTTCCCCAATCAGGAGGCCTGGATCTTGGTGGTAGTAGAGTGGAAGAAACTACAGGAGAAGGAAGTGTGGACAGAACTTTGGGGCCCGGGGGAGGAGTTATTGCTGGCCTAGGAACCAGGGGCCTACTGACCTACACTAACCAGTCCTGAGGATATGGGTTTATCCAGCTGTATGATATCGGGGATAAAGTGTACATCAATATGGTGTCCATAAATTTCCAGTGACCATTGTGTGAGGGTGACTGAGTCTTCATTAAAGAAAGTGGACCGAAGCATACTTTGCGGTGGCCATTGCTCTCCTCCTACCAGAGGATGATCCGGAAATGGGTGCATGTCATGAGAACATGTGGCCGCAGGCAGTAGTCAAAAAGCAGCAGTCGACCACAAGACATGCAAACCTCGTTCCGCACAGATAAACAGCGCTGGAGACCACTGCACCTGAAGCTGTATTGGAGCCACAACCAGGAAGTGCGGTACAACTACCGAGCCCGGTGTTAGGAAGCGAGAGGAAGTGGAGATTTATTTCAAGCGAGTCTTCCTCTGGACAAACTTTCATCATTGTACAGGGCCAAAATGCAGCTCACTGTTCAGGTTGCAAAGAGAACTTTGAATAAAAGGACGCAGTACCTTTAAAATTAAAATAAAACTTGTTGGCAGATGCCTCTGTTGTGCTTGTTGCACTAAGAGAATAAAGGCAGGGATTGTTCCACATCCCTGAGGGCAAGAGCCCAAGAGCCCTGCAGAAAAGGCAGGCGTCATCCGGTGGTGGCCAGCACGGCCACATTTAAAGAACAAAAAGAAAGTTTGCTTTTGTGTGTTTTCCCCTATCCTAGTACTTGTGCGCATGGTTGCACATTACCCTGTTGGATTACAGGACTGAGACCCTAACAGGGTCGACCACCCTTTGTAATAGGCCAGGGTCACACTTGTGAGTGTAATGCGAGAAACTCACGCGAGTCTCTCACCTCAATAATCGGCACTGCCGCCGGCACTCGGGATCAGAGCATTCAGCTGCATGTACAGCTCTGGAAAAATTAAGAGACCACCACATGAAAACCCTGTCATGGGTAGCCCAATCTCTAGACTTGAACCCCATTGAAAACCTGTGGAATGTAATCAAGAGGATGATGGCTAGTCACAAGCCATCAAACAAAGAAGAACTGCTTACATTTTTGCGCCAGACGCAGTGTGAAAGACTGGTGGAAAGCATGCCAAGATGCATGAAAGCTGTGATTAAAAATCATGGTTATTCCACAAAATATTGATTTCTGAACTCTTCCTGTGTTAAAAGATTAGTATTGTTGTTTCTAAATGATTATGAACTTTTTTTCTTTGCATTATTTGAGTTCTGAAAGCACTAGTTGTTTTTTTTTAATTTTGACCATTTATCCTTTTCAGAAAAAAAATACAAATTTTATTGCTTGAAAATTTGAAGACATGTTGTCAGAAGTTTGCATAAAATAAATGAACAATTTACATTTTACTCAAAAATATACCCATAAAGAGAAAAATCAGAAAAACCGAACATTTTCAGTGCAGCTGAACGCTCCGGTCCCAAGTGCCGGCGGCAGTGCCGGGTATTGAGGAGAGAGACTCGCGCGAGTTTCTCGCATTGCACTCACAAGTGTCACCCCGTCCATAAAAACAGATGGCGCCAGCCTGCTACAAGCCCCAGCTGGGACTTCTGTTTTCTATGCCTCTGCTGCAGCCCCTTGGCCGTTCTTCTCTATTGCATAAGTGAGGTTTGATAAAGACCGGGATCAGGGTTGATACGTTACCGCATTCTTGTGTTACTTATCCTTTTCTGTGGTGTACTGTAGATAAATGTGAGCACTATTTTGCAAAAGCAAAGAACCTTTTTGAGAGCGGCTGTTACTCTTTTCCCGTCATGTTATCTGGACTCTGTCCAGGTTCAGCCTGCACCTAATATCCCAACAGAGTGCGTGTCATTCATTTTTTCAGTTCTCCTGGACTGTCGGAGCTGTTGTGAGTTTGACACTGTGCCATTGTGTTTGCTAAAATGGACTTCCTGTGTTCAGATATCCGCAGCAGGATTAGTTGGCCAAAGGGCCAGCTATTGTCATGGGTGTGCCAGGTGCGACAGACAGTCATTTTGGATCTGGCTGTAGAAGGTCATTGCACTTGGCTTTGTAAGCACCTTCTTGATTTTTATCTCTGTATAGAGTGATATCCTTCCCCCTATAGGACCTAGCAGCCACCTCCACCTTCTGCTGTTTATTGACACACCCTTGCTGGATGTTTAAATAACCTTTCGGCCCTGCCACGTTTTGGTGCCCCCTGACAAAAGCAGGACTGAAACGTTTGTTGGGGCAGGCAGGCACACCACTCTGGATCCTCACCAGGAGCTGCACACTCTGCATAACCCTTGGTAAACACCACCAATGATCAAAATAGCCTATACAGGGTATAATAGTGGATTCCCCATTGTTCTTGTGATATAGGCATGTGGCTATGCTGAGAAAGAGCGTTTGACTATCTAGTACTGATGGTAATACTTAGGATGGCCATAGATGGTGCATTTAATAATTAACCGCATACTTTGGTGACACTATTTGATTTTTATCTGGTTGGGTGTTCACTGGGGTCGGGTGTGTCCCATTGTCATAGCAGATTTGCACAATTACGATGTAATTTTATGAATTTCCCCATTTTCCACTTGTGTTAATTGTATATTTTAACAATAAAGTTCTTATGTTTTTTTGATTTGGACTAGTACATCATTGTTTCCCATGGTAACTGTTTATGCGGTTTTATAAGTGAATGACAAATGTTGAATAATAGTAAAAACGCAGGGTACAGTGACTGTAACCACTGCATCTCACTGCATTGTACCTGTCACCAAAACTGAACTGAAGGAGTTAAGTAAAATTGAGTTTTTAACAAGAAATCAGAAGTTTGTGCTTGACTGCATTCGGACTATTTCTGCATTCGGACTGGAAGTGTTGAGAGGACGGAGTCCACAGAACAAATAGTGAGTGTTCTCCAATTCACACACACCACAAGACGAACGGGACATTATCTTTTATTTGTGGGGTCAAAAGACGTGGAAGAGCAGCCAGTAGCTCTTCATTATGACTACCACACTGGTCACCTCACACAGGTGTCACACATAAAAATGGTGTCCTGTCGTATATCCCTTCCATAACACACTTTGCACCTTTTTTGTGGCCTTCCTTTCTTTGCAGTTTGAGGGACCTCTTCTGGGAAATGTTGCCCCCTGGTACTGTATGGGCACCTTCAGTTCCAGAAGTACTGGCACCTTCCCTTTCCAGACTTCCAAATATTAGAGCCTTAATCACTATCTCCTGGATTTGAAGAAATGTGCTGATCTGGCCTGCACATCATGTTAGCATGTAAGCGTTACACATTTCGATCTGTAAGATGTGCACGGCCGGCTTTTTGTACCACTTAAAAGCTATGCTAACTGTAATTCTATGCAGTAGAAACAACTGTCGTATAATTGCTATAAGAATTTTCCGCTAAAATTCAGAACCCTCAATTACAAAATGGATGTCAGTAAAAATATATTACTGAGCAACTGCAACTATCTGACACTAATTCTGATTGTATATATCAGTAGAAAAAAACTGTAGTATAAGTACTACAACAATTTTTCACTAAAATTCTGACACTACTCTTCCTAAAAGGACGTCAGAAAAAACGTTAACTGAACGCCCGCAACATATCTATATATATAAAATCGTCTAAAGGGCACTTCCGTCTATTTGTCTGTCTGTCTGACTGTCACGGAAATCCCGCGTCGCCTCCGGCCGCGAGCAATCAACGACGGGCACAGTCCGGCCGCGAATTCGCCCCATCCTACTCTCTGTCAGTGCCCCCTCCATACTCCCCTCCAGTCAGCGCACACACAGGGTTAATGGCCGCATTACACCACATTATGCCTCGGTGTAACGCAGTCCGTTAACGCTGCTATTAACCCTATGTGACCAACTTTTTAGTAATAAGATCTGATGTTAAAAATAATTTAAAAAATAAAAATTCATTATATTCTCACCTTCCAGCGCCTTTCTCGCTCTTCGCGACGCTCTGGGCCATGCATTGCGGTCTCGCGAGATGATGACATAGCGGTCTCGCAAGACTGCTACGCCAACATCTCGCGAGACCGTAATGCATTCTTGGGACCGGAGCGTCGCGAGGAGCATCGCTAAATGCCTCGCCAACGGAAGGTAAGTATATAAGTATTTTTTATTTTAATTCTTTTTTTTTAACAGGGATATGGTGCCCACATTGCTGTATACTACGTGGGCTGTGTTATGTACTATGTGGGCTGTGTTATATACTGTGTGGGCTGTGTTATATACTACGTCTCTGTGCTATATACTACGTGGGCTGTGCTATATACTACATCGCTGTGCTATATACTACGTGGGCTGTGTTATATACTGCATGAGCTGTGTTATATACTGCATCTCTGTGCTTCTATACTACGTGGGCTGTGCAATATATTATGGGGCCAGGCAATATACTACGTGGCTGTGCTATATACTGCGTGAGCTGTGCTATATACTACGTGAGCTGTGCTATATACTACATAGCTGTGCAATATATTACGTGGCTGGGCAATATAATACATGGCTGTTATATACTGCGTGAGCTGTGCTATATACTACGTGGGCTGTGTTATATACTACGTGGGCTGTGTTATATACTACGTGGCCTGTGTTATGTACTACGTGGGCTGTGCTATATACTGTGTGGGCTGTGTTATACACTGCATGGGCTGTGCTATATACTACGTGGGCTATTATACACTGCATGGGCTGTGTTATATACTACGTGGGCTGTGCTATATTCTACGTGGGCTGTGTTATACACTGCGTGGGCTGTGCTATATTCCACGTGGGTGTATTATACACTGCGTGGGCTCTGCTATATACTGCGTGGGCTGTGCTATATACTATGTGGCCTGTGCTATATACTACATGGGCTGTGCTATATACTACGTGGCTGTCCTATAAACTACGTGGCTGTGCTATATGCTACGTGGCTGTGTTATTTGCTACGTGGCTGTGCTATATGCTACATGGGCTGTGCTATATGCTGCATGGGCTGTGTTATATACTACGTGGCCTGTGCTATAGACTACGTGGCTGTGCTATATGCTACGTGGGCTGTGTTACACACTACGTGGGCTGTGCTATACACTATGTGGGCTGTGTTATATACTGCGTGGGCTGTGTTTTATACTACGTGGCTGTGCTATATACTATGTGGGCTGTGCTATATACTACGTAGGCTGTGCTATATACTACGTGGCTGTGATATATGCTACATGACTGTGTTATATGCTACATGGCTGTGCTATATGCTACGTGGGCTGTGCTATATGCTACGTGAGCTGTGCTATATGCTACGTGGGCTGTGTTATATACTACGTGGCCTGTGCTATAGACTACGTGGCTGTGCTATATGCTACGTGGGCTGTGTTATATGCTACGTGGGCAGTGTTATATGCTACTTGGCTGTGGTATATTTCTCTGCTGTATCTGTGCATCGTGAATCGTGGTATGTGTTAAAGAGGGGGGCCCACTGAGACTCTTTCACCCGGGGCCCTCAAAAACCCGGAGCAGGCCCTGGCTTCACTGATTGGTCACACCCAGCCGGTTGGCCGCGAACAATCAGTGACAGGCGCAGTCTGGCCACGAATTGGCGCAGAATTTGAACCACGCTTCGCTAAATGGTCGCGCCCAGCCGGCCGAATCCTGTGTATAAATTGCATTATTCTGAAAACTTCATAAATAAACTACATACATATTCTAGAATACCCGATGCGCTACAATTGGGCCACCATCTAGTTTTTATTATATTTTAGTAAAAATACTGTAGTAGAAGCTAATTACTACAGTTTATTTTTTTTACTGTGGATGACACTGTCCCTAATCTAGTCCTATCAACTAATCTAAATTATAATTTTTATTTGATTCTTGTTTTACACTTTTTGGAAAAAAAAATACCAAACGGATGCCGATCAGTGATGTGTTTCACTGATTTGTGCTCAGTGGCTGCAGGACAGAAGCATGAAGGGGTAATGGACAGTAAAAAATAAGTCATGGTGAAAACTGAGCATGGATGAGTGCAGCGCCCCAGAGTCCTGGTAGTTGCAGTTATGTCATTCTTCCACCAGGGGGAGTGATATTACGTCTATTGGCAATAAAGGAGATCTTCCCACCATGTATCACAAACCATACACCACACTTCACACTCCAGTCCACCAGGCGGAGCCTTGCTCCTATCTACTAGGGCACTCCTCACAGAAGGGTAAAACTGGTGGGCTGGATAGAAAGTTAGAGAGAAGCTGGCTGGGCTTTGCCCAGGCAACACCAGTCAGGCAGACAGGGGGAACGGAGGAACATCAGAGATGCAGACAGAGGGTCCCTGTCAGGGGTGGGATCCTGACAGAGGCCTAGCAAGACAGAAAGACACGGAGCTGCGCCTGCCCCACGTGTGGCAGCATCCTAAGAAAGGACACGAAGAGAATTGTGTTATAGAGGGTGAGACACGGAGTCATAGCACAAGGAGATAACACCAGAAGGAGTTCTGCCCTGCAATAGGCTGCCTCCTTCTGAGGCGCGTAGCCGGTGGCCAGAACACCGAGGGATCAACCGTCTCCAAGCCTTGCTCCAGAGACCGGCAGGACAGTCAATTCCAAGTTGGCTGCCCGACCTTAATACCTAAGAAGACACGGTGGCAACTTGTGGGGGTCGGGGCGTCTCTAGGGTCCCTATTAACCATCCTCAGGCCATCAGTCATATGGGTTTGTCCTATCCACACCATCTGGGGGACAGAGAGGAAGAAATAACATCTAGAACATCTACAAGAGTTGTGAGGACCTTACCGAGAAGCTCAGCAGGGAGGTACTACAACACACAGGCGCTAGAAGGAAGGCTACTGATTTCCACCTGGATAAGGGGACTCTGGATTTGCCTTCAGACCGGCCGGACTCTGCGTACCCTGTGGTCTGTACCCTGGAATGTGGATGCTGAAGCCTCCAGTAAAGGTAAAGAGACTGCAACCTTGTGTCCTCGTTATTCTCTGCGCCTTACATCATCCACCATCACCACCTACACTTCTGGGAAGCCCTGGAGACACACTTCACCTGTGGGAAGGTACACCATCTAGCTGCCATAACATCACCCCAGCGGACCCCTCACCGCAGCGTCGGTCACCCTGACCGAATACCACAGGTGGCGTCACGAACATTATCCCTTTAAAGACCTTTCCCTTTTAATGCGGACGTCCCTAGGGCCACAGACTGGGTCAGCCACCGTGACATCCCCCTTGAGAACCGAAGGGCCCGGCTCCGAGTACCTCACTGCCCTACTGGGGGCGCTTCTTGAGGATCAGTGATGTGCATCACTGATCAGCGTTCAGCTGCTGAAAGACACACACACGGAGGTGGTGCAAAAGAAAATAACACAAGCGAACAAGTACCGATCAGTGATCAGAGGCAAAAGTGGGGCTGGGGAAGGGGTTAGAGAAAAACGGGGGAAAGAAGGATTGGGGTGGATTAGAAAAAAGCAGGGGACAGGAATAGATCATGAAGGTCTTCTATCTTCTGACCTTTAATCAGCAGCAGAAGTGGTGGCACAGGCTAAAATATTCTGAGGCACCACAAGTCCCAAGCAGGCACATCAGCAGCTGAACATCTCATTGACTGCTCTGCACACGTCTCAGACTGGAATGAGGTGGTGCAGAACGGTCATTGAGAGGTCAGACTGTTTTCCTGGCCACTTATCCATGTGATCAAACGTCATTGTACAATCACACCAGTTAGCACTGGAACTGTTGACGCTGCAGTTTCCTAGCACCAGGCTATGATCTGTGATTTTTAGCACCGATCATAGCTGGAAATCAATGTTTCAGGCAATTTAATTTGTAGTTGTGGGGGTGGCGGAAACACCCCACCCCCACCAGTGGCGACAAGTCTTAGTGCCCTGCTGTCAGAAACAGCGGGCACTTTCTGTCTTCAGACATGGTGGTCGCATGATCGCCATGACGTAACTGTACATCATAGATCGGGACCCCCTTCCCAACCATGACATATAGATAAGTCAAAGGTCATGAAGGAGTTAAAATGACTGGCATGCAGTGGAGTTGAAAGGATTTAGCTAAAAAAGAATCATGCTGACATCTAGTGTTCAATGTGTAGAATAGAATGCAAACATCTTAACAACAATGTATATCTGTTTTCGTGGTGTATTCAAAGAGATCAAAATAACAAAAATAATTTAGAATACTATACTGCACCTTAATACAGAACCATTGTACAATGTCCTTAGATATATTGAGTTTTAGACACTCAGTAAGGAATATCCATTGTACTTTTGCTAACCCATTTACTACTTTACAGTATGTCAACCTTTAAAAATAGCAAGCAACATTTTTTATAGACCAGTCTGAAAAAGTATCATGAGGTGTCATGTCAGATTTCTGTTCTCTGAGCAATAAGGAAATATGTCCTGTACATACAGTTTCCATCACGCCTGTATCAGCTCTGTGCCAGTGTATGCCTATTTACCTTCTATCAGATTTTGTGATTATGAATGACTAATACAATACTGAACAGTGTGTTAAACCAGTATTTTAGTTATCAGGAGCTCCACTTAGTACTTCATTTCCCTTTTTTCTATAGCACATGCAACTACATCAAAAGATATGCAGACCCTGAGGTAAAATCCCAATATATGTAAGAGTGGTGGACTTTGCTGCTGTGTTCCTATCCCAGAAGACATGAATCGCCGCAATATTCTGTAATGTGAATACTGTCATGCATTTTTTTGCATCTAGTATGTGATGTGATATGGTGTAATATAATTTTGATAGCATACAATATGAGGATGGGACATAAGATAAGTACAATAGGCTTAGTACATAATATTTTCGGAAAGTAACTCTAGTTAGCGGAAGGTATAGGATAAGATACAGTTAATATTTTGGACAAGCCCACAGTGGAAGGGGATTATGGGCAGGGCCGGCGTTTGGTACAAGCAGACCAGGCAGATGCCTGGGGCCCCCACCTACAAGGGGGCCCCTGCATCTGCAACCCCTGTATGAAGTGCCCAGAGAGTGTTCAGCAGTGAATAATGCTGTGCATTGCTTTGTAGTCTCAGAGCGTCTCTCCCAAACCCCCCTTGAGACCCCTTCAGTGCTGTGATTTACTCATGTGGTCCAGAGCTCTGTGCTGTTTGCTGTAGGATCAGGTTTCACAGTCACATACAGCAGCCATCAGCATAGGCTCTGACCAGTCACTGAATCACTGCTGGTAATCTGACCGGGCGACCTGCTGTCACTACTGTCTGGATGACACAAGGCAGGAATATTGTCTGCTGAATCAGGGTATTTATTATAAAGAAATAAATGAATTCCCACGTGAAATAATAAGGGTAAACCATACACATATATAGTACAGGTGTGCATAGGAATCAGCGTTTTTGGTGCATTTTTTTCCTGTAGCCAAAGCCTGCTCTCTTGGCAGTAAAAACACTGCTTTCAAAGCACCCATTTTTTAGGGTATGTGCAGAGTATCCGGAAATGGCAGCCCCTTGGATGCAGTGGACATGTGCTGCGTCCAAAGTGCTGCCATGTTTTGAACACAGGTGATTCCGCGTGTGTTCATTGATCTGTGCGGAATCCCTGCGTCCTATACATTGCAGAGGTGAGATTTCTCTGGTGGAGACTCGCGTCTGAGCCAGATAAATTGGGCTGCTGGGATCTGGAGAGACGCGCCGCATGTCCGTCTCCGCAGGTGAGGTGCAGGTGTCAGTGCACAGATAGTAGAGATGGAATTTCTTGAAAACCCATCCACTATACTGTAACATCTGGCCGCTGCGGGTTGGACGCTGTACAAGTACACAGCAGCTGACCCGCAGCGTTTACTGATTTTGGGCACATACCCTTAGAGTTTTTGCTGTTTGTTTTTTACAGTATGCATTTTGTCTACAGTACATGTTTAATAAAGTTAGTTTTATTCACCAAAAATGCAGCGAAAAACAACATTGCAACATTTGCAGCATTTTTTTAAACTTTTTCATTGCTTTCTACGGGTGAAAAAAATTGCTGAAAGCGACACGCTGCAGATTTATAAAAGGCTGCAGTTGTGAAATTCAGTCAGGAGAAAATAAAAGGGTGTGCAGGAGAATTCTGAAAATCTCAGTTTTTGCTTGTGCTGTAAAATGCTGTAAACTTCTTATTTGCAGAAGAAAAAGCTGCAAAAATTCTGCATATGAACATGGCGAAAAGCTGCTTTATAAAGTGCCAGCAAAACATAGGAGATTTCCGAAATCTCCTGCAGGCACTTGTTTGTTTTCTGACTGGATTTCAGAACTGTAGCGATTTTTAAATCTGTAGCGGTCACTTCTTTCAGTGTGTTTTCACCCGTAGAAAGCAATGAAAGAATAAAAAAGCTGCAGATATTGCAACGGCATTTTTCACAGCAATTTTTTAAGTGGTTTTGGTGAATTAAACTATTAGGTCTCGTTCACATGTTCAGTATTTGTAATGCAGAAACAGCAGTGGAACAATGAGGCTATGTGCACACGTTGTGGAATCTGCTGCGGATATTTCCACGCAGATTCCTAAAAATCTGCAGGTAAAACGCAGAATTACCGTGTTTTTGTGCAGATTCTGCCTGCGTTTTTACACCTGCGGATTCCTATTATGGAGCAGGTGTAAAACGCTGCGGAATCTGCACAAAGAATTGACATGCTGCAGAAAATTCAACACAGCGTTTCTGCAGCATGTGCACTGCGGATTTTGTTTTCCATACGTTTACATGGTACTGTACAACGCATGGAAAACTGCTGCAGATCCGCAGCAAAATCCGCAGCGTGTGCACATAGCCTGAGAAACACGTCACCACTAATGTATTTCTCACCCTCCTGGTTTTGGCTGACACATACTGATGTGAAATACTGACCAAATACTGATCGTATGAATGTGGTCTTAAACATACTGTAGAGACAAAGCAAACATCCTCACTCCAAAAAAAGCTGAAAAAAGTGTGAAGAACACCACAAAACAAGCTGAAAAACAGGTGTTTTGAACGCTACATTTTTACTGCTAATAGAAAAGGTTTTGGCTACTGAAAAAAATGCTACATGTGAACATAGTCTTACTCTGAAACGCTATGTCTATCTGTGGTGTTACATAGGACTGCATGTGATATATACTAAATTATCTGTGCTCAGAGAGTTATCACTGTATTATCTGTGGTGTTAAAAAAAAATTAAGAGGGGGTTGGGGGCAACTCTTTGTCTTGGGGCTTGGGCCTCCAATCTTTTCTGACCCTAGCAACGCCCCTGCATACAGCTAACAGTGGCAGACCTGTTGGCCGATATAAGGCCCCTAAAAATGGGGGCCACAGTGTGAGCACTGGCTCCAGGCCCCTCCACCAACTGTATCCGCATCCTGCTCATGTAGTGTAACTTAAATGTTTGTGTGATTTTACAATGTTATCATTTGGGGCCCCACTTTAAATTTTTGCCTAGGGCCCCACTTTGTCTAAAACCGGCCCTGATTATGGGAATGACAAGCAGGCACTTCCTGTTAGTGATTCAAATAGGGAGGTACAGTAACAAGGCCAAGTTCAAGTGCAGTGGACTGCTAGGGACAGCATGTACCTATCGTTTAAGGCAGTGATATGCCGTACAAGAAATCCGTGCAGACATTTCGGCAACGTCAGGAGGTCAAAGCCCAACATATTGGCTAAAGGTCGCCTCATGTCCTCCGGCGCAGAGGAGAACTGGACATGAAATCCCTGGGGCTGACAGAGCCAGTGGCCGTAGGGATAGTCCAAGAGGAATGGATGGTAGGGCTGAAGATGTGATGTGGTGAGGAAATAAGGAACAAGAAGTGTTGTTCCCTATCCTACATGTTACGATCTGATGAACTTGAACTGACCAGTAAACTTTTGTTGGTTGAAAAAAAACTCTGTGTCCCCTGAGTTGTGTGTGGTGGCTCCTGAAGAGGCCTGGAGATGGTGGAGGCCTGCGGCCTACAAGTGAAGTGTCATGCACCCCACACCTGACAGCACACTGGGACTAGAACATGGTTTTCTTGTAAAGTGCCAGGGTGCTCTGGAGCTGCGGCTATACCTATAGCCTGAGCCTGCGGTCACTTTACTGGCATCTTCTTATAAGGCAAAATGGCCCAGGTGAGACTGTACTCCTTATAACTACTCCTCTGATGATACAATTCATTGCCATTTCTTTTAAATGATTTTACCATTAATTTTAAATTGTAGGTATCCATACATGTAACCCCATGCAATTGGTACACAGGACCCAATTATACCAAATGGATCCTGTGATCGTCTGTCTGAAAGTTCAGAAAAGTCAATTGTAGTAAAACTACTGTCAATTAATTGACTATTTTAGATTCTGAACCATTCAGATCAATAGCACTTTGGAAATTATTGGGTTTTGGAATGTGCTATTGAGAAAATAAAGCAGGCAGTAGCTTAGTTCCTTTTGTATCTCAGTATGAAATACATTTCAAAGCATTGAAGGATCATTGCCTAAACTAGTAAAATTACATTTTGTAGTCCAAAAATGTTACACATTTTGGAGATATGATGGTAAATCTAGAATGATTTCATGTATAGATTAGAAATGTCTTGTATTTTTTCATTGAAAGGAGTGTATAAATATGGTTGATGAAATGTGCGCATAAAACACTTTGATATTCAACCTTACTATTACAAATGATTACAGTGGTCAGTGGTGACCAGAGGTCCCGACACCAGAGCACTGCAGCGGTGGTAAGAACAAGTTGTGCAGCCTGATATAATACTACTATTACCAGGCTAGCAAGCTCACCACTGAGAGAAGTTACCACTGCAGGACTTCTCTCACTGCTCAGGGCAGGGCAACAGTGGTGATTTCTTCCAGCCGTGAGAACAGCTTGGTAGCCTGCCATTAGTAGTACTGTGTCAGGCTGTCTGACCTGTGCTCACCGCCGCTGTGTTTGAGTTCAGAGGTGTAGTCGTCACGCTGTTGTGCTCTGAACAGTGACTGAGCAAAGCTCAGAGTATGAAGCCTAAGGCTGCTTTCACACATCAGGTTTTTTGTTTCAGGCTAAATCCGGCGAGTGTTGGAAAAACTGGATCCGGCGCAGATTGTGAAAAACTGATGCGACGGATCCGTTTTTTTTTTACGGATCCAGCTAGCCTATCTAGA
This sequence comes from Ranitomeya variabilis, assembly GCF_051348905.1. Lineage (NCBI taxonomy): Eukaryota > Metazoa > Chordata > Amphibia > Anura > Dendrobatidae > Ranitomeya > Ranitomeya variabilis. Next base: position 214,480,106 of record NC_135234.1, on the reverse strand, counting down.
GTATTGGCTAAAAAAAAAAATTTGGAGCATGCTCAGTTTAAAAAACCGGATCAGGCCGCAGGATCCGCCTTTTTCCGGATCCAGCACCTTCCGGCTCCCATAGGCATTCATTGTAGCAAACAGCCGGAAGCGCCGGATCCGGTGCTTCAGGCTTTTTCGCCGGAGACAAAAAACGTTGCAGTAGACGTTTTTTTCAGAAGCCGGAATTGGAATTTTAGCCGGATCCGGAAAAAAACAGAAGGAACGCTGGGCCATGTGGCGCGATCCGGCGCTAATACAAGTCAATGGGGGAAAAACCGGTTCCGGTTTTTATTTTTTCAGGTTCCGGTTTTTCTCTAAAGAGCCGGATTTAGACTGAAACAAAAAACCTGATGTGTGAAAGCAGCCTTAGTCAGTGTAAACTTTGCCCAGTGAGTTACCTCAGAAATCTGGAGTAATAACGTTTATGAACTTGGGTCTCTGTGTGAGCCGTAAGTCACTATTACAATGTAAGCCAATGTATGGAGAACAATTTCACTCACTATTTTAATGTAGTGTAGGGACTTACAAGACAGTGAGGACCTTTGACGCGGATTGTTAGCTTGCGTATTTGGGCCAAAATATTAACCAATACGTCCTAGCATTATATATTTTTTGCACATTTTATCTTTACAGAGTGCAACCATGCTCATTGATAATGACTTTGTAAGCTAGGGGCTTGCACCTCTATAATGCACTTGGAGCGCCCCGCCTGGGCCTAGGGGTTACTTGGCATTGGGTCCGGTCGTCATTAAAGGGGTGGTCATGGTGGCAGCGACCCGGTCCGTGGCCCTGGGCGTCCAAATTAAAGGGAAGGACTTTAAAGGGGTTTGTTGAATAAAGTTTGCTCCTGACGCCACCTGTGGCATTCATTCAGGGGTAACCGACGCTACTTAAAGGAGTCCACTATGGTGATGTTATGGCAGCTGGGATGGTATGGCTTCCCACAGGTGATGCTGGGTCCCCAGGGCTCCCATTGTAGATGATAAAGATGATGCAGTAAGAAACAGAGGACACAAGGTTGCAGTCTCTTTACCTCTTTACTGGTGTAGGGCAGCCATAGTCCAGGGCACCGGATCACAGGTAATGGTATGGTCCGGCCGGCTTGGAAGCGACTCAGGAATCCCCCTAGCCAGATGGGGTTGGAAGCCTTCCATTACGCGCTGTGTTGTAGTCCCTTGCTGCCTTAGGCCTCACACAAGGTCCTCACGTTCTCTCTGTCCTCCTTATTGGTAGGACACTACCCACATGACAGGTAACTCGAGCCTTTTTACAGGGTCTCTCAGATGACGCCAGGCTCTCTGTGCTACTATGCCTTCGGGGGTTAATGGTGGACAGGAGACCTGCAATCTGCTGTCCGCCAGTTTCCGCCATGGGGCATGAAGCTACCCCCACAACCTCAGTCTTCCGGCTACCGGTATCTGTGCTTCAGCATGGAGAGAGCCCAGTGGCAGCTCCCTCCAGCTCCTTACTTCTCCTGTGCTCCTTTTCCTCCTTCACTGTCTCTACAACTACAACCTCACATGGCTGCACGGCCCCAGCTTTCCTTTCTCAGACTCTCTCCATCTGCTTCCTCTCTCCTCACTCTCCTCTCACAGACTCCTCTTACAGACTGAACTCCTTCCCTGTCTCTGACAGACTGACCAGCTCCTCCTCCAGACTAGAATATTTAAGGAAGTTCCCCTGAATCCAGGTCTCGAGCTCCCCCTTCTGACCTGGAGTCAGAACAGTGTTGTATGTGCTGGTTACCTGTTAAAGGGATCCCTGCTCGCTTCCAAGCATGGCATCACTCTTCCTGTGAGGAAAGCAATGCCACTATAACAACAGGTTATCTGGGGTGTTACACACTGATAGAGTGCCATGCAGCCCACCTAATCGAATAGTAGGGGTGTGTATAAAGGACCACAATCCTTATAGTAAAGGGGTCCTGGACTGGGGATAGGTTGGCCCTCTCCTTGCTCGGGATCTGTCCTCCCTTCTTTCCACCCACCTTTTTCATCTCTATTTTCCCAGTGTGCCTTAGCAGCATTAGCATGTGAAGGTTAATCCAGGTTTTACCATCAGGGTGTTTGGTAGGGGTGTTTGTTATTTGTAGAGGCTGTTTCCTCATTTTGCCTCTGCATCTGCTCCTACTGTTTCTCCCCTTCCCACCCTCTTTTTGTATGGCAAATGTGCCCTGCAGAAATAAAAGATTCTCTCCATGTTTTTTCTCCCTCTTCTCCAGTACCTGCTGTATAGGAGTTTGCCGAGTGTCCTACCAGCAGAAAAGAATGACCGACAAACACATGCTGAGAATGTGGAGTGCCCGCTAGGGCCCTGGGGTACTCGGGCTGGTTCCAACAGTTCTTAAAGGGGATGTGGTCACGGCAGCAATGACCCAGTTCGTGGCCCTAGGTGTCCAATAAAAGTGAAATTGAAATGGGAATAAAGTTTATGGGATTAAATGTTCGTGATGCCACCTGTGGTATTCGACAATAAAGGTGTTAGCTGACACTGCTCAAAGAGACCTCTGGGGCTGATGGTGAAGCAGCAGAGTTGGTACAGCTCTCCACAGGCAGAGCTTTAGTTCCAGGGCACTTAGGTTGTAAATGGTGGTGATGGCAATTGTGGTGGCTGTAGTGTAGGGTGGGTGGACAAATAAGTGTGAGGACACAGCGAGGTGCAGTATCCAATGCTTTACTCACAGTTCTTACTTGCACCAGCCTGGGTGCTGTGTCCTCCGAGTAGATGGTCCAGCCATCTCTCAAGCAATTTGGGTGCACTTTCCAGAACCCTCTTTCATATGTCCTTTCCTGGCCATCTCTCTGCGCTGGCTTCGCCGCTTCTGCCCTGCGCCTGCCACACAGTGTCCCAAGCCAGCAGCCTCGGATCTTGTCGGGCGGTGTGCACTGAATCCCCCTGGATCCTATATGGCTGCCTTTTCAGCGAATGTGTGCAGATGTGGCTGTGCTTCTTAGAAAAGCCACAGCCTCCGGTTAACTAGCTGAGTCCTTAGTTTCTCCACTAGAATGGGGCCGGTCCCCTGTCTGCGATCTAACTTTCTAACAGCGATCATAGACTTTTACTTCTTCCATGTCAGGTCCAGGGGTCCATGACCTCTTGACCTAGGAAGTTCCTGTTCCTGCTAGTCAAACAGAATTAGTCCCACTGCTGAAGTTTGGGTGGCCTCTGTCCTCATGAACTGTTCGGTCACTGGTTCAGGAGCAGATGCAGCTTCCGGGATAGAAGCCTCTGTGGCTCTGCACTTGCAGACATTGAGGGCATACCACCCCCTCTCCCCCTTGTGCCATGTGTAAGACATCTGGTTCCCGGTTGTAGGTCCTGATATGGGTGCCCTTCCAGGAGATGTGACGTTACATTATGTCGAGTCACAAAAAGGTCTATGGTCATCCATGGCTCCTTAATGAACCCCCAACCCTTTTTAAGGTCAAAGGAGACCACAGTTCCCTGTCTCCTTGGGCCCCAGTCAGTGGGTCTGTTTTTGTGGACCCTGGCTTTGGTTGCTAGATTGCGCTCTTCCAGCTCCTTTTGCCAGAATTCACGCTCTTGTCCCTCTGCCTCCAGCTTCAGTATCTGCTGCCGGCGTTGTTCATCCTTGCTGAGGACCCCTTTTTGGGCTTTTCCCCCCAGGTCTGCTCCGCAAACCCCATCATGCTCGCCTGTGATGTCGGTACAGGCAGCAGTTGGTCAGCTAACTTGCCCCTGATGTCTGCCATCTGGTCCTAGACTACGTGACTTAGCCGCTGACCTGGTTTTGGGGCTGGCGGGGGTTCAAAGGGCCCTATCAGTTCAAATAGCCCTATCAGAGTCTCCTCAGCTACCGAGGCAGTAGTCGTACCTGTTCTTCCAGTACCGGTCGTCTCTGTTACTGTTCCTGGAGTCGAGGCCACGAGATGTGAAGCTGCCTGCTGTCCGGTCACCTCGTTCCATCAGACTCTCCTTCCACTTAGTCATTGTCGCCAGTTGCAACCGCAGCAGCTGACGCATCACTTCTTCCACTTCTTGGCTGAGTAGCTCCGGGTTCACTGTAGGTAGCGAATCAGGGTTTTCACTTCCCAGGCCAGGGGAGCCCTCTGCTTCCACCCCACGCTCCAGAGCCCTGGGTCCTCCGCTTTCCGCGATGTCTCCTGGGTTCTTTGCACCATGTTTGTAGCTCGACTCCCTGCACGCCGCTCCACGTCCTTCTTCCACTCCTCCTGTTTCTTCCACCCTCTCCTCCGGGGGCGGTCCTTCTTCTTTCGGTTTCCACCATCTCAGATCAGAAGGTGGAGTTCTCTTGCTGATGGACACCTCTTTTTCACATAGCAGTACTGGCTGCCTTTTCAGCAAATGTGTGCAGATGTGGCTGTGCTTCTTACAAAAGCCACAGCCTCCGATTAACTAGCTGAGTCCTTAGTTTCTCCACTAGAATGGGGCCAGTCCCCTGTCTGCGATCTGGTCCCTCCACCGACCATGCTGGCGGATACGGGCCCCAAGGATGGATCTCTCACTATCCATTCCCCTAGGACCCCTTCTGTCTTTCTGGGAGCTTATTTCTGCTTCTCCCTCTCACTTCTCTGTTCTGTCTGTCAGGAGCTGCAGACCCTTACTTCTGCTCAGCTCCCCTCCTCTCACCAACTCACTAACTTTCTAGATCTTTCCTTACTCTTGCTTATTAAGCTCCTCCCCTACTCTACCTACCCCAACCACTCCTCCAACACCCTTTCCTATCCAGCCTGAGATGAGACTTTCCTCCCTTAGGGTACATCCAGGTGCCCTGACTGAATTGTCTAATGTTGGATGCAGGTGTAGGGTTCTGTGCAGTGCCCGCTCCTTACCTGAGAGCGTAATACCATACCTCTGGGTAAGGTGCAGTACTCTGTGGCGACTGACCCTTAGGGGTGCCACAAATGCTGAGAAAGCAAATCGGGACTTTTCTCTCCACCAGCGCTGGTTCCTGTTCCTTCAATTCCAGAGGCACAGGGGTGTGTCAGTAGCCGGTGGTTGGCGGGGCGCTCCAGCTTGCAGAGAAGGCTGAGCCCAAGTCACCCTTAACAGGCTAGGCAGAGGCAATACCTAAGCCACCACAGGCCCCTGGCCTTGTATCCCCTGTGCTCGGCAGCGTGCATAATATGGCTTCACCCACTTTTTCCTCTGCCCCATGTTCAAATCTTGAAACACTGGGAAGCAGTAGCGTTATTAACACCAGACACGCTGCAGCTGCTATGGGGAATAAAAATAGCTCCTCTAACCATTAACCCCTCCAGCTGCACAGGAGGATTTGAATGTCCCTGTTCATTCCATTGCTAATATAAATGATTAATCTTTCTTTGATGCTCCAAAGCATCTGTCAGGACTCTGAACATTTTTTACCTTTTGTGCATTACTGCCCTTTTCCAAGATGGCGTCTTTGGTCTCATGTGCACTGTATCTTCCTGCTATAAAACTCCACCCCAGCCTTCAGTCTGTGCTAGAGTATTCTGCCTTGCATCCAGCTCCTGACCTCTGATTACTCCCTGGCTATATACCTGCTCCTGTGAACCTGTGTGGTGATCCTGCTACTCTGCTCTGAGTTCCTGCTGCATACACCAGTTTCCAGCAATCCTCCTTCATCTGCTGCTCGTGTTTACTTCCATCTGCATTTGCTGGACATGTAAGCTGTTTCTGCTCTGCAAAAACCTGAGACTATTAACTAGGCCTCCCTGGTTGAGCTAAGATATGGTTTGAACTGCCTTATAAGCATATGTATCTGTGTTTTGGACCAAGCAAGGACTTATTTATGTCAAGTATCCTCAAGAATAACTGTGCCACAGTAGTCCAGGAAGTGGGACCATTGCAGAGACTGCAGAGCCTGGTGTGCGCAGCAGCAGCCAGGGAGAGAAGTGCTCCATCCTGGGAGCACCAGCATCATGCAGGCCAGTGTCCGCCGTCGCCTGCCACCAACAGCGGGGACCAGAGAGGGTCAGCGGGCAAGAAGTGCAGCAGTGACAGCAGCAGTGCAAGAAGCAGTGACAGTGGTACTGAGAGCAGGAGCTACCGCAAGAGTCACAGCAGGACAGTACCGCAGGTCGCTCAGAAAAATGTGGCAGCTTGCTACCTGGGCTGATGCCCTTATGTCTGGTGCAAAACAGACAGGGAAACTCCTAAAGGTAGTCGGGCTGGACAGGGAGGACGCTCTGTGATACCAAGTGGGACAGGATGTCCCAGGAACACATTGAAAATCACAGGGAAAGTGAAGGACATGTGCTGTGAGGAACCTAATGTTGATGCTATAACTGAAAAGGCAAAGGAAATATGCTGTGTAGAACCTAATGTTGATGCTGCAAAAGACATGGATGTGCTGAGAGAAGAAACCAGTAAAGTTATCTGTTTTAAGTTGAACGTGAACTCTGTCTCTATTTGTGAAAGAATACCAGCAACAGAACTTTGGCCGCTCAGATGGAACCCTGACGGTGCAGATGATGTAGCTGAAGGTACGCTAAAAAGGGACACTGTTTTCATGAGGCAGGAGGCCAGGGCGCGGATAAGCAGAAATTCTCAGCCACGACTATGGCCCTGGCCCTCCCTCACAAGAGTATCGAGAAGAAAATCTGGAATAACTAATATGAGGATATTTGGTCTCTAAATTCTGCAAATCAGCATATAGTTGATAAAGGAAGCAGGTTTACAGCTGAAAGGTCTTTTGACAGGTGATCCCAGGTGCCAAAAACTATGAGCAACTGACCCCAAGCCTTCACTGTGGTCAGCTGCGTTATGGGCCAACAGCACCCTGAACGCTGCTCAGAATTATTTATATATACGGACTCTCTTTACAAAGCCGCAATGTTGGCAGTACCCCAATAGAGACGCTGCTGCTCAGCTTTGCTGCCGTTTTTTTTTTTTTCCATCTTTTTCTTTACCAGTGAGCTGTCTCTAGTGAGCAATTTGAAATCTGTTAGGGGAAATCTAGTTGCTGCTAGAGAAAAAATTTCTAAAGTGGCTGAACTGGGTAGAATTTTGGGATCTTTTCAGGTCGCCACATTTTCAAATTTGAGAGTATTTCCCCTAGGGATTGTTCTGAAAAAGGAATTGATTAAATATTGTTTAATTCATCACCTTTCCTATCCTAGGGGAATGTTGAGGAGAGCCATAAGATCAAATACTTAATTAACCTCAAGACCCATAACATGTACTGTGTAACCTTACATAAGTTTCCTCAGATCAAAGTGAGACCCTAAAGATGGCTGCCATTTCCTGTATCAGCATGCCATGTGCTGATATCCAAGATGATCAATGAGACCCTAAAGATGGCTGCCATTTCCTGTATCAGCAGACCGTGTGCTAGTATCCAAGATGACGCCCACCCTGATGACCTCATGGATCCACCCACAGTGACGCCCACCCTGATGACCTCATGGACCAACCCACCCTGATGACCTTATGGATCCGCCCATAGACTTGCTCATTGCCCAACCCACTAACCAATGAAATACATCCGATCACTCCCATTTTAGAGCTAACCGAGCCCCCTTACAGGAAATATATAAGCTTGTGTTTTAAGCCAAATAAAGTCCTTCTTGGAGCTGAGCCACAGATTGATCAAGGAGAGTTTACATCCAACTGTGTGGTGTATTTCTTTTGGTGCGCACCTGATCATTATCCATTAGGCCAGGAGTAGGCAACTAGAGAATTGAACATTTTATTAATTGTTCAACCTAACAGGAACATCAGTGAATGATAACATCTCTAAGGACGATGAATCTGTATCCTATGCATCTTTTGATAGAGTTGTGGACCTGATCAGGAAAGCAGGCCAAGGAGTCCTTATGGCGAAATCTGACATCGATTCGACCTTTTGCTGCTTCCTGTGCACCCTTATTGTCATCACCTGTTAGGCTGTTGTTTAGACAGGCTTTTTTATTATGACACATGTCTGCCCATGGGGTACTCATTTCCTGTCACAATGTTGAGATGTTTAGCAGCTTTTTAGAATGGGTGGTTCGTAAGGAGACAGGCTCTACGGACATCATCCATTACTTAGACAATTTTATTTGTTTCCTCGCGTGTGGAGAACCGCTGTAGTTTCCTCCTCAACTACTTTTGTTTCAGGATGCAGTCCTCTGGGGATCCCCCTTTCCTCTGAGGAAAACGGGGGTCCCACCACCAAATTGTCCTTTTTGGGTATCGAATTAGACTCTGATGAGATGGTTTTCAGATTACCGAAAGAAAAACTGGATAAGCTAAAAGCGCCCGGTAAAGAAAAGTCAAGGAATTTATAAAAAGACGATGTTCTTGTCAGTAATGGGTCTATCCGGCTACGGATTCGTTGTTCTAAATGGATCAGTTCGGTCTTGGTTTTTGGATCCTGTTAAAACGGGTTGAACATTTGGTATGCCCCTTCCGTATGGTTCTTGATTATTTGTCTTTCTGTATGGCAGGTAAGAATTGTTTAAATCATTCCGACGGTAGTTCTCTGACCAACTTTAGTCCGTTTTTAAGCGTTGCCTAGTTCTGCAGGTATATCTCCCAATGATTTTGGCACGCATTCATTTAGAATCGGCCGTGCTATGGACGCGTCAAGGGCAGGCCTATCGAATAAGGATGTTCAAAGGGTTGGAAATCAGAATGTTTTGCGTGTTATACTCGCCCTGAACTGTTAAACTAACATATTTATATTTTAGGTTCTCGGAGGCCATTCCTATGTCTTTTGGGCAGCAGAGAGGGCTGAATGCAGACCCGGTGGAAAAAATCTAAGATTTCAGAATATTGACGTGATGTGGAGAGGAATAAGGGGCTTAACATGGTCCCAGGTTTTAGATGAGGCTCTGCAGATCAATAAGGTATCTGGTCCTCCTGTAGTTTTGATTATACATGCCAGGGGCAATGACCTCTGATTTCTAAAAATAGCTGAACTCATGACCTTGATGTTGGCAGATCTAGAATGTATAGCTAGTTTCTTCCCTGAAATAATTTTAGGCTGGTCTGAAATCATTCTGTGAGTCACTTGGCAAGGTGCCAGGGATGCTTTAGCAGTGGAGAGGGCATACAGAATAGTTAATTGCATGCTTGGTTAGGTCCAGGGCAGATGTGGTCATTCGGTACAGGCAGCTGTAATGGGATAGTCACACCCTGATGTCCCAAGATGGGGTTCACGTAAATGATATAGGCCTGAATAAATTTCTTTCTGGCCTTCAGGACAGAGTTATGCAGGCTCTATTTTTGTTAAAGGGAACCTGTCACCCCCAAAATCGAAGATGAGCTAAGCCCACCAGCATCAGGGGCTTATCTACAGCATTCTGTAATGCTGTAGATATGCCCCCGATGTATCCTGAAAGATGAGAAAAAGAGGATAGACTATACTGACCTGGGGGGGGGGGGGGCGGTCCAATCCGATGGGCGTCGCGGTCCGGTCTGGGGCCTCCCATCTTCATAGGATAATGTCCTCTTCTTGTAGTCACGCTGCGGCTCCGGCTCAGGCGTACTTTGTCTGCCCTGTTGAGGGCAGAGCAAAGTACTGCAGTGCGCAGGCGCCGGGTCTCTCTGACCTTTCCCGACGCCTGCGCACTGCAGTACTTTGCTCTGCTCTCAACAGGGCAGTAAAGCAACCACAGAAGAAAATGGTGGAAAAACGTCCGCAAATTGATGCAAAGTAGAAAAAACTTTATTATTAAAATCACATACAAAAGAAAAAGACAGGGGCATAACTGGAACAAGCGATGGAACACATCACAACATTACTGGTGGACGACCACACATAGTAGAGACTGGTCACAAGCGCAAGTGCGCAGCGCAATCATTTACAATAGGTACATAATAGCGTGACCTACCTAGTGGTATATGGACCAGACACGTGTGGGCTCACACCCTCCCCGACGCGCGTTTCGGAAGTGCAAGACTTCCTTCCTCAGGGGGCGTGCCATACGGGGTACCAGTACAGTTTAAAAACAGAAGGGACCGGATGTAGTCACACTTGCAAGCCGCCGGAGACACGCCTCCACCCGGCGCTGACATCACCGCTGATGCGGATACACATGGGGCCCCATGTGACCACAACATCAAGCGGCGAGCAGCGACGAGCTGGAGGAGAGACCTCACAGCATCACAAGACCCGGCAGCCATCATAAATGTGGGAAAAATGCCAGTACTTCGCTGCAGACCGCAGCTCGGTACCGTACATAGCAGCACAATGTAAAACAGAATGCACCAATCAACTGGTAAGGACACATTATACAAAGACGAATATATAAATACCTACATACATATTCACAAAAGGTACACAAACCCATCTGCTATACACAAGGTACAAACATTAATATATATATACTGAGAACCAACAAACAATGGCCATATACGGCCAAATAATACGAAGTAATAAAAGATGAAACATGATGCACAGATATAATTAGATGAATAAATACATGCACAATATATCTGCTATATAGAAGATACAACCACAAACATCAATATTTATATACACTATTTATACGCAATACAACAGTATATATGGCCAAATGAAAATATACACCATAATTACAAGCAGAAAATAATAGTGCATAAACAAACATAATACATCTTCATCTTGATAGCTCGCCAGTACTTCATAGGCACCAAAAGACATCAGAACAGACAGAAATCACTAAAATGAAAAAAAAAATTAATACAGTGATAAAAACACACAAGATGCGAATATGCAACACCGCTCATATTATACATCAGCAAGAGGACCCCAGGAAGGGAGCAAATGAGAGACACTCATTTAAACCATTGGGATGAACTGTATTCAGAGCCCAAATCCATCTAGTCTCAAGTTGGGACAGACGTTTAGATAATCCGCCACCACGAATATTTATTTTCAAGGACTCAATACCACGCACCTTCAGGAGGGTATCATCGCAATTGTGAAACTCCTTAAAGTGACGTGGTATTGTTTTCAGGGTGGAAGCGTCCGTGTGGCCAGCTGCCGCTGATATCCCCAGTACATGCTCACGAACCCTCACCTTAAGCTGGCGTGTTGTTAGCCCAACATAAATAAGGTTACATGGGCACGTAGCATAATAGATTACATACCTTGTGGTACATGTGATCCGCTGACGAATACTAAAAGATTTCGTACCCTCGGCACTAACAAAGCTATCACACCGTACCAAATTGGGACATGCGACACATCTGCCACACGGAACACACCCTTCCCTGATGGGAAACTTGTCCAAAAAGGTAGGTGTCACCTGCTCAGGATAATGACTAGAGACCAAATGGTCTCTCAGATTCTTTGCCCTCCTAAACGATATCAATGGTACCGGAGGGATCAATTTCTTAAGAATAGGGTCAACCTTTAAAATCGGCCATGCCTTTTGCAAACTGGAGCGAACCCTATCAGAACGGGAACTAAATGTTGTTACAAATCTAACAGTGTCATCCATCTTTCGCCTTGGTACATTGTTATAAAGAAGGCTATGGCGAGAAGCATATTTAGCTCGATGGTATGCTACCTTAACCATCCTATGACTATAACCACGTGTGTAGAAGCGCTGTTTAAGCTCCTCAGCTCTATACTCGAAGTCACCATCAGACGAGCATATTCTGCGAAGACGGAGAAATTGCCCCACTGGCACAGAGCGAATCATGTGCTTAGGATGACCCGAGGAGGCAAGGAGTAATGTGTTAGTCGCCGTCTCTTTTCTAAAAATGTCCGTTTGTAGAAAACCAGACATGTCTCGCCTGATGGTGACATCCAGAAAATTTAACGACTGACAATCAAAGGAAAAAGTCAAATACACGTTGAGGTCATTGCTGTTCAGGGTCTGAATCAATTGCTCAAGGTCGACGGGACTGCCCTGCCAAATGAAGAAGATATCGTCAATGTACCGTGTCCAGAACGGGACACGGTCCATTAACCCCTGTTCATTTGACAGGAAGAGGTCCCTCTCCCAAAGCCCCAGGAAAAGACCGGCATAGGCGGGCGCAAAGGCCGCGCCCATAGCGGTCCCCTGGAGCTGAAGGTAGAAGGACCCCTTGAAGACAAAAAAATTGTGAGTGAGAGTGAACTCAAGAAGCTCCAGCAGAAGTTCTCTTAGGCCTAATGGTAAAGATGATGTACCCAAAAAATACCGTACGGCAAAAATGCCGTCCTTGTGCCTGATATTTGTGTATAAAGATTCAACATCTGCTGAAACCAAAAGAGACACAGCCCATCGACCCTGCGCAAGAGATCGCCCGTATCCCGCAGAAAGGAAGGGAGGCTCACCACAAGAGGTTGGAGGTGGTAATCAATCCACTTGTTAATATGGTCCAAAAAATTCCCTCTACCAGACACGATAGGCCTGCCGGGTGGTGAGGAGGCATTCTTGTGTATCTTAGGGAGGAGATACAATGTGGCAATAGTTGGTTCAGGGACCACCAAAGCCGATGCTAATTCTTTAGTGACAATGCCGTCCTGGAGGGCCCGTTTCAGGATAGTATCTAATTGACCACAATATGCCGAGAGGGGGTTATATGTAAGCCGTCTATAACAAGTTGTATTATTGAGTTGACGATACACCTCCCTCTCGTACATATTGGTGGGCCACAGGACTACATTGCCACCTTTATCGGTAGGTTTAATTACTGTATTAGGTAGTCCCTGTAAATAACTCAGCCTAGACCTCTCCTCCCGTGTAAGATTATCGTTTACACGAAAATGTGGTATTTTATATAGGTCCTCCATCACCACCCGGACAAACAAATCAATACTGGAACAAGATGACAACGGAGGGAACATAGTGGACCGTGGACGAATGGAAGGTGGAACCTCAACAGGGCAGACAAAGTACACTGGAGCCTGAGTATTGACTCAGGGTGCTGAATACAAATGCACTTCACAATGTTCAGATTTATATTTTTTAAATATTCAGAAAACCATTTATCATTTTCTTAACACGTTACAGATATTTGCTACTTTGTGTTGGTATATTGCTTAAAATCTTATATTATCATATTTTCTTATCCTTAAAATTATAAACTTTATTAATTGAACCTATGGTTGGTTCACACCACAAAATGGACCATATAATACACAAAAAACACTGTGCTCAAATACAAAACACTGAGTTAAAAATGGGGTGTACTAGACATCCCTAGTGAGTACTAAACTAACACCTGCCTGACTGTGGGGGTTGGCACCCTACAGGGAAAACGTTGTGGCACCCCCACTCCTCGGCGGCTGTTCCTGGAGGCCCTGTAAAGCCCTATAACCACTAAGGAACATCCACTACCCACAGCCTAGGAACCCACTGTGGGCTAAACAGAGATTTACCTACACTAAGGGTACCGTCACACATTGAAATTTCCATCGCTACGACGTTACGATTCGTGACGTTCTAGCGATATCGTTACGATATCGCTGTGTCTGACACGCTACTGCGATCAGACACCCTGCTGAGAATCGTACGTCGTAGCAGATCGTTTGGAACTTTCTTTCGTCGCTTGATCACCCGCTGACATCGCTGGATCGTTGTGTGTGACAGCGATCCAGCGATGTCTTCGCTTGTAACCAGGGTAAACATCGGGTAACTAAGCGCAGGGCCGCGCTTAGTAACCCGATGTTTACCCTGGTTACAAGCGTAAACGTAAAAAAACAAACCGTACATACTCACCCGTCGGTGTCCTTCAGGTCCCTTGCCGTCTGCTTCCTGCTCTGAGTGCCGGCCGGAAAGTGAGAGCAGAGCGCAGCGGTGCTGCGCTCTGCTCTCACTGTACGGCTGCACTCAGAGCAGGAAGCAGACGGCAAGGGACCTGAAGGACACCGACGGGTGAGTATGTACTGTTTGTTTTTTTACGTTTACGCTGGTAACCAGGGTAAACATCGGGTTACTAAGCGCGGCCCTGCGCTTAGTTACCCGATGTTTACCCTGGTTACCCGGGGACTTCGGCATCGCTCCAGCGCCGTGATTGCAACGTGTGACCGCAGTCTACGACGCTGGAGCGATGATCATACGACGCTGCGACGTCACGAATCGTGCCGTCGCAGCGATGAAAATTTCAATGTGTGACGGTACCCTTAGGGAGTACTAGATCCCCACAAATAAAAACAAATGTAAAGAACACAGAGGGCAAAAGATAATTGGCGTATTTGGCAAGGGAGTTATCTTTAGACACAGTTCTCTACCGGTTAATCCTGTTTATTACAGGTGAACCTATTGTGATATGTCTTCAAACAGTTAAAGTATGCAGACATAGTCTCATAAGCGAATAACACAGTATGATCACTTAGCTCCCATTGTTCGCCAGTTGCCCATAACCACACAGCGCCTCTACGCGTTTCGCCCCATCTGGGCTCCTCAGGAGGCTAGATTCATAGATGCAGTGTGTCCTGATGCGGTGCAGTAGCTGTCTAACTCTGATACCTCCCGCTTTTTAAATCCACCGCCAGATCGAGGTCCCGGAATATGTCCAACCCCCTCACCTGTTCCCTTCCGGTGAGTGGTGCGCTCCTCCGCATAACGGCGCATGTCCCCATTTCGGCCGCACATGCTGGGTCATCACCTAGACAACCTCATATCCGCTGTGTCGGTACCCTTCCTGGCGCCCAGTGTCCGGAGATATAGCTACTTCCGGATCAGTGCGTACCTCGACATATATTGTCACTGCGCATGCTCCAGTCTCCTGGTTCCTGATGTAAAGACTAGCGGCAATCACCGCGCCTGCGTGCGCTTCCCGGAGGGTTCTGCGCCTGCGCCCCGCTTATACTTGGTGTCATAGCAACATCAATGCATACCCCTGTCCTCTCTCAGATGGATATCACAGGGGCAGCGGTGGGTTCTGCGCACACATACCTCTTACGTATAATGTCACGAGGATGTCAATATGCACCATTGTCCCCTCCTGATCAAAAAACACATGGAGAACAGACCAAGTTTCCCTCTTGTCCTAGTCTGTATAGCGGACACTCAAATGTCAGAGTATGATAATCAGCGCATCGCCGCGATACATTAGCGCATGCGCTTAGGGCATTTGGTCCGCGGACAGATTATTCCGTTCGAAGGCATGTATTACATAGCAGACGGGACAGCGCTCTCCCGATCAAGTACCACATAGATAGCAAACCAAATTTCCCCCTTGACTTAGTCCACATGACGGACACTCAAATGTCAAAAAATAAAATAGTCAGCGCACCGCCGCGATACAATAGCGCTTGCGCTAGGGCATTTGGTCCGCAGACAGGTTGTTCAGTCCGCAGAGATACATTAAGTGGCAGACGGGACAGCACTCTCAACCCCCCCAAAATGTGTGTCCCTAATATCAGGGTATATATATTCACATCCCTATAGGACTGATGAACGGGGGTTGCCCATCATAGCCAACAATATTTCCCAGTCTATCCAGGTCAAGATCAAGACATCGGAAAAGACTGAAAAAAGACAGGGAAAGTACATAAACGGGAGACTCCTTATCAGCGATGGAAAAGCGGAATTGTGATAACCACAAAATTTTTACACAGTGATCTGTATATCTCCCCTTCATATCGGGAGATTCTTACAAAAATTGGAATCTGGAACAACTTTCTCAAAGTATGGCCACTTATATATTTTTCTCGATTCGGCAAAGTTATAGAAAGCATGCAAATGACATCTGTTCATTTAGCCCCTTTGGTTCTAGGCTACCCACCCGGAAAATCCATTCACATTCTCTCCTCAGAATAGTTTTATCAGTGTCACCCCCTCTAGGGTTTAGATTCACCACCTCAATAATCATAAATTTTACACTCCTCACATCTCCTCCATGGTGGGTGTGTATGTGCCTAGCCAATGGGGTATCTCTGTTATTCCTTATATCCCCCACATGTTCACCCACCCGCCTCCTAAACTCCCTTTTAGTCTTCCCTATGTAGTCTCTAGGGCAGGAGCATTTTGCCATATAGACTACCCCTGTAGTCCTACAGTTAGAGAAATTATGCTGATGATAGGTCTTCCCTGTGGCTGAGCTATGGAACGACTTCCCCGGTTCCATCCATCTGCACATACTGCATCTCCCACACTTGAAAAAGCCACACGGTTTTCTGTCCAGCCAAGTTCCACTCGATTCCGGTCTTCTACACTCACCGGCCACTTTATTAGGTACACCATGCTAGTAACGGGTTGGACCCCCTTTTGCCTTCAGAACTGCCTCAATTCTTCGTGGCATAGATTCAACAAGGTGCTGGAAGCATTCCTCAGAGATTTTGGTCCATATTGACATGATGGCATCACACAGTTGCTGCAGATTTGTCGGCTGCACATCCCAAAGATGCTCCATACAAGGCAGGATGGATCCATGCTTTCATGTTGTTTACGCCAAATTCTGACCCTACCATCCGAATGTCGCAGCAGAAATCGAGACTCATCAGACCAAGCAACGTTTTTCCAATCTTCTACTGTCCAATTTCGATGAGCTTGTACAAATTGTAGCCTCAGTTTCCTGTTCTTAGCTGAAAGGAGTGGTACCCGGTGTGGTCTTCTGCTGCTGTAGCCCATCTGCCTCAAAGTTCGACGCACTGTGCGTTCAGAGATGCTCTTAGGCCTACCTTGGTTGTAACGGGTGGCGATTTGAGTCACTGTTGCCTTTCTATCAGCTGGAACCAGTCTGCCCATTCTCCTCTGACCTCTGGCATCAACAAGGCATTTCCGCCCACAGAACTGCCGCTCACTGGATTTTTTTTCTTTTTTGGACCATTCTCTGTAAACCCTAGAGATGGTTGTGCGTGAAAATCCCAGTAGATCAGCAGTTTCTGAAATACTCAGACCAGCCCTTCTGGCACCAACAACCATGCCACGTTCAAAGGCACTCAAATCACCTTTCTTCCCCATACTGATGCTCGGTTTGAACTGCAAGAGATTGTCTTGACCATGTCTACATGCCTAAATGCACTGAGTTGCCGCCATGTGATTGGCTGATTAGAAATTAAGTGTTAACAAGAAGTTGGACAGGTGTACCTAATAAAGTGGCCGGTGAGTGTATATTGGCTATGTACCAGCATATCCCTGAGCGACTTTCCTTTCCTGAAAGTAATACTGGGGTAATCCCCCACCACATCTCTCAAGTCGGGATCCAATCTTATGATGTCCCAATGCTTAAGCAACACTTTTCTGATGGTTTTTATATGGTCCATTTTGTGGTGTGAACCAACCATAGGTTCAATTAATAAAGTTTATAATTTTAAGGATAAGAAAATATGATAATATAATTGAGATCCTGGTCAGTATATACAATTTTTTTCTATATTGCTTAAAATCCCAATAAAATACATTTAAGCTTTTGGGTGTAATATGAAAAAATGTGTAAACGTTCACGGTGTATGAATGTTTTTTCAAGGCACTGTACATTCACACATCCATTCGAGTGTTACTATCCCAGAGACATTGACTGATTTTTTTTCTCAGGTGTCAGCCATGTTGCTTTCATTTTTTTCTCATCCGTTTTTCTTTTACTGAACTTTGATGACACTCTGATGTACAAAGTCTGTTTTCAGTGTGCCATAAGTTTTACACGAATCCTCATAGAAGTTAAAGGACCACTCTAGCATTTTCCTTTATCTCAGCGCTAGAGTGGTAACACTAATCTAAGTTCCCTGACCCTAGTATACTTAAAAGCTGTCCCGGGCACTGTTCCAGTCCTGCACCGCCGTCTTGCAACCTCTACTTCAGACTCATGAGAAATCAGAGGTAACGGTCACAATCTCTAAATATCTATATATATATAATTGTCTAAGGGGTACTTCCGTCTTTCTGTCCTCAACTTCCGTCACGGAAATCCCGCGTCGCTGATTGGTCTCGCGACCAATCAGCAACGGGCACAGTCCGATTAGTCCCTCCTCTACTCCCCTGCTGTCAGTGCCCAGTGCCCGCTCCATAATCCCCTCCAGTCACCGCTCACACAGGGTTAATGGCAGCGGTAACGGGCCGCGGTGTAACGCACTCCGTTACCGCTGCTATTAACCCTGTGTGTCCCCAACTATTTACTATTGATGCTGCCTATGCAGCATCAATAGTAAAAATATGTCGTGTTAAAAATAATAATAAAAAAAAAAAAACCTGCTATACTCACCATCCGCCGCCTTTCCCGCTCCTCGCGATGCTCCGATGACCGCTCCATGCAAGCGGCAGGTTCCGGTGGCAAGGATGGTATGCGAGAAGGAGAGACTAGATCTCGGGACAAGATCTTGTTGCCGAGATCTCAATCTGAGCATGTTCTGCCCCCGGTGGCCATTTTCCTGGAGGCCACCGCATCGCAGTTTTGTATGTGCGGGGCCTCTGGGCTTTCACAAAATGCCGACGGAGCCCCCTGCACCACAGACCACCACCAAAGAACATGCCTCACCCACTGCACCAGCCGCACCAGCCTAGGAAGGGAGTGTGATCATCGCCTGGCAGCATTGGACCGGGACCGCCGCAGAATTGCCCGACTCCTGCTGCCACCACAGTATTTGTAGGTATATTCTGACTAAGACGCACACCCATTTTCCCAAAAAAAAATTTGGGGAAAAAGTGAGTCTTCTAGTCCGAAAAATATGGTATTTTGTATATTTATTTATTCAGGAATCAGGACTTCTTACCAGATGCAATACTCAAAAGAAAATGTCATAATAATTCTTAGAAAAATGTAGTGGTTTATTGGATTGTCCATCAAAAAGAATCATTGAAGCAAAATATTAAATATGTGAAGTACAATAGTTAGAAGGAAATTGTCCATTTGCTCATAATTAGCTCATTAGATTAGTTGCTAGTCCATGAGTTCAAGTAACAGTAGGTTATGTAGTCTCAGCTGCTTACTCATGATATCGTAAACTTCAGTAACACATGCTTCTGTGTGTGTTTGACCCAAGACAGGAACACGTGTCAAGCCTTTATCCATCTTTTCCTGGATTCTGAATGGTGGTTTGCATCTGTCTGTGTCAATATCATGGCTGAAAATGTTGCAGGAATAAGAGCATGTGTATCAGGTCTTTAGCAGTACATGTCAGCTTGAATGAGGAGTCAAGTGAAGAGAAGAGCTCCTCTGTGTGTCACTTGGTTTATGTGTATTTCACATAGCACCTGTTTATATATATGGCGCTAGCATCTACAATGAGCCAAGTGTACAGAAATAGCCTAAATGTCATGCCAGCAAATATACTCAGCACAGAGCTGAGTGTAAAAATTAATAACCATAATTAATATTTAACAAGGGGCGTGCTAAGCTGTCTGTGTTTTGATTGAAAGCTCATCTGTCCATTCTGAGACTTGGAGGTACTGACTGTCTACAGGTGTTCATTGTCCCAGGTAATTGCTCAGCTACTTAGCTGAGCTGTTGGTCTCAAACCTATGCCAAACATACCTTCAGCAAAGTGTTTGGTTTTCTCTGTGCCTAGAGTTTTGCTTGATTTTTCATTGCCTAACCTTAGACCTCATTCTGACCATCCGTTTAACCCCTTTGTTCTGATCTGTTATCTTCCTGGTATATTTACCTCAGAACGTTATGTGACTACGTCTTTGTCTCTTCCCTCTGTTTATGACGTACCCTCCTGGCTTTTGACCTTAAACTCATTGACTATCCATACTCATGGCTTGTCCGTGAGAAGTGACTCAGCATCACAGACACCAGGTGCAACTGAAGTTTGTATTTTAACAAAAAGAATGTATCAGACACACAGAGAATATGAGCAGCTAGCCTCATATAAGGGATACTTACATTAACACATCACCAAAACCATCATCAGTGCACTAATGGAACCCTAGAACCAGGTTTGGGGTATTTGAGGAGGATTTGGAGAGATTTTGTTCATTTTCTGCTCCCAAAAAAGTGTGAACATACACTAATTTATACTGTGTTTTGGGAGCAGAAACTGAGCAGAATCTTGACAAATTCTCCTCATAATCTCGAAACTCAATATTTTGAGAATTTTTAAGTTTTAACATAGCCATGAAGCAAGTTTTGGATTGCTAAATGTGTACAAGGTCAGAACTACTGTCAATAGATGAATGCAGCGCCAGAACCACCATGAGTACAGGAAAGCAGCACCAGAAACATCATCAGTACATGAATGCAACCCAGACCCACCATCAGCACATGAATGCAGTGCCAGAACCACCGTTAATACGGAAATGCAGAACTAGAATCACCGTAAGTATATGTATGCAGTGCCAGAACTACCATCAATACATGACTGCAGCACCAGAACCACCGTTAGTACATGAATGCAATGCTTGAACTACCCAGTTAATGACTACAGTGCCAGAACCACCATCAGTACATGAAATATAGACACCATGATGAGATTTCATGCCCAGAGCTTGTCTCTGCAGACTTCCCTTTTCTCCATCTTCAGCAGCACTTCCTGACATGATGTCCTTAAAAATTTAAAATTATACTGCCCTATAAATATCTCCCATGCTGCATCCCTGAATAAATAATTGCTGTGCTTCATTCTTAAAATATCTTCTTCAGATACTGACATCAAGCTGCTGCATGTTGGGGTAGGGGCTGACTAACGGTCCTCTGCCCCAATCCCGTTACCACACTGTTCAAATGTATTCACATCTTTGAGACGCTAATAAAATTGACAAAAGGAAAGAGGGACTGGCATCTCCAAGGGCCTGATATAGAGTCTCGTCACCTCCACCTTCTCTTCAGTAGATTGCATGCCAGGCAGCATTAGCTTGACTTGTGCACATGATCGCACTGCATTGTACAGCAGATAGATCAAGTGTTCCACTACAGGGACCGGCCCTTCTGGCATTTGTAGTGTCCCAGACATATATGTTTGTGTCTGAAATACTGCAGCATTTCAGAGAAAAACATACTTTTAATAGCTGCTGTGGACCGAGACACGCAGTGCACTAGTCATACAGATGGGTTACGATAGCCAGTGACTGATACATGCTGTCGCCAGTTTGGGCAGCATGTATCAGCACATATTGACAATATACCGTAAGTGATAACATCTAGATCGGTGGGAGTCTGACATAGGAGAACCTTATCAATTGCTAGGACAAAGTGAGGGACTGTAATACTTTAAGTGGATCACAGTCAAGCATTGACACTGTTGTCCTATTCATTCTCTTTGGGGCTCCTGGAGAATAACAAGTACAGCGGAGTCACCTCAATGCTAAGGCTAGGTACAGAAGACCGTATATTTTCTCTTCCAAGAAAATCAAGTGAATTAGGCAAATCATGCTCTGAATTTGAGTTCAATCAAAGTATGAGAAAACAAATTTTCCATCTTCTTCATTTTGTCAGTACATAGGAATCAGACTGACTCAGATGTCACCCGAGTGCAGTCTGATGTTTTCCACAGACTCAATGACTTGCTTGGCTGAGTGCGATCCGAATTTCGGATCAAACTTAGTCATTTTGCAATTTTTTTCCCCCGAACAGTCTCTGTCTGAGGAAAAAATCAGACACGCTCACGGTTCCATAGAATAGCATGACCGAATATTACCATTCTCTGCATGAGCCCTAAATGTAATACCTATGTTTGTACTCACCTGGCACAAGCTGTTAACTTTATTAACTCTGTGAAGACTTGAGAAATCAGTCATATGTTTACTTTATGCGGCAAACAACACTATCTGTGGTACATGGGCTTGGTTCTAGAGAAAGATATAAATTGGCATTTACACCAGCTTTGCTCTTGCTTTTGGAGCTGCGACATATACACAAGATGAAGGCATTCTTTGTACTTATACTGTGCACAGCTATTGTCCAAGGGGTAATACGGTGAGTGGTCGCTTTGCATTTCTGATTTATTGTGAAAGAAACAAGAAAGTAGTATACAGCCCACTGCAAAATTTTCAGTTTGTCTGATTTTTCTCTTTATAGGTATATTTTTGAGTAAAATGTAAATTGTTCTTTTATTCTATAAACTTCTGACAACATGTCTCCGAATTTCCAAGCAATAAATTTTGTATTTATTTTCTGAAAATGAGAAATGGTCAAAATATTTTAAAAAATGCATTGCTTGCAGACCTCAAATAATGCAAAAAAAAATAAATTCATAATCATTTAAAAACAACAATACTAATGTTTTAACTCAGGAAGAGTTCAGAAATCAATATTTTGTGGAATAACCATGATTTTTAATCACAGCTTTCATGTATCTTGGCATGCTTTCCACCAGTCTTTCACACTGCTTTTGAGTGACCTTATGCCACTTCTGGCACAAAATGTAAGCAGTTCTTCTTTGTTTGTTTCTCAATGGCTTGAGAAAGGCTCAGTTTGAGCTGAAACGTCGCCCGGCTATGTGGGTCGATTAAACCTGCCACATGTTTCACCATGAGTATGGAGTGCTGCCTCTTTTTTGAGTCTCTGTGAATCTGCAGTAATCGTTGGACTGATTACCTGAGGCTTTGCACCCGAAGATAAGTACCTATGTAGTGCTGTTCCTTTTTTTCTTACTATATATATATATATATATATATATATATATATATATATATATATATATATATATATATATATATATATATATATATATATATTTATATTTATAATCCAGAAAAATGAAGGCAGCACTCCAATAGAAAAAATAAAGGTGGTTTATTGGCCCATGTGCAACGTTTCAGTCCAGGATGTGGACCTTTCTCAAGCTTGAGAAAGGTCCACATCCTGGATGAAACATCGCACATGGGCCAATAAACCACCTTTATTTTTTCTATTGGAGTGCTGCCTTCATTTTTCTGGATTATAACATGAGGTTTGGTATATACCTGGAAGGATTTTTTGCACCCTTTGTTTTCTTTTGGTGCTGCTTTTTGTTTTCTTTTTCTATATATATATTTATATATATCGTGTATACTCGTGTATAAGCCGAGTTTTTCAGCACTTTTTTGTGTGCTGAAAATGCCCCCCTCGGATTATACACAGGTCATGGTCCGAGAAAGCTGGCAGGGGGAGGGGGAGTGGCGGAGCAGCGTGTCACAGAGGAAAACTTGGAAAATTGGAAAACTGATGAGTTTTTGAATACTGCAGCATGTCACTACTTTCAGCATTTTTTTACCCATAAGAAGCAATGAGTAAGTGCAAAAATGCAGTAAAAAATGTATGTAGAGGAGGAGGTGAAACCCATTTATTTTTGCGTGTTTCCCAAGTTTAAACTATATTGTCTTGGTCTCTTCTCATTAGCATGGCAGTTAGTATTAGTACAGTTTAATTACAGTAGTGATGCAAGCAAAGTAAACACTGACTAAACAAAGTGTAAAATTGAATAATGCCTGATCAACTTAAGGGTATATGCACACGTTGCGGATTCGTGCGTGGATTTTTCTGCACCGTTTTGTAAAATCCGCAGGTAAAACGGACTGCATTTTACCTGTGGATTTCCTGTGTTTCTTGTGCGGATTTCACCTGCGTTTTTACACCTGCAGATTCCCATTGAGGAGCAGGTGCAAAACGCTGCGGAAGCCGCACAAAGAATTGACATGCTGCAGAAAGTAAACCGCATCGTTTCAGCGCTGAATTGTCTGCAGCATGTGCACAGCGGATTTGGTTTTCCATAGACTTACATGGTACTGTAAACTGCATGGAAAACTGCTGTGAATCCACAGCGGACAATCTGCTGTGGATCCGCAGCCAAATCCGCAACATGTTGCACATACCCTGACCAAAGTATAAGGGTATGTGCACACATTCAGGATTTCTTGCAGAAATTTCCTGAGCAAAACCGAACATTTTCTGCAGGAAATCCGCATGCGGTTTTTTCGCGTTTTTGACGCGGTTTTTTTTTCACGTTTTTGTGCGTTTTTGACTCGTTTTTTTCCGGAGCTTTCCAATGCATTAAATAGTGGGAAAAACACGAAAAATCCGCACAATTAACCCGTTTCTGACATCTGACGTACTATCCCGTCGAGGTGGGGTGGGCCCGTATGACCACCGATGGGATAGTACGTCATATGTGATCGGCCGCGCTCACGGGTGGAGCGTGGACGATCGCGGCCTGGTGTCAGCTGCCTATCGCAGCTGACATCCGGCACTATGTGCCAGGAGCGGTCACAGACCGCCCCCGGCACATTAACCCCCGGCACACCGCGATCAAACATGATCGCGGTGTACCGGCGGTACAGGGAAGCATCGCGCAGGGAAGGGGCTCCCTGCGTGCTTCCCTGAGACGATCGGTACAAGGGAATGTACTCACCTTGTACCGAGCGTCTCCTCCCTGCAGTCCCCGGATCCAAAATGGCCGCGGGGCTGCATCCGGGTCCTGCAGGGAGGACTTCCGGGTCAGGAGCAGGCTGCAGCTGCAGGTCTGTAAGCCTGCAGCGATGAGTGAGATAGCCGATCTCACAGAGTGCTATGCAAACTGTAAGATCGGCGATCAGTGATGTCCCCCCCTGGGACAAAGTAAAAAAGTAAAAAAAAAAAATTCCACGTGTAAAAAAAAAAAATAATAATTCCTAAATAAAGAAAAAAAAATATATATATTATTCCCATAAATACATTTCTTTATCTAAAAAAAAAAGAAAAACAATAAAAGTACACATATTTAGTATCGCCGTGTCCGTAACGACCCAACCTATAAAACTGTCCCACTAGTTAACCCCTTCAGTGAACACCGTAAGAAAAAAAAAACGAGCCAAAAAACAACGCTTTATTATCATACCGCCAAACAAAAAGTGGAATAACACGCGATCAAAAAGACGGATATAAACAACCATGGTACCGCTGAAAACATCATCTTGTCCCGCAAAAAATGAGCCACCATACAGCATCATAAGCAAAAGAATAAAAAAGTTATAGTCCTCAGAATAAAGCGATGCCAAAATAATTATTTTTTCTATAAAATAGCTTTTATTGTATAAAAGTGCCAAAACATTAAAAAAAGATATAAATGAGGTATCGCTGTAATGTACTGACCCGAAGAATAAAACTGCTTCATAAATTTTACCAAACGTGGAACGGTATAAACGCCTCCCCCAAAAGAAATTCATGAATAGCTGGTTTTTGGTCATTCTGCCTCACAAAAATCGGAATAAAAAGCGATCAAAAACTGTCACGTGTCCGAAAATGTTACCAATAAAAATGTCAACTCGTCCCGCAAAAAACAAGACCTCACATGACTCTGTGGACCAAAATATGGAAAAATTATAGGTCTCAAAATGTGGAGACGCAAAAACTTTTTTGCTATAAAAAGCGTCTTTTAGTGTGCGACAGCTGCCAATCATAAAAATCCGATATAAAAAAACGCTATAAAAGTAAATCAAACCCCCCTTCATCACCGCCTTAGTTAGGGAAGAATAATAAATTTTAAAAAATTTATTTATTTCCATTTCCCCATTAGGGCTAGGGTTAGGGCTAGGGTTAGGGTTAGGGCTAGGGTTGGGGCTAGGGTTGGAGGTAAAGTTAGGGTTAGGGTTGGGGCTAAAGTTAGGGTTAGGGTTGGGGCTAAAGTTAGGGTTAGGGCTAGGGTTAGGGTTAGGGTTGGGGCTAGGGTTGGAGGTAAAGTTAGGGTTAGGGTTGGGGCTAAAGATAGGGTTAGGGTTGGGGCTAAAGTTAGGGTTAGGGTTTGGATTACATTTACGGTTGGGATTAGGGTTCGGATTAGAATTATGGGTGTGTCAGGGTTAGGGGTGTGGTTAGGGTTACCGTTGGGATTAGGGTTAGGGGTGTGTTTGGATTAGGGTTTCAGGTAGAATTGGGGAGTTTCCACTGTTCAGGCACATCAGGGGCTCTCCAAACGCGACATGGCATCCGATCTCAACTCCAGCCAATTCTGCGTTGAAAAAGTAAACCAGTGCTCCTTCCCTTCCGAGCTCTCCCGTGCGCCCAAACAGGGGTTTACTTGTTGTGAAATTGGATTCTGGGCTCCCCCGGTGGCCACTTGTGGAATTGAACTTGTGTGCATCATCCCCTCTGTTCACCTGCTCCTATCAGGATGTGGGAGTCGCTATATAACCTTGCTCCTCTGTCAGTTTCTTGCCGGTCAACAATGTAATCAGAAGCCTTCTGTGCTTGTTCCTGCTACTAGACAACTCCCAGCTAAGTTGGACTTTTGTCCTTGTGTGTTTTTGCATTTTGTTCCTGTTCACAGCTGCTGTTTCGTTACTGTGTCTGGAAAGCTCTTGTGATCAGAAATTGCCACTCTGGTGTTATGAGTTAATGCTAGAGTCTTAAAGGAATTTCTGGATGGTGTTTTGATAGGGTTTTTCTGCTGACCATGAAAGTGTCCTTTCTGTCTTCCTGCTATCTAGAAAGCGGACCTCGATTTTGCTAAACCTATTTTCATACTACGTTTGTCATTTCATCTATAATCACCGCCAATATATGTGGGGGCCTCTGTCTGCCTTTTGGGAAAATTTCTCTAGAGGTGAGCCAGGACTGTCTTTTCCTCTGCTAGGATTAGGTAGTTCTCCGGCTGGCGCTGGGCATCTAGGGTTAAAAAACGTAGGCATGCTACCCGGCCACTTCTAGTTGTGCGGCAGGTTTAGTTCATGGTCAGTATAGTTTCCATCTTCCAAGAGCTAGTTCTCATATATGCTGGGCTATGTTCTCTCGCCATTGAGAATCATGACAGTTTGACCGGCCCAAAAAAGGGTTAAATTACTGGCTGAGAAAGGAGAGAAAAAAGAAGTCTGCTACAATTTTTTTTTTTTTTTTTTTTCCTCTAGTTCTGAGTGTGCTCTTAATTGAATCACTTGCTAGTCTGCCTATACTGCAGCCTTCCTCTCTTTCTCTCCTTCTAATCCTTGAATGGCTCTGTGTTCACCTGTTTCAAATGGATCTTCAGAGTGTAGCTACAGGTTTGAATAATCTCGCCACAAAGGTACAAAATTTGCAAGATTTTGTTGTTCATGCACCTACCTATGTCTGAGCCTAGAATTCCTTTGCCTGAATTCTTCTCGGGGAATAGATCTCACTTTCAAAATTTTAAAAATAATTGCAAATTGTTTTTGTCCCTGAAGTCTCGCTCTGCCGGAGACCCTGCACAGCAGGTCAGGATTGTAATTTCCTTGCTCCGGGGCGACCCTCAAGACTGGGCTTTTGCATTGGCACCAGGGGATCCTGCGTTGCTCAATGTGGATGCGTTTTTTCTGGCCTTGGGGTTGCTTTATGAGGAACCTCATTTAGAGCTTCAGGCGGAAAAGGTCTTGATGTCCTTGTCTCAGGGGCAAGATGAAGCTGAAATATACTGCCAAAAATTCCGCAAATGGTCTGTGCTTACTCAGTGGAATGAGTGCGCCCTGGCGGCGATTTTCAGAGAAGGTCTCTCTGATGCCATTAAGGATGTTATGGTGGGGTTCCCTGTGCCTGCGAGTCTGAATGAGTCCATGACGATGGCTATTCAGATCGATAGGCGTCTGCGGGAGCGCAAACCTGTGCACCATTTGGCAGTGTCTACTGAGAAAACGCCAGAAAATATGCAATGTGATAGAATTCTGTCCAGAAGCGAGCGGCAGAATTTTAGACGAAAAAATGGGTTGTGCTTCTATTGTGGTGATTCAACTCATGTTATATCAGCATGCTTTAAGCGTACTAAGAAGCCTGACAAGTCTGTTTCAATTAGCACTTTACAGTCTAAGTTTATTCTATCTGTGACCCTGATTTGTTCTTTGTCATCTATTACCGCGGACGCCTATGTCGACTCTGGCGCTGCTTTGAGTCTTATGGATTGGTCCTTTGCCAAACGCTGTGGGTATGATTTGGAGCCACTGGAGGCTCCGATACCTCTGAAAGGGATTGACTCCACCCCATTGGCTAGTAATAAACCACAATACTGGACACAAGTGACTATGCGTGTTAATCCGGATCACCAGGAGGTTATTCGCTTTCTGGTGCTGTATAATCTACATGATGTTTTGGTGCTGGGATTGCCATGGCTGCAATCTCATAACCCAGTCCTCGACTGGAGAGCTATGTCTGTGTTAAGCTGGGGATGTAAAGGAACTCATGGGGACGTACCTTTGGTTTCCATTTCATCATCTATTCCCTCTGAGATTCCTGAATTCTTGTCTGACTTTCGTGACGTTTTTGAAGAACCCAAGGTTGGTTCACTACCTCCGCACCGGGAGTGCGATTGTGCCATAGACTTGATTCCGGGTAGTAAATACCCTATGGGTCGTTTATTTAATCTGTCTGTGCCTGAACACGCTGCTATGCGAGAATATATAAAGCAGTCCTTGGAAAAGGGACATATTCGTCCTTCGTCATCTCCCTTAGGAGCCGGTTTTTTCTTTGTGTCTAAGAAAGACGGCTCTTTGAGGCCGTGTATTGATTATCGACTTTTGAATAAAATCACGGTTAAATATCAATATCCGTTGCCACTGCTTACTGATTTATTTGCTCGTATAAAGGGGGCCAAGTGGTTCTCTAAGATTGATCTCCGTGGGGCGTATAATTTGGTGCGAATCAAGTAGGGGGATGAGTGGAAAACCGCATTTAATACGCCCGAGGGCCATTTTGAGTATTTGGTGATGCCTTTTGGTCTTTCAAATGCCCCTTCAGTCTTCCAGTCCTTTATGCATGACATTTTCCGCGATTATTTGGATAAATTTATGATTGTGTATCTGGATGATATTCTGATTTTTTCGGATGACTGGGACTCTCATGTCCAGCAGGTCAGGAGGGTTTTTCAGGTTTTGCGGTCTAATTCCTTGTGTGTGAAGGGTTCTAAGTGTGTTTTTGGGGTTCAAAAGATTTCTTTCTTGGGATACATTTTTTCCCCCTCTTCCATCGAGATGGATCCTGTCAAGGTTCAGGCTATTGGTGATTGGACGCAACCCTCTTCTCTTAAGTCTTCAGAAATTTTTGGGCTTTGCTAACTTTTATCGTCGATTTATTGCTGGTTTTTCTGATGTTGTAAAACCATTGACTGATTTGACTAAGAAGGGTGCTGATGTTGCTGATTGGTCCCCTGATGCTGTGGAGGCCTTTCGGGAGCTCAAGCGCCGCTTTTCTTCCGCCCCAGTGTTGCGTCAGCCTGATGTTGCTCTTCCTTTTCAGGTTGAGGTCGACGCTTCTGAAATCGGAGCTGGGGCGGTGTTGTCGCAGAGAAGTTCCGACTGCTCCGTGATGAGACCTTGTGCTTTTTTTTCCCGTAAATTTTCGCCCGCCGAGCGGAATTATGATATTGGGAATCGGGAGCTTTTGGCCATGAAGTGGGCTTTTGAGGAGTGGCGTCACTGGCTTGAGGGGGCCAGACATCAGGTGGTGGTATTGACTGACCACAAAAATTTAATTTACCTTGAGTCTGCCAGGCGCCTGAATCCTAGACAGGCGCGCTGGTCGTTGTTTTTCTCTCGGTTTAATTTTGTGGTATCGTACCTACCGGGTTCTAAGAATGTTAAGGCGGATGCCCTTTCTAGGAGTTTTGAGCCTGACTCCCCTGGTAATTCTGAGCCCACAGGTATCCTTAAAGATGGAGTGATATTGTCTGCCGTTTCTCCAGACCTGCGGCGGGCCTTGCAGGAGTTTCAGGCGGATAGACCTGATCGTTGCCCACCTGGTAGACTGTTTGTTCCTGATGATTGGACCAGTAGAGTCATCTCTGAGGTTCATTCTTCTGCGTTGGCAGGTCATCCTGGAATCTTTGGTACCAGGGATTTGGTGGCAAGGTCCTTCTGGTGGCCTTCCCTGTCACGAGATGTGCGAGGCTTTGTGCAGTCTTGTGACGTTTGTGCTCGGGCCAAGCCTTGTTGTTCTCGGGCTAGTGGATTGTTGTTGCCCTTGCCTATCCCGAAGAGGCCTTGGACGCACATCTCGATGGATTTTATTTCGGATCTGCCTGTTTCTCAGAAGATGTCTGTCATCTGGGTGGTGTGTGACCGTTTCTCTAAGATGGTCCATCTGGTTCCTTTGCCTAAGTTGCCTTCTTCTTCCGAGTTGGTTCCTCTGTTTTTTCAAAATGTTGTTCGTTTGCATGGTATTCCTGAGAATATCGTTTCTGACAGAGGGACCCAATTCGTGTCTAGATTTTGGCGGGCATTCTGTGCTAGGATGGGCATAGATTTGTCTTTTTCGTCTGCTTTCCATCCTCAGACTAATGGCCAGACCGAGCGGACTAATCAGACCTTGGAGACATATTTGAGGTGTTTTGTGTCTGCGGATCAGGATGATTGGGTTGCTTTTTTGCCTTTGGCGGAGTTCGCCCTCAATAATCGGGCCAGCTCTGCCACCTTGGTGTCCCCGTTTTTCTGTAATTTGGGGTTTCATCCTCGATTTTCCTCCGGTCAAGTGGAATCTTCGGATTGTCCTGGAGTGGATGCTGTGGTGGAGAGGTTGCATCAGATTTGGGGGCAGGTGGTGGACAATTTGAAGTTGTCCCAGGAGAAGACTCAGCTTTTTGCCAACCGCCGTCGTCGTGTTGGTCCTCGGCTTTGTGTTGGGGACTTGGTGTGGTTGTCTTCTCGTTTTGTCCCTATGAGGGTTTCTTCTCCTAAGTTTAAGCCTCGGTTCATCGGCCCGTACAAGATATTGGAGATTCTTAACCCTGTGTCCTTCCGTTTGGACCTCCCTGCATCCTTTTCGATTCATAATGTTTTTCATCGGTCATTGTTGCGCAGGTATGAGGTACCGGTTGTGCCTTCCGTTGAGCCTCCTGCTCCGGTGTTGGTTGAGGGTGAGTTGGAGTACGTTGTGGAAAAGATCTTAGACTCTCGTGTTTCCAGACGGAGACTCCAGTATCTGGTCAAATGGAAGGGATACGGTCAGGAGGATAATTCTTGGGTCACTGCCTCTGATGTTCATGCCTCCGATCTTGTCCGTGCCTTTCATAGGGCTCATCCTGATCGCCCTGGTGGTTCTGGTGAGGGTTCGGTGCCCCCTCCTTGAGGGGGGGGTACTGTTGTGAAATTGGATTCTGGGCTCCCCCGGTGGCCACTTGTGGAATTGAACTTGTGTGCATCATCCCCTCTGTTCACCTGCTCCTATCAGGATGTGGGAGTCGCTATATAACCTTGCTCCTCTGTCAGTTTCTTGCCGGTCAACAATGTAATCAGAAGCCTTCTGTGCTTGTTCCTGCTACTAGACAACTCCCAGCTAAGTTGGACTTTTGTCCTTGTGTGTTTTTGCATTTTGTTCCTGTTCACAGCTGCTGTTTCGTTACTGTGTCTGGAAAGCTCTTGTGATCAGAAATTGCCACTCTGGTGTTATGAGTTAATGCTAGAGTCTTAAAGGAATTTCTGGATGGTGTTTTGATAGGGTTTTTCTGCTGACCATGAAAGTGTCCTTTCTGTCTTCCTGCTATCTAGAAAGCGGACCTCGATTTTGCTAAACCTATTTTCATACTACGTTTGTCATTTCATCTATAATCACCGCCAATATATGTGGGGGCCTCTGTCTGCCTTTTGGGAAAATTTCTCTAGAGGTGAGCCAGGACTGTCTTTTCCTCTGCTAGGATTAGGTAGTTCTCCGGCTGGCGCTGGGCATCTAGGGTTAAAAAACGTAGGCATGCTACCCGGCCACTTCTAGTTGTGCGGCAGGTTTAGTTCATGGTCAGTATAGTTTCCATCTTCCAAGAGCTAGTTCTCATATATGCTGGGCTATGTTCTCTCGCCATTGAGAATCATGACATTTACTGTTGTGAATTAGACTTTTTGGCTCCCTCTTGTGGTTACTAGTGATATGACTCTGGGATTGTCTTTCCTCAGTTTGGCACCCACCTGGGTCGTTAGTCCAAGGGTGTTGCTATATAAGCTTCCTGGATCCTTAGTCCAGTGCCTGGCATCGTTGTAATCAGATCCTTTCTGTTTGCTCCTGTCTGCTGATCCTGGTTCGTGCAAAATTAAGCTAAGTCCTGCTTCTTTGTTTTATGGTTATTTGCTTGCTTTCATTTTTGTCCAGCTTGTACTAAATGTGATTCCTGACCTTGCTGGAAGCTCTAGGGGGCTGGTGGTCTCCCCCCGGGCCGTTAGACGGTTCGGGGGTTCTTGAATATCCAGCGTGGATATTTTGATAGGGTTTTTGCTGACCATATAAGTCATCTTACTATATTCTGCTATTAGCTAGTGGGCCTCTCTTTGCTAAATACCTAGCTCATTCTTACGTTTGTCTTTTCCTCTTACCTCACCGTTATTATTTGTTGGGGGCTTGTATCCAACTTTTGGGGTCTTATCTCTGGAGGCAAGAAAGGTCTTTCTTTTCCCTTCTAGGGTTAGTTAGTTCTCCGGCTGGCGCGAGACGTCTAGAACCAACGTAGGCACGTTCCCCGGCTGCTGCTATTTGTGGTGCTAGGATTAGATATATGGTCAGCTCAGTTACCACTGCCCTATGAGCTGGTTTTTTGTGTTTGCAGACTTAGTAATTATTTCTGAGACCCTCTGCCATTGGGGTCATAACAGTATGCCAGACCAACATTGAATGTTTAATGTATTGCAGAAGTGGGATAATAAGAAAGGAAATTCTGAGTTTTTTTTTTTCCTCTCTTCCTCCCCTTTACCTCTGAGTGGCTTGTGCTTGCTGCAGACATGAATGTCCAGACCTTGATTACAAGTGTAGACCAGCTTGCTGCTCGTGTGCAGGGCATACAAGATTTTGTTACCAGTAGTCCTATGTCTGAACCTAAAATACCTATTCCTGAACTGTTTTCTGGAGACCGATTTAAGTTTAGGAATTTCAGGAATAATTGTAAATTGTTTCTATCTCTGAGACCCCGTTCATCTTGAGATTCAGCTCAGCAAGTTAAAATTGTTATCTCTTTTTTACGGGGCGACCCTCAGGATTGGGCTTTCTCGCTAGCGCCAGGAGATCCGGCATTGGCAAATATTGATGCGTTTTTTCTGGCGCTCGGATTGCTTTACGAGGAACCCAATCTTGAAGTTCAGGCAGAAAAAGCCTTGCTGGCTGTTTCTCAGGGCCAGGATGAAGCTGAAGTGTATTGCCAAAAATTTCGGAAATGGTCCGTGCTTACTCAGTGGAATGAGTGTGCTCTGGCCGCAAATTTCAGAAATGGCCTTTCTGAAGCCATTAAGAATGTGATGGTGGGTTTCCCCATTCCTACAAGTCTGAACGATTCCATGGCGCTGGCTATTCAAATTGACCGGCGTGTGCGGGAGCGCAAAACCGCTAATCCTCTGGTGGTGTTGTCTGAACAAACACCTGATTTAATGCAATGTGATAGAATTCAGACTAGAAATGAGCGGAAAAATCATAGACGTCAGAATGGGTTGTGTTTTTACTGTGGTGATTCTACACATGTTATATCAGCATGCTCTAAACGCCTAACAAGGGTTGTTAGTCCTGTCGCCATTGGTAATTTGCAACCTAAATTTATTTTGTCTGTGACTTTAATTTGCTCATTGTCTTCTTACCCTGTTATGGCGTTTGTGGATTCAGGCGCTGCCCTGAGTCTTATGGATCTGTCATTTGCCAAGCGTTGTGGTTTTGTTCTTGAACCGTTGGTAAATCTTATTCCTCTTAGAGGTATTGATGCTACGCCATTGGCGGAAAATAAACCGCAGTTTTGGACGCAGGTAACCATGTGCATGACTCCTGAACATCGGGAGGTGATTCGTTTTCTTGTTCTGCATAAAATGCATGATTTGGTCGTTTTGGGTCTGCCATGGTTACAGACCCACAATCCAGTCTTGGATTGGAAGGCAATGTCTGTGTCAAGTTGGGGCTGTCAGGGAATTCATGCTGATTCCCCGCCGGTGTCTATTGCTTCCTCTACTCCTTCGGAAGTTCCTGAGTATTTGTCTGATTATCAGGATGTATTCAGCGAGTCCAGGTCCAGTGCTCTGCCTCCTCATAGGGACTGTGACTGCGCCATAGATTTGATTCCAGGTAGTAAATTTCCTAAGGGAAGACTATTTAATCTGTCTGTACCTGAGCATGCCGCAATGCGTTCGTATATCAAGGAGTCTCTTGAGAAGGGGCATATCCGTCCATCCTCTTCCCCTCTTGGTGCGGGATTCTTTTTTGTGGCCAAGAAGGACGGATCTTTGAGACCTTGTATTGACTATCGGCTTCTGAATAAAATCACTGTTAAATTTCAGTATCCTTTGCCTCTGTTGTCGGACTTGTTTGCCCGGATTAAAGGTGCCAAGTGGTTCACCAAGATAGATCTTCGTGGTGCGTACAACCTTGTGCGCATTAAGCAAGGAGATGAATGGAAGACTGCATTTAATACGCCCGAAGGTCATTTTGAGTACTTGGTGATGCCTTTTGGGCTCTCTAATGCTCCCTCAGTGTTTCAGTCCTTTATGCATGATATTTTCCGGAAGTATCTGGATAAATTTATGATTGTTTATCTGGATGATATTCTGGTTTTCTCTGAAGATTGGGACTCACATGTGGAGCAGGTCAGGATGGTGTTTCAGGTTTTGCGTGAGAATGCTTTGTTTGTTAAGGGCTCAAATTGTCTCTTTGGAGTACAGAAGGTTCCCTTTTTGGGGTTTATTTTTTCCTCTTCTGCTGTGGAGATGGACCCAGTCAAGGTCCGAGCTATTCATGATTGCACTCAACCCACGTCAGTTAAGAGTCTTCAGAAGTTCTTGGGTTTTGCTAACTTCTACCGTCGTTTTATCGCTAATTTTTCTAGCGTTGTTAAACCTTTGACGGATATGACCAAGAAAGGTTCTGATGTTGCTAACTGGGCTCCTGCAGCCGTGGAGGCGTTCCAAGAGTTGAAGCGCCGGTTTACTTCGGCGCCTGTTTTGTGCCAGCCTGATGTCTCACTTCCCTTTCAGGTCGAAGTGGACGCTTCTGAGATTGGGGCAGGGGCCGTTTTGTCGCAGAGAGGCCCTGGTTGCTCGGTAATGAGACCATGTGCTTTCTTCTCTAGGAAGTTTTCGCCTGCTGAGCGGAATTATGATGTTGGCAATCGGGAGTTGCTGGCCATGAAGTGGGCATTTGAGGAGTGGCGTCATTGGCTCGAGGGTGCTAAGCATCGTGTGGTGGTCTTGACTGATCACAAAAATTTGATGTATCTCGAGTCTTCTAAACGCCTGAATCCTAGACAGGCCCGCTGGTCATTGTTTTTCTCCCGTTTTGACTTTGTGGTCTCGTATTTACCAGGTTCAAAGAATGTGAAGGCTGATGCTCTTTCAAGGAGCTTTGTGCCTGACTCTCCTGGAGTCGCAGAACCAGTTGGTATTCTTAAAGAGGGAGTTATCTTGTCAGCCATTTCTCCTGATTTGCGACGTGTGTTGCAGAGATTTCAGGCTGGTAGACCTGACTCTTGTCCACCTGACAGACTGTTTGTTCCTGATAAGTGGACTAGCAGAGTCATTTCCGAGGTTCATTCCTCGGTGTTGGCAGGGCATCCGGGAATTTTTGGCACCAGAGATCTGGTGGCTAGGTCCTTTTGGTGGCCATCCTTGTCACGGGATGTGCGGTCATTTGTGCAGTACTGTGGGACTTGTGCTCGAGCTAAGCCTTGCTGTTCTCGTGCCAGCGGGTTGCTCTTGCCCTTGCCTGTCCCGAAGAGGCCTTGGACACACATTTCCATGAATTTCATTTCAGATCTCCCGGTGTCTCAGGGCATGTCTGTCATCTGGGTGGTATGTGATCGCTTTTCTAAAATGGTCCATTTGGTACCTTTGCCTAAGCTGCCTTCCTCTTCCGATCTGGTTCCTGTGTTCTTTCAGAATGTGGTTCGTTTACACGGCATTCCTGAGAATATTGTGTCTGACAGAGGATCCCAGTTTGTTTCCAGGTTCTGGCGATCCTTTTGTGCTAGGATGGGCATTGATTTGTCGTTTTCGTCTGCCTTTCATCCTCAGACTAATGGACAAACGGAGCGAACTAATCAGACTCTGGAGGCTTATTTGAGGTGTTTTGTTTCGGCAGATCAGGATGATTGGGTGACCTTCTTGCCGTTGGCTGAGTTTGCCCTTAATAATCGGGCTAGTTCCGCTACTTTGGTTTCGCCATTTTTCTGCAACTCTGGTTTCCACCCTCGTTTTTCCTCGGGACATGTGGAGCCTTCTGACTGTCCTGGGGTAGATTCTGTGGTGGATAGGTTGCAGCAGATCTGGAATCATGTGGTGGACAACTTAAAGTTGTCACAGGAGGAGGCTCAGCGTTTTGCCAACCGCCGCCGCGGTGTGGGTCCCCGACTTCGTGTTGGGGATTTGGTATGGCTGTCTTCTCGATTTGTTCCGATGAAGGTCTCCTCTCCTAAATTTAAGCCTCGCTTCATCGGTCCTTACAAGATATTGGAAATCCTTAATCCTGTGTCCTTTCGCTTGGATCTTCCGGTGTCGTTTGCCATTCACAACGTGTTCCATAGGTCTTTGTTGCGGCGGTACGTTGTACCTGTGGTTCCTTCTGTTGAGCCTCCTGCTCCGGTGTTGGTTGAGGGCGAGTTGGAGTATGTGGTGGAGAAGATCTTGGATTCTCGTCTCTCCAGACGGAGGCTTCAGTATCTGGTCAAGTGGAAGGGCTATGGTCAGGAGGATAATTCCTGGGTGGTTGCCTCTGATGTGCATGCGGCCGATTTAGTTCGTGCCTTTCACGCTGCTCATCCTGATCGCCCTGGTGGTCTTGGTGAGGGTTCGGTGACTCCTCCTTAAGGGGGGGGTACTGTTGTGAATTAGACTTTTTGGCTCCCTCTTGTGGTTACTAGTGATATGACTCTGGGATTGTCTTTCCTCAGTTTGGCACCCACCTGGGTCGTTAGTCCAGGGGTGTTGCTATATAAGCTTCCTGGATCCTGGTTCGTGCAAAATTAAGCTAAGTCCTGCTTCTTTGTTTTATGGTTATTTGCTTGCTTTCATTTTTGTCCAGCTTGTACTAAATGTGATTCCTGACCTTGCTGGAAGCTCTAGGGGGCTGGTGGTCTCCCCCCGGGCCGTTAGACGGTTCGGGGGTTCTTGAATATCCAGCGTGGATATTTTGATAGGGTTTTTGCTGACCATATAAGTCATCTTACTATATTCTGCTATTAGCTAGTGGGCCTCTCTTTGCTAAATACCTAGCTCATTCTTACGTTTGTCTTTTCCTCTTACCTCACCGTTATTATTTGTTGGGGGCTTGTATCCAACTTTTGGGGTCTTTTCTCTGGAGGCAAGAAAGGTCTTTCTTTTCCCTTCTAGGGTTAGTTAGTTCTCCGGCTGGCGCTAGACGTCTAGAACCAACGTAGGCACGTTCCCCGGCTGCTGCTATTTGTGGTGCTAGGATTAGATGTATGGTCAGCTCAGTTACCACTGCCCTATGAGCTGGTTTTTTGTGTTTGCAGTCTTAGTAATTATTTCTGAGACCCTCTGCCATTGGGGTCATAACAGTTTACCCCAACATATGGGGTATCAGCGTACTCGG
This sequence comes from Ranitomeya variabilis, assembly GCF_051348905.1. NCBI lineage: Eukaryota > Metazoa > Chordata > Amphibia > Anura > Dendrobatidae > Ranitomeya > Ranitomeya variabilis. The sequence goes on along the minus strand of NC_135234.1, from coordinate 214,442,951 downwards.
GACAAATTGGACAACAACTTTTGGGGTCCAAGTTCTCTTGTTATCCTTGGGAAAATTAAAATTGGGGGGGCTAAAAATCATTTTTGTGGGAAAAAAAATATTTTTTATTTTCACGGCTCTGCGTTGTAAACTGTAGTGAAACACTTGGGGGTTCAAAGTTCTCACAACACATCTACGTAAGTTCCTTGGGAGGTCTAGTTTCCAATATGGGGTCACTTGTGGGGGGTTTGTACTGTTTGGGTACATCAGGGGCTCTGCAAATGCAACGTGACGCCTGCAGACCAATCCATTTAAGTCTGCATTCCAAATGGCGCTCCTTCCCTTCCGAGCTCTGTCATGCGCCCAAACAGTGGTTCCCCCCCACATATGGGGTATCAGCATACTCAGGACAAATTGGACAACAACTTTTGGGGTCCAATTTATCCTGTTACCCTTGTGAAAATACAAAACTGGGGGCTAAAATATCATTTTTGTGAAAAAAAAAAATATTTTTATTTTCACGGCTCTGCGTTATAAACTGTAGTGAAACTCTTGGGGGTTCAAAGTTCTCACAACACATCTAGATAAGTTCTTTGGGAGGTCTAGTTTCCAATATGGGTCACTTGTGGGGGGTTTGTACTGTTTGGGTACATCAGGGGCTCTGCAAATGCAACGTGACGCCTGCAGACCAATCCATTTAAGTCTGCATTCCAAATGGCGCTCCTCCCCTTCCGAGCTCTGTCATGCGCCCAAACAGTGGTTCCCCCCCACATATGGGGTATCAGCGTACTCAGGACAAATTGGACAACAACTTTTGGGGTCCATTTTATCCTGTTACCCTTGTGAAAATACAAAACTGGGGACTAAAACATCATTTTTGTGAAAAAAAAAAAAAGAATTTTTATTTTCACGGCTCTGCGTTATAAACTGTAGTGAAACACTTGGGGGTTCAAAGCTCTCAAAACACATCTAGATAAGTTCCTTAGGGGGTCTACTTTCCAAAATGGTGTCACTTGTGGGGTTTTTAATGTTTAGGCACATCAGGGGCTCTCCAAACGCAACATGGCGTCCCATCTCAATTTCAGTCAATTTTGCATTGAAAAGTAAAATAGCGCTCCTTCCCTTCCGAGCTCTGCTATTCGCCCAAACAGTGGTTTACCCCCACATATGGGGTATCGTCGCACTCAGGACAAATTGCACAACAACTTTTGTGGTCTAATTTCTTCTCTTACCCTTGGGAAAATAAAAAATTGGGGGCGAAAAGATCATTTTTGTGAAAAAATATGATTTTTTTATTTTTACGGTTCTGCATTATAAACTTCTGTGAAGCACTCGCGGGGTCAAAGTGCTCACCACACATCTAGATAAGTTCCTTAGGGGGTCTACTTTCCAAAATGGTGTCACTTGTGGGGGGTTTCAATGTTTAGGCACATCAGGGGCTCTCCAAATGCAACATGGCGTCCCATCTCAATTCCAGTCAATTTTGCATTGAAAAGTCAAATGGCGCTCCTTTCCTTCCGAGCTCTGCCATGCGCCCAAACAATGGTTTACACCCACATATGGGGTATCAGCGTACTCAGGACAAATTGCACAACAATTTTTGGGGTCCAATTTCTTCTCTTACCCTTGGGAAAATAAAAAATTGGGGCGAAAAGATCATTTTTGTGAAAAAATATGATTTTTTATTTTTACGGCTCTGCATTATAAACTTCTGTGAAGCACTCGCGGGGTCAAAGTGCTCACCACACATCTAGATAAGTTCCTTACGGGGTCTACTTTCCAAAATAGTGTCACTTGTGGGGGGTTTCAATGTTTAGGCACATCAGGGGCTTTCCAAATGCAACATGGCGTCCCATCTCAATTCCAATCAATTTTGCATTTTAAAGTCAAAAGGCGCTCCTTTCCTTCCGAGCTCTGCCATGCACCCAAACAGTGGTTTACCCCCACATATGGGGTATCAGCGTACTCAGAACAAATTGTACAACAACTTTTGGTGTCCAATTTCTCCTGTTACCCTTGGTAAAATAAAACAAATTGGAGCTGAAATAAATTTTGTGTGAAAAAAAGTTAAATGTTCATTTTTATTTAAACATTCCAAAAATTCCTGTGAAACACCTGAAGGGTTAATAAACTTCTTGAATGTGGTTTTGAGCACCTTGAGGGGTGCAGTTTTTAGAATGGTGTCACACTTGGGTATTTTCTATCATATAGACCCCTCAAAATGACTTCAAATGAGATGTTGTCCCTAAAAAAAAAATGGTGTTGTAAAAATGAGAAATTTCTGGTCAACTTTTAACCCTTATAACTCCCTAACAAAAAAAAATTTTGGTTCCAAAATTGTGCTGATGTAAAGTAGACATGTGGGAAATGTTACTTTTGAAGTATTTTGCGTGACATATCTCTGTGATTTAAAAGCATAAAAATTCAAAGTTGGAAAATTGCGAAATTTTCAAAATTTTCGCCAAATATCCGTTTTTTTCACAAATAAACGCAAGTTATATCGAAGAAATTTTACCACTGTCATGAAGTACAATATGTCACGAGAAAACAGTGTCAGAATCACCAAGATCCATTGAAGCGTTCCAGAGTTATAACCTCATAAAGGGACAGTGGTCAGAATTGTAAAAATTGGCCCGGTCATGAACGTGCAAACCACCCTTGGGGGTGAAGGGGTTAATGAACATGCTGTGTTTTTTACCACAATGCATTTTTTTTGTGGAAAAAAACGCATCATGTGCACAAAAATTGTGGAATGCATTCTAAATGATGGGATGCATAATGTATGCGTTTTTAATGCGTTTTTATAGCGAAAAAACACGAAAAAAATGCAACGTGTGCACACAGCCTAAAGGTAAACAGTGTCCTGCAAACTCAATGCTCTACCAATAGCTTAGGTAACTATTCACCTTCCCCACTGTTACATTTGTAATTGTGCATTTTTTCATGAACTCATGTGAACTTTTTGTTCAGAATAGTCACTACTTTTTCAGACATAAAAATCTTTTTCCACTAAATAATTTGATAAAATTGCCCTTTTTTTCAAAAATACCGGTAGTTTTAGGGTATGTGCACACATAGGTGGGATCTCGGTGGATTTTTCCGCACCTGTTTTTGTAAATCCGCAGGTAAACCTCACTGCGGATTACCTGCGGATTTATTGTGGATTTACAGCGGTTTTTGTGCGGATTCCACCTGCGGTTTTACACCTGCGGATTCCTATTATGGAGCAGGTGTAAACCACAGCGGAATCCGCACAAAGAATTGACATGCTGCGGAATAAACAATGTGCACTGCGGATTTTCTTTTCCATAGGTTTACATGGTGCTGTAAACTCATGGAAAACAGCTACGAATCCGCAGCATCAAAACCGCTGCAGATCCGCAGCAAAATCTGCAGCGTGTGCACATACCCTTATGGTTTCACATTAGTGATGAGCAAGTGTCCTCATTGCTCGGGGGGTCTCCGAGTATTTGTAACTGCTCAGAGATTTAGTTTTTGTTGACGCAGCTGCATGATTTACAGCTGATAGACAGCTTGAATACATGTGGGGATTCCCTAGCAACCAGGCAACCCCCACATGTACCCAGGCTGGCTAGCAGCCGTAAATCATGCAGCTGTTTCAACAAAAACTAAACCTCCGCGCAGTTACAAATACTCGGAGACCACCCGAGCAACCCGAGCAACGAGTACACTGGCTCATCACTATTTCACATGTCTTGCATTAGTGACCTGTGTTCATGCTCCTTTGGTGGAAGCTAAGATGATCTTTGGTATCCTGAAAAATGCAGCAAAAAACAAACACAGCACTAAAACACTAATATGATGAGAAACTTTAACCTTAAAGGGTGGTCCAAAACTAATATTTATTTTAATCCTAAATGTCTGTCTATTTAATGTAATAATTTAATCTCTTTTCTAATATACTTTACCTAAAAATTCCCTATTAGTCTCTCACTACACTAATCGCTTTATTTTTTACTTCCTGTTTGATTATGCTTTATTTCAGAACCCCAGGGTCATGCTGGGGTACTCAATCAAAGCGTCAAGGATCAGAAGCCTAGGCACTGCTCTTAATAGCCAGTTTCCTACTCCACACTGATGAGGGGCAAACACCCCGAAACAGCTGTCTGTGGATGGATACCATGTTTTGGCATAGGTGGTTTTCCTTTATTGGATGCTGCCCTTCCCGTGGTTGTTCCTTCCCGGTGAAAGACCTGGCTATTCATTGCTTGCGTTGAGAAACACGTGATGGTGTCTCCGCGGCTTTTCTACATGCATTTGCATATTTCCCTTAAGGGATGGGGGCAGTGTTCTGTATCACTGCGTTGAGAAACACGTGATGGTGTCTCCGCGGTGTTGGATGATTTTAAAGACATAGTACCACCTCAGTCTGTGCAGCTGGAGGTGCAACAAGGAGACCCCTGGACTGTGAAGTTGAACTCCTCTTTGTCATCAGAACCCCGACATATTCAGGATGGACGACTTGTCCTGGAACAAATGCGGGCCGAATTGGCTGGACTCACTCAGGCTCAGGTACAACAGGTGGAGGCTCTGACAGGGTGCTATAGGAACATGTTCGCTTGCCATGAAGATGATTTTGGCTGCACCACGGCCATCACCCACGAGATACCTACCGGAAATACCTCGCCCATTAGGGAATGCTATCGTGAAATTCCACCACAGCTGTACCAGGAGGTGAAGGGCATGTTGGGACAGATGCTGCACAAAGGTGTCATCAGAGAGATTCAGAGTCCCTGGGCTGCTCCAATAGTGTTGGTGCGGAAGGACAGGACTCCGCGTTTCTGTGTGGATTACTGGAAACTCAATGCGTGTACCGTGCGAGACTCATACCCTTTTTCCCTGGATTTAGGAATCTCTGTCTGCACTAGGAAAAGCCAAATTCTTTTCTACAATGGCACTCACCAGCGGTTATTGGCAAGTGCTGATGTCCAAACAAAATCGAGCAAAGACAGCTTTAATTCTACCCATGAGCCTGTTCGAATTCAACCGAATGCCGTTCGGCCTGGCCAACGCCCCCGGACTTTTTCAGCGTCTCATGGAAAGAGATGTCTGGGCGACTTGAATTTTGAGGCCACCCTTATCTACCTAGATGACATCATAGTTTACACTACTTCATTTGAGGAACATCTCCGATGGCTAGAGTCGCCTCCAAAAGCATGGATTAAAGATGAAGCCCCAAAAATGTCATTTATTCCGCCCACAGATTGAATATTTGGGCCATGTTGATTCTACTGATGGGGTGAAGCCATCCTGAGAAAAGATTGCGGTGACACAGGATTGGCCAACTCCAGGGACAGTGAAGGACGTCCGAGCGTTTCTGGGATTGACCCGATATTACCGCCGTTTCGTAAAGAATTTTGCCCATCGGGCAACACCGCTGCTGGTGCTGCTTAAAAGGGCACCCTCGGGCACCAAGAACTGGAGCATTCGTTGGAAGGAACATCAGGAAGAAGCTTTTCAAGATTTGAAGAAAGCATTGACGGAAGCTCCTGTGTTGGGCTATGCACACCGACAGGAATTTGCTGGGACTTGGGGCTGTGTTGTCACAGATACTGGATGGGAGAGAGAGGATGATTGCTTACGCAAGTCAGTACATTCACAATTCCAAATGTAATCCTGACAATTACAGTTCTTTTAAGTTGGAGCACCTGGCATTGGTGTGGGCTATGAGGGTGAGGTTCACGGAATATTTGTCTGGTTCTGAGGTATTGGTGCACACCCACACAACCCATTGGCGCACCTGGAAAATGGAAGACTGGGAGCTCTGGAACAATTATGTGCAGCGCCCCAGAGTCCTGGTCGTTGCAGTACTGACGCTCCGCCGCTAAGGGGAGTGATGGTACGTCTGATGGCACTTAAGGAGTTCACCTGACCAGGTATCACAGACACCAAAACACTTCACAGTCTGGCCTCCAGGGGGAGCAAAGGGCACTGTGTATTAGGCCACTCCTCACAATCTGGTAAAACTGGGGGTTGGATAGAAAATTAGACAGAAGCTGACTGGATTGGAACCAGGCAACATCCTGTGGCAGAGGGTGTTGCAGGGGAAGATTCAGGGGGGTCCCGGGATCCTGACAGAGGCCTAGCGAACAAGACAGAATGTTAAGGAACCGCGCCTGCACTACCTTGCGGCGGTATCTCAAGAAAGGACAAGAAGCGAGGTTTATTGTGAAGAGTGAGAAACGAGATCATAGCAAAAAGGAGATAACACCAGTAGGAGTCGTGCTGTAAGACCGAGGCAACATCCTACTGAGGCACGTAGCCGGTGGCCGGAACGCCGAGGAAGTATTGGGCTCCAAGCATTACTTCAAACCAACGGCAGGACAGTTAATTATAGGTTGGCTGTCTCACCTAAATCACCTAAGCAGACATAGGGGGCAACTGTGGGAGAGGGGGGCACTAGGGTCCTGGAAGAACTCCAGGCCTACCCGTCATACGGGTGCGTCCTAGCCATATCATCTGGGGGACGGAGAAGAACATCAGAACAGATATAAGTTGTGGGAAAGAACATCAGAAAGAGACACAACAGTTGTGAGGACTATCCCGTGGTGCTCAGCAGGGAAGTACTACAACACACAGGCGCTAGAAGGTAGGCACAGATTTCCACCTGCAAAGGGAACTCTGGAGGTGCCTTCGGACCGGCCGGTCTCAGCCAGCCCGGTTGACAGTATTCTGGATTGAGGATCTTGAAGCCTTCAGTAAAGAGGTAAAGAGACTGCAACCCTGTGTCCTCATTATTTACCGCGACCTGCACCATGCACCATCATCACACCTTTCATTGGACGCCCCTTAGCAGGGTCACAGACAGGGTGTAGCCACCGTGACAACCCCAGAACTGAGACAGAGAGGCCCGGTACCGAGTACCCCGCGGCCCTGCGTCTGGGGGCGCTCCAAACTTGGCGTCACGAACAGGATCTACTTAAGCCTGAAGAATCAGGTCATGTGTGCCTTGGAACTGTGTCTGAATTGTGCTTGAACTGTGACTTATTGCAAAGACTGTGTATTGCCGCCAAAAGTTCCCGCCAAAACCGCCACCATTGCAGCGCCATGGGGGGCGCAGAGGAAGAAGAAGGGCGTGCCATGGGAGGAGACTACCAAAGCGGCGCCAAAAGTGGCGACCGCCCCCTCCGACTACTGCTGAGAGATGACGACCTGCCCAGAAGCAGAGGAGAACCGCCCCCTGATTTGCAACGGCGGGAACAAGAGGAAGGAGAAGCCATGCCCTCAGAAAATGGAGGGGCAGCGTGCATATGCCACCGAAGAAGATCCCGGAGCAGGGATGGCGACCAGCGAGTCCCCGAGCGACGGCGAAGTGATCCCGGCCTGCCCTCGCTCACCGGACACGGACCCGAACCCGCCGCAGCTGGAGGATCCAGACTTCTCGGAGCTACAGGCGGCGGAGCCGGGCCAGTCTATCCCGAGCACGGAGCCAGCCGCTGTGAGGCCACGGAAGCCGGAGCCGGGCAAGGGGGTCGACCTGGAGGGACCGCGGTCTGGGCTGCAGCCGATTCCAGTGTCCTCGTCAACGGAACAGATCGACATCGGTGGAATCACATCAGACGCAGGTATGGAAAGCGTCCCTGCTCCCCCGACCGATCTTGTTCCCGCGACCGCTCCCCAGCCCGACAGTAACCGAGTTTTCACCACTGAGCTGGTAGTGCTAACCCCAGGTACCATGGAGAAGCTGGTGGCTACGTTACCAACCACGATGGGGAAGCCGCTAGATGTGAGCTCAGAGGGGGTGACCTTCCAGTGGGATACCCCGCGGATCGGGCCGGATGGGGCTAGGCAGGAGGGCCTCAGCATTGCTGCGCTCACCTGGGAACAGTATAGGCAATGCTTAATTCAACAATGGCAAAACCAAAAAGAGACAGAACCAAATGACCCACCAAGAGTACAGAGACCGAGGACTGAACACAATAAGAGGAACTCGGTAAGGCAGGAGACTGTACTGGCCTTTCACCCGAAGCGGGGTTGGGGCTCTATACAAGAACCGGGACTGCCGACAGAAATCTTCTTTACCAGCTACAATGTGAAAACCCCGATTCGCAATCGATATGACAATCAGCTACCATGTAAAGGGGACCAGGTGACCTACACTCGCCACCGGAGTGCGCAGGGGTGGTGCGCCCGGGACTGTTGTGAATTCGCTTTTTGCTCCCTCTAGTGGTTACTAGTTTTTTGGACTCTGGATTTTCTGTCATTCCTTTTATCCGCACCTGGGTTGTTAGTTAGGGGTGTTGCTATTTAAGCTCCCTGGACCTTCAGTTCTATGCCTGGCAACGTAGTTATCAGAGCTAGTCTGCTGTGCTCTTGTCTACTGATCCTGGTTCCAGTAATTTCAGCTAAGTCTGCTTTTTGCTTTTTGCTATTTGTTTTGGTTTTGTATTTTTGTCCAGCTTGTTCCAAATCTATATCCTGACCTTTGCTGGAAGCTCTAGGGGGCTGGTGTTCTTCCCCCGGACCGTTAGACGGTTCGGGGGTTCTTGAATTTCCAGTGTGGATTTTGATAGGGTTTTTGTTGACCATATAAGTTACCTTTCTTTATTCTGCTATCAGTAAGCGGGCCTCTCTGTGCTAAACCTGGTTCATTTCTGTGTTTGTCATTTCCTCTTACCTCACCGTTATTATTTGTGGGGGGCTTCTATCCAGCTTTGGGGTCCCCTTCTCTGGAGGCAAGAAAGGTCTTTTGTTTTCCTCTACTAGGGGTAGCTAGATTCTCCGGCTGGAGCGTGTCATCTAGAATCAACGTAGGAATGATCCCCGGCTACTTCTAGTGTTGGCGTTAGGAGTAGATATATGGTCAACCCAGTTACCACTGCCCTATGAGCTGGATTTTTGTATTCTGCAGACTTCCACGTTCCTCTGAGACCCTCGCCATTGGGGTCATAACAGTTTGCCAGGCCAGTATTAAATGTTTAATGCATTGCAGAAGAGGGATTATAAGAAAGAAGATTCTGAGTTTTTTTTTTTTTTTTTTCTTCTTCCCCTTTACCTCAGAGTGGCTATGCTTGCTGCAGACATGAATGTCCAGACCTTGATTACAAGTGTGGACCAGCTGGCTACTCGTGTGCAGGGCATACAAGACTATGTTATCAGAAATCCTAGGTCAGAACCTAAAATACCGATTCCTTAACTGTTTTCCGGAGACAGGTTTAAGTTTAGGAATTTCGTGAATAATTGTAAATTGTTTTTGTCCCTGAGACCCTGTTCATCTGGAGACTCTGCTCAGCAAGTAAAAATTGTTATTTCGTTCTTACGGGGCGACCCTCAGGATTGGGCTTTTTCGCTGGCGCCAGGAGATCCGGCATTGGCTGATATTGATGCGTTTTTTCTGGCGCTCGGTTTACTTTATGAGGAACCCAATCTTGAGATTCAGGCAGAAAAGGCCTTGCTGGCTATGTCTCAGGGGCAGGACGAGGCTGAAGTGTATTGCCAAAAATTTCGGAAATGGTCCGTGCTGACACATTGGAACGAGTGTGCACTGGCCGCTAATTTTAGAAATGGCCTTTCTGAAGCCATTAAAAATGTTATGGTGGGTTTTCCCATTCCCACAGGTCTGAATGATACTATGGCACTGGCTATTCAAATTGACCGGCGGTTGCGGGAGCGCAAAACCGCAAATTCCCTCATGGTGTTGTCTGAACAGACACCTAATTCGGTGCAATGTGATAGAAAAACCGCAAATTCCCTCATGGTGTTGTCTGAACAGACACCTGATTTAATGCAATGTGATAGAATCCTGACTAGAAATGAGCGGAAAATTCATAGACGCCGGAATGGCTTGTGCTACTACTGTGGTGATTCTACACATGTTATCTCAGCATGCTCTAAACGTATAGCTAAGGTTGTTAGTCCTGTCACCGTTGGTAATTTGCAACCTAAATTTATTCTGTCTGTAACTTTGATTTGCTCACTGTCATCTTATCCTGTCATGGCGTTTGTAGATTCAGGTGCTGCCCTGAGTCTTATGGATCTCTCATTTGCTAAGCGCTGTGGTTTTACTCTTGAACCATTAGAAAATCCTATTCCTCTTAGAGGTATTGATGCTACGCCATTGGCAGCAAATAAACCGCAGTATTGGACACAGGTTACCATGTGCATGACTCCTGAACACCACGAGGTGATACGTTTCCTGGTTTTACATAAAATGCATGATTTGGTTGTTTTAGGGCTGCCATGGTTACAGACCCATAATCCAGTCCTGGACTGGAAGGCTATGTCAGTCTCAAGTTGGGGCTGTCGTGGTATTCATGGGGATTCCCTGCCTGTGTCTATTGCTTCTTCTACGCCTTCGGAAGTTCCGGAGTATTTGTCTGATTATCAGGATGTCTTCAGTGAGTCTGAGTCCAGTGCACTGCCTCCTCATAGGGACTGTGACTGTGCTATAGATTTGATCCCAGGCAGTAAATTTCCAAAGGGAAGACTGTTTAATCTGTCGGTACCTGAGCATACCGCTATGCGTTCATATATCAAGGAGTCTCTGGAGAAAGGACATATTCGTCCGTCTTCTTCCCCTCTTGGTGCGGGATTCTTTTTTGTGGCAAAAAAGGACGGATCTTTGAGACCTTGTATTGATTATCGGCTTTTAAATAAGATCACTGTCAAATTTCAGTATCCTTTACCGCTGTTGTCTGACTTGTTTGCCCGGATTAAAGGTGCCAAGTGGTTCACCAAGATAGACCTTCGTGGTGCGTACAACCTTGTGCGCATTAAACAAGGTGATGAATGGAAAACCGCATTCAATACGCCCGAAGGTCATTTTGAGTACTTGGTGATGCCTTTTGGGCTCTCCAATGCGCCTTCAGTTTTTTAGTCCTTTATGCATGACATTTTCCGGAAGTATCTGGATAAATTTTTGATTGTTTATCTGGATGATATTTTGTTTTTTTCTGATAATTGGGATTCGCATGTGGAGCAGGTCAGGTTGGTCTTTAAAATTTTGCGTGAAAATTCTTTGTTTGTCAAGGGCTCAAAGTGTCTCTTTGGTGTACAGAAGGTTCCCTTTTTGGGGTTCATTTTTTCCCCTTCTGCTGTGGAGATGGACCCAGTCAAGGTCCGAGCTATTCTTGATTGGACTCAGCCCTCGTCAGTTAAGAGTCTTCAGAAGTTCTTGGGCTTCGCTAACTTCTACCGTCGTTTTATCGCTAATTTTTCTAGCATTGTGAAACCTTTGACGGATATGACCAAGAAGGGCTCCGATGTAGCTAACTGGGCTCCTGCTGCCGTGGAGGCTTTCCAGGAGTTGAAACGCCGGTTTACTTCGGCGCCTGTTTTGTGCCAGCCCGATGTCTCACTTCCCTTTCAGGTTGAGGTGGATGCTTCAGAGATTGGAGCAGGGGCCGTTTTGTCGCAGAGAGGCCCTGGTTGCTCTGTTATGAAACCTTGTGCCTTTTTCTCTAGGAAGTTTTCGCCTGCCGAGCGAAATTATGATGTGGGCAATCGGGAGTTGTTGGCCATGAAATGGGCATTTGAGGAGTGGCGTCATTGGCTCGAGGGTGCTAAGCATCGTGTGGTGGTCCTGACTGATCACAAAAATCTGATGTATCTCGAGTCTGCTAAACGCCTTAATCCGAGACAGGCCCGCTGGTCATTGTTTTTCTCCCGCTTTGATTTTGTTGTCTCGTATTTACCAGGTTCAAAGAATGTGAAGGCCGATGCTCTTTCTAGGAGCTTTGTGCCTGATGCTCCTGGAGTCGCTGATCCTGTTGGTATTCTTAAAGATGGAGTTATCTTGTCAGCTATTTCTCCGGATCTGCGACGTGTGTTGCAGAGATTTCAGGCTGATAGGCCTGAGTCTTGTCCACCTGACAGACTGTTTGTCCCGGATAAGTGGACCAGCAGAGTCATTTCCGAGGTTCATTCCTCGGTGTTGGCAGGTCACCCGGGAATTTTTGGCACCAGAGATCTGGTGGCCAGGTCCTTTTGGTGGCCTTCCTTGTCAAGGGATGTGCGGTCATTTGTGCAGTCCTGTGGGACTTGTGCTCGAGCTAAGCCTTGCTGTTCTCGTGCCAGCGGTTTGCTCTTGCCCTTGCCTGTCCCGAAGAGACCTTGGACACATATCTCCATGGATTTCATTTCTGATCTTCCGCTATCTCAGGGCATGTCCGTTATCTGGGTGATATGTGATCGCTTCTCCAAGATGGTCCATTTGGTTCCTTTGCCTAAGCTGCCTTCCTCTTCCGATCTGGTTCCTGTGTTTTTCCAGAACGTGGTTCGTTTGCACGGCATCCCTGAGAATATTGTGTCAGACAGAGGATCCCAGTTCGTTTCCAGGTTCTGGCGATCCTTTTGTAGTAGGATGGGCATTGATTTGTCGTTTTCGTCTGCTTTCCATCCTCAGACTAATGGACAGACGGAGCGAACCAATCAGACTTTGGAGGCTTATTTGAGGTGTTTTGTCTCTGCTGATCAGGACGATTGGGTGACATTTTTGCCGTTGGCTGAGTTTGCCCTTAATAATCGGGCTAGTTCCGCCACCTTGGTTTCGCCTTTCTTCTGCAACTCTGGTTTCCATCCTCGCTTTTCTTCGGGTCATGTGGAGCCTTCTGACTGTCCTGGGGTGGATTCTGTGGTGGATAGGTTGCAGCGGATCTGGAATCATGTGGTGGACAACTTGAAGTTGTCACAGGAGAAGGCTCAGCGCTTTGCCAACCGCCGCCGCGGTGTGGGTCCCCGACTACGCGTTGGGGATTTGGTATGGCTTTCTTCCCGCTTTGTTCCTATGAAGGTCTCCTCTCCCAAATTTAAACCTCGTTTTATTGGGCCTTACAAGATATTGGAAATCCTTAATCCTGTATCTTTTCGTCTGGATCTTCCTGTGTCGTTTGCTATTCACAATGTATTTCATAGGTCCTTGTTGCGGCGGTACATTGTGCCTGTAGTTCCTTCTGCTGAGCCTCCTGCTCCGGTGTTGGTTGAGGGCGAGTTGGAGTACGTGGTGGAGAAGATCTTGGATTCTCGCCTCTCCAGGCGGAGGCTTCAGTACCTGGTCAAGTGGAAGGGCTATGGTCAGGAGGATAATTCCTGGGTGGTCGCCTCTGATGTTCATGCGGCCGATTTAGTTCGTGCCTTTCATGCCGCTCATCCTGATCGCCCTGGTGGTCGTGGTGAGGGTTCGGTGACCCCTCACTAAGGGGGGGGTACTGTTGTGAATTCGCTTTTTGCTCCCTCTAGTGGTTACTAGTTTTTTGGACTCTGGATTTTCTGTCATTCCTTTTATCCGCACCTGGGTCGTTAGTTAGGGGTGTTGCTATTTAAGCTCCCTGGACCTTCAGTTCTATGCCTGGCAACGTAGTTATCAGAGCTAGTCTGCTGTGCTCTTGTCTACTGATCCTGGTTCCAGTAATTTCAGCTAAGTCTGCTTTTTGCTTTTTGCTATTTGTTTTGGTTTTGTATTTTTGTCCAGCTTGTTCCAAATCTATATCCTGACCTTTGCTGGAAGCTCTAGGGGGCTGGTGTTCTCCCCCCGGACCGTTAGACGGTTCGGGGGTTCTTGAATTTCCAGTGTGGATTTTGATAGGGTTTTTGTTGACCATATAAGTTACCTTTCTTTATTCTGCTATCAGTAAGCGGGCCTCTCTGTGCTAAACCTGGTTCATTTCTGTGTTTGTCATTTCCTCTTACCTCACCGTTATTATTTGTGGGGGGCTTCTATCCAGCTTTGGGGTCCCCTTCTCTGGAGGCAAGAAAGGTCTTTTGTTTTCCTCTACTAGGGGTAGCTAGATTCTCCGGCTGGAGCGTGTCATCTAGAATCAACGTAGGAATGATCCCCGGCTACTTCTAGTGTTGGCGTTAGGAGTAGATATATGGTCAACCCAGTTACCACTGCCCTATGAGCTGGATTTTTGTATTCTGCAGACTTCCACGTTCCTCTGAGACCCTCGCCATTGGGGTCATAACACGGGACGTCCAACGATGCGAGCCGGTGGTAGCGCCACCTGCTGTCCCGACTACGACTAACCCAGATTTGACCAATGCCACTACTGTTGCCATGGAGTGTATTATCGCCGCCACTGAACTTGCAACCACAGCTGACATTCGAATCCAGACACCGGGTGATCAGACCGTGTCTGGGAGACCGACTAATCATACTGATTCTGCATTCGCCGAGGACAGAGGACCACAGCCTTCCCGGACGGTGAGTGTCCGTCACCAATTGATGCAGTGTAACCTTCTGTGAGGATAAACCTCGGAACCACGAGTATGTAAATAGTTAACTGTTCGTCTTCTGTGTCTTCTGCTGCTACTACCTGACTGGGGTTGTTCTTAAAGGGATCCCTTTGTTTACCCGGGATTCCTATTGCTTTTATTTTTGCTTTTGTTTTCCTTGTTTTCCAAGCTCTTCCACTTGGATAGTTCATCGGAGCATACTTTGGCATTGTCTGTCAAAAGACCCAGTAAGAGCAGAAGAAACTCCAGGGACCCTTGAGCCAGTTCCCATGGTGGTAGAAGAAGATGAGGAAGTCGAGGAATCAAAACTTGGGGCTCATGAAGACCCTGATCCTGAGAATACAGATGTACCAGTGCCCTCTTCTGCACCTGATATTACCGCTCAAGGGGACTCCATTACTCCTTCCAATTTACGACTCTCCAAACGAACAATGCCAGGCAACCCCCCCAATTGTTTTGATCAGGAACATTTTATTTGGCAGCAGAATGTACCAAAGAAAAAAAGATGGCAATGCGTTTCGCAAGAACCCTCGCCCGTGAAATGGCGAGCTAAAGGAGTGGGGGAATGTAGGAAGATGGACCAGAATAGTCATCTCTCCTGCATGTCTGGGCCTGAACTATCGGGTCTGTCACCTTTGTTGCCAGGGGAAGCACTTACTGACTGGGACAGACCTTTGCACCTGACTTCTGGGGGCAGGTGTGATATAAAGGGGACTGCGCACGTGAAAACAGGGCTTTTGGCGGGGTCCCAGCATTTGCAACAAGAGAAGGTTGACTCCCTCTCTACAGACCGACGCCAGCTTACAGGCCCGCATGACAGCGTTACATCCCCTGCGCATATGCGACACCCACTAGGGCCGTGGGGTACTCGGAACCAGGTCGGACTATTCTTAAAGGGGTGGTCATGGCAGCAGTGACCCGGTCTGTGGCCCTGGGCGTGCAAAAAAAGTGATGAGGGAATGTTTGTGGGGGATTTCACGTGACGCCACCTGTGGTGTTTGGCAATGAGTAGCCGACGGTGCTTAAGGGGACTGTTGGTGCCGCAGCTGAGATGGTTCTGCTCCCCACAGGTAGAGCAAGGTCCCAGGGTTACGAGTACAGTCTATCAGGGATCGTGGACGTTGGGTTGCAGGACTGAGAATGTGGAAAAGGACTTGAGGACACAAAGACTGTAGTTTCTTTTACCTTTAATGGCAGATGCATTCAGGGGCACTAGTGACAGGTGGTCATGGAGATCCGGGCAGCCTGGAAGCATTTCAGGGTCCACCTAGCCAGGTGGATTTGAAGGCCTTCCCCTCTGCGCTGCTCCCTAGGTCCTTGGTGCCTTAAGCTCCCCACAAGTTCCTGTTACCGTCTGTCCATGAAATGGAAAATTTCCCCACATGGCGGGCAGCTTGAGCCTGTTCCAGGTGTCACTCCTTCATGGTGACTCCGGGCTCTCGTACGCTGCTGTGCCTCAGGGTGTCTGCTGGGGCCAGGAGACTTGCAATCTCCTGCCATCCAGTTTTAGTTGCTGGGTCTGCAGTTCCCACACAACCACGGACTCTGGTGTCCGGTCTTTAGGGTATGTGCACATGTCAGGATTTCTTGCAGAAATTTTCCTGACAAAAGCCGGACATTTCTGCCAGAAATCCGCATGTGTTTTTTGTGCATTTTTTTCGCATTTTTGACACATTTTGTGTGCGTTTTTTTTGTGGTTTTTCCCAATGCATAGAATAGCGGGAAAAACGCATAAAATCCGCAAAATTAATGAACATGCTGCTTTTTTTACCGTGATGCGTTTTTTTCGCGGAAAGAAACGCATATGTGCACAAAACATGCAGAATGCATTCTAAATGATAGGATGCATAATGTATGCATTTTGAGTTTTTATAGCGTTTTTATTTTGAAAAAACGCGAAAAAAAAGCAAAAAAACTTGAACGTGTGCACATAGCCTTAGCGCTCAGTCCTGGGGTGAGCTCAGTTGCAGCTCCAATCCCCCAGGTTCTCCTCACTTGCCTCTTCCTCCTTCACTGTCAGCTCCCCAGACTAACACTCTCTCTCTCCCTCTAACCCCTCCTTCAGGCCATTTGAAAACAATGATAAGAGCATCAAATAGGGCATGCGGCCATGTGGCTTCTGGTGGTGGTGTAGCTATTGCAGGAAGAGAGAGGACGTGGCTGAGCTGTGCCTGCTACATACCGAAATGAAACACCTTCCTGTGGTGCACGCAGGCAACGGGACGATTTGTGTAATTTCGTAGGCAAGAGTACTGCTGGATGAATGGTGAGGCCAGAACAAGGTAGAGGTGGTTTTAGATTGGTTGGCTGAGACTGCCTTCAGTTCCTTTGCTTTGTCTTCCACCCAGTCCCCTGCTGAAAGTGCAGATTTTGCAGCCCATGGGCATCTGTCTTCAACCTCACCCCCTTGCTTGCAGTCTGAGCCCTAAGTCATGCAGCAGTCTCTTGGTTTTTGATGATCCTACTTGCTGTGGTTCCATGGGTTATACAAATGGCCATGCCCCACATTTCAGATATCGAGTGCACTAATGCCCAACTACGTGTTCTGTTGGAGGATGTGTATGTGGGAGAGGTAGTTAAAATGGTCAGCGGACCATTGCAGCACATCTCTGATTATGCTGATGATGAAATACAGGTGTCAACTGCTGCAGTACACTGGCAAGGAGGTCAGGTGTGAAGACTGGGTGATTTCATAGTACTGTACAAAGGAGGGGTTACATATAAAACAAAAATCGAAATGATAATGAACAAAGTATTAGTGACAGACAGGTACAGAGGGGAGAGGACCCTACCCTTGCTGCCTTACATTCTACAGGATAATGGAGGAGACAGTAGGTTCGGGGGCTGCAGAAGCTCTGTGTTGGTGAAGTGGCAGCGGTGTCATTGCAGGCTGTTCTGAAGAAGACATGGGTTTTCAAGATCCCGTTGAAATTTCGGAATGTAGGGGATAATTGAATGTGTTTGGCCACAGAATTCTACATGATGGGGGATACTCTAGAGAAGTCCTGCAGCCAATTGGATGAGGAACGTACGATTATGGAGGAGAGAAGGAGGTTTTGGGAGGACCAGAGATTATGTGGTAGGAGATATATGCAAGAGACATTATGGATGGCTTTGTAGGTCAGTGTTAGTAGCTTGAAGTGGATACTGTTATACATAGGAATAGCTACTCTGTAGTGACTCGCAATGGACCAACAAAAGCGCAGTCATAGACACACTTTGTGCATGTCACAACTGCAAGGCTAGTAGATAAGGGCTAGGATATTCTTCACCCACTCCCAAAAGGTGAAGGGGGCTGTCACAGAGCAGCTGGCGTCTGGTGACGCGGAAGATGTGGAGTCAGGTTCAAGAGTAAATCCAAAGCTAAGCTAGCAAAAACAAACAAATTAAAACCAAAGGGAAACCCCAAGACAATACCTAATAAAGAAGAACCAATAACAACCAACTACTGAGAAGCAACCAGAGCTCAATCAGGAAGTACTCGCCATACACCTATGCAAGGGAACTGAATAAACAGCACTGAAGTGGATTAGCAGCAGGCATTATAAAGCAAGCAATAATCCAAGGGTAATAATCAGGTGATGCATTCCTCCAATTCATGTCCAGAGAGCCAGTCCCTGCTCACCTGATCAGCAGGGTGCACAAATTCCTACCATTGGATAACACCAGAAAAGACAGTATCCTATATTGCCTGGCAACCAGGGACACAGTATCCCATGTCTTCTGGGCCTCAAAAGCAGTGGGAAGCACAGCGTCCCATGTTCTCACATTGCTCACCACCTTCACAAACGAGATACGACCATGTGTAGTCGCACCACCCAAGTGTATGCTAGCTCCGCCCCCAGCACAGACCAACCAGCGGAGCAGTCTGGAAAATGGAGGAGGACGATTGTGTCCAAGGCAGGTATTCCTAACAAAAATGTTGTGGAATTGGGAGACAAAGAAAGGATTTACAGAGGGGAGAAGGAGAGGAGTAGCAAGGACAAAAGTGGATTAGTAGGGCAGCAGAGTAACAGACAGACTGGCGATGTGTGATGATGCAATGGAAAGATGATAAGTTCCTAGACTCCGCATAGAGTCAAGGCCATCCGAGTGATTTGGACAGTTTGGAGGAAAAGCTAGTGGTCACGCTGCCCCTGTTGCGCAGCAAACTAGGGCACAGGGTGCAAAAGCAAGTTGGCTGCTACTGTGTACCACAGCCAACCCCTTAGCCTTTTCTCTTTCGATGTTTCCTCCTCCTGCTACTCCACTTCCTCCATCGTCTCCTCATTCGGTCAGAAAGTGAAAGCAGTGTGTGTGCGATTATGGTGTTCTCTGCTGCTCGCCTATCGGTGGTGCAGCCTCAATTCTACCTTCCTGCTCCTCGCCTCATATGTAATGTACCCACAAGGTGGAACTCCACATGGAATATGTTGGAGAGACTGTGTGAGCTGCAGTAGGCGATAGTGGAGCATTTTATAAGTAGCTATCTGGTATTGCTATGGGGAGCAATATTGCACCTACACATTTGTTGGGAATTAACACCTGGTTCAGATACAGATTTGTATATATCAATCATTGTAGTTAAAACAAGTAGAAATTATTCATATGTTTCATGAGTGCCATTAGGTGATTGCTAGTCCTATTACATATAAATTGGAGGAATTGAAATGAGTACTGTCCAATCTCTGCTAGATTTCTGCTGTAAATTAGGGTACCGTCACACAGTACCATTTACATCGCTACGACGGCACGATTCGTGACGTCGCAGCGATCGTATGATTATCGCTCCAGCGTCGTAGACTGCGGTCACACGTTGCAATCACGGCGCTGGAGCGATGCCGAAGTCCCCGGGTAACCAGGGTAAACATCGGGTTACTAAGCGCAGGGCCGCGCTTAGTAACCCGATGTTTACCGTGGTTACCAGCGTAAAAGTAAAAAAAAAAAAACCGTACATGCTCACCATCTGATGTCCGTCAGGTCCTTTGCCGTCCGCTTCCTGCTCTGACTGAGATCCGGCCGTACAGTGAGAGCAGAGCGCAGCGGCGACGTCACCGCTGTGATCTGCTCTCACTTTCCGGCCGGCAGACAGTCAGAGCGGGAAGCAGACGGCAAGGGACCTGACGGACATCAGATGGTGAGCATGTACGGTTTGTTTTTTTTTACTTTTACGCTGGTAACCAGGGTAAACATCGGGTTACTAAGCGCGGCCCTGTGCTTAGTTACCCGATGTTTACCCTGGTTACCAGCGAACGCATCGCTGGATCGCTGTCACACACAACGATCCAGCGATGACAGCGGGAGATCCAGCGACGAAAGAAAGTTTCAAACGATGTGCTACGACGTACGATTCTCAGCTGGGTGCCTGATCGCAGTAGCGTGTCAGACACTGCGAGATCGTAACGATATCGCTAGAACGTCACGAATCGTGCCGTCCTAGCGATCAAAATTGCACTGTGTGACAGTACCCTTAGGCCATGTGCACACGTTCAGTATTTTTCGCGTTTTTTTCGCGTTTTTTCGCTATAAAAACGTGATAAAAACGCGAAAAAAACGCTAACATATGCCTCCCATTATTTTCAGTGTATTCCGCATTTTTTGTGCAAATGTAGCCTTTTTTTCCGCGAAAAAATCGCATCGCGGAAAAAAAAGCAACATGTTCATTAAAATGCGGAATTGCAGGGGATTCCGCACACCTAGGGGTCCATTGATCTGCTTACTTCCCGCACGGGGCTGTGCCCACGATGCGGGAAGTAAGCAGATTATGTGCGGTTGGTACCCAGGGTGGAGGAGAGGAGACTCTCCTCCACGCACTGGGCACCATATAATTGGTAAAAAAATAAGAATTAAAATAAAAAATAGTCCTATACTCACCCTCTGATGGCCCCCGAAGTGTTCCCGCCTCTGTGCTGCACGCTGGCTTCGGTTCCTGTAGCTGGTGTGCGGTGAAGGACCTTGCCGAATGATGTCACTGTCCTGTGATTGGCCGAGACCGCTCACGTGACCGTGACGTCATGGAAGGCCCTGCGCGCACACACCATCTATACGGAACGGACGCCGGTGAGGAGATCTGATGTCTGCGGGTGAGTATAAGCATTTTTTTTATTTTTTTTATTATTTTTAAACGTTCTATCTTTTACTATAGACAGGGCCGGCGTTAGGGGCAGGCAGACCAGGCAGCTGCCTGGGGCCCCCACTCCCCCAGGGGCCCCCCACTCCCCCAGGGGCCCCCAGCTAGCGGCAAATCACGCAGCCGCTATGGGGCCCCTGTGAGGCAGGGGGCCCGCCTGCCGCCAGCGCTGACTCCCCCGCCGCATTGAACTGTACCGGCGTCTGCCGGTACAGTTCAAAGCAATGATGGAGGAGAGAACGTCAGCTGACGCCCCCTCTCCCATCATTCCCCGCTCTGCCTCTGACACAGCGGGTGCGCGCGCACTCACTGTGTCCCAGGCAGAGCAGCTGCAGCCGCCGACACAGGAGCAGCGCGGGCACGTGTGGAGAGGTGAGGAGCTTGTGTTTTTTTTTTTTTTTTTTCTTTTTACTGGACGGGGAGAGGAGAGGGGAGGAGAGGAGAGGAGAGGGGGGGATGTGAGCTGTGGTGTACACCACTGGGGGCTGTGCTGTATACTACTGGGGGCTCTGCTGTATACCCCTGGGGGCACTGCTGTACACCACTGGGGGCTGTGCTGTATACTACTGGGGGCTCTGCTGTATATCCCTGGGGGCACTGCTGTACACCACTGGGGGCTGTGCTGTATACTACTGGGGGCTCTGCTGTATACCCCTGGGGGCTCTGCTGTATACCCCTGGGGGCTCTGCTGTATACCCCTGGGGGCTCTGCTGTATACCCCTGGGGGCTCTGCTGTATACCACTGGGGGCTGTGCTGTATACCCCTGGGGGCTCTGCTGTATACCCCTGGGGGCTCTGCTGTATACCCCTGGGGGCTGTGCTGTATACCACTGGGGGCTGTGCTGTATACCCCTGGGGGCTCTGCTGTATATTACTGGGGGCTGTGCTGTATATTACTGGGGGCTGTGCTGTATACTACTGGGGGCTCTGCTGTATACCCCTGGGGGCTCTGCTGTATACCACTGGGGGCTGTGCTGTATACCCCTGGGGGCTCTGCTGTATACCCCTGGGGGCTCTGCTGTATACCCCTGGGGGCTGTGCTGTATACCACTGGGGGCTGTGCTGTATACCCCTGGGGGCTCTGCTGTATATTACTGGGGGCTGTGCTGTATATTACTGGGGGCTGTGCTGTATACTACTGGGGGCTCTGCTGTATACCCCTGGGGGCTCTGCTGTATACCCCTGGGGGCTCTGCTGTATACCCCTGGGGGCTCTGCTGTATACCACTGGGGGCTGTGCTGTATACTACTGGGGGCTCTGCTGTATACCCCTGTGGGCTCTGCTGTATACCCCTGTGGGCTCTGCTGTATACCACTGTGGGCTCTGCTGTATACCACTGTGGGCTCTGCTGTATACTACTGGGGGCTCTGCTGTATATTACTGGGGGCTCTGCTGTATACCCCTGGGGGCTCTGCTGTATACCCCTGGGGGCTCTGCTGTATACCCCTGTGGGCTCTGCTGTATACCACTGGGGGCTCTGCTGTATACCACTGGGGACTCTGCTGTATACCACTGTGGGCTCTGCTGTATACTACTGTGGGCTCTGCTGTATACTATATGGAGGACTATGGCGTGTGCATTTTACAATATGGAGGACTGTGGTGCACATTATAATATATGGAGGACTATGGGGTGTATTATAGTAAACAAGCAAAATGCTGCATATTCATTGGGTGATTGGATTGTTTATGCCGGAATAAAAATCATTGTTCTCAGCAGCACATCGCCGATGTAAACTGTAGATGTGCTGCTGATAACATGATCCTGTATGGTGATCTGTTAGTGATCTATTAGTGATGGTTCTGTCCCATCATTCTTTCTCAGATGGTGTAAAGAGGCCGGGAAACAAGCATCCAACGACTTCAGTATTGTCGATCACACTCGTTTAGCGGCCTGAGATCAGCGCATGTAAATACAACCGAAATGCTTCTGTGTGACGTGCAATATGTTAGCATTTGGGGCCCCATTTTAAACTTTGCCTAGGGCCCCACTTTGCCTAAAACCGGCCCTGACTATAGATGCTGCAAAAGCAGCATCTATAGTAACAAGTTGGTCACACTTGTCAAACGCTATGTTTGACAAGTGTGACCAACTTGTCAGTCAGTTTTCCAAGCAATGCTACAGATCGCTTGGAAAACTTTAGCATTCTGCAAGCTAATTACGCTTGCAGAATGCTAAAAAAACGCAAAAAAACCGGAAAAAAAAATCAAAAAAAAAAATGCGGATTTCTTGCAGAAAATTTCCGGTTTTCTTCAGGAAATTTCTGCAAGAAATCTGCAACGTGTGCACATACCCTTAGTCTTGCAGAGATTAAATAAGATGTCATCAAACTGTTTGATAAGGAAGGTAATATATCCCTAACTGCCCACTGGGTAAATGAAGTGGCGGCTAGGCCTGAGATAGAAAGCATTTTGGCTCATGTCCTACCTACCACTAAGGATTGCTGGATGTTTCTCTGTCCATGTTGCCTCCTGTTCCTCCACCTCCTCATCCGATCAACATGAGTAACCAACTTGAGCACATCCAATGGGAAACTACAGGAGGCTGTTCTGAAACTCATCTGTTTATGAGAAAAATCCCACACTGCACAGGAGCTGCGTATTAGGATCAAAGAACAGACAGATGAGTGGTTGGTGCCGCTAAACCTCAAGCCCAGCCTGGTGGCGTGCGATTACCGAAAAAATGTTGTAGGACCTCTGGGCCTAGCCGGTTTGATGCACATCCCTTGCTTGGGGCATGTGCTGCATTTGGTGGTCTAGCTCTTCCTTAAAAATTATACAGATATGTCAAAGCTTCTCTTAAAACTGCATATAGGCCGTATGTGCGCACTTTCGGCGTTCTCACCATGATGATGCTTGCCTGTCTGTGCTGCAACTTCACTTCTGCCTTCCCACTCACTGCCTCATATGCCTCGTACCCACAAGGTGGAACTCCACCTTGCACATGCTGGAGACATTGTGCGAGCAGCAGGCGATACTGGAGTGTGAGCTGCAGCACACATCTGTGACTCGCATTACTCACACGTAGTGTTGTCCTCAGATAGTTTGAACTTGACTGTAGGAGGCATGTCTGAAAATTACAGAAGGAGGTTTATTGTTCCAGCTGAATTCTTGTGGATATGCACTCATACAGCAGGTAAAAAAGACTTTTTTGACCAGAGTTGGAAACACATGGGCTTCTAAGATGGCTAATAGAAAGCTATGAGGAAGAAGAATGGGGAAGAAGGGAGGAGATACTAACATCAGAGCTACATCAGAGAGAGAGACAGGGAGAGAGGAAGGGCAAACTTCTAAAGACAGCAAAGCTCTGAAACAACACAATATAACAACACAATGATAATGCAATACTGTCAGGATGATTTCCAAATCATGGGACATGACACATGGGCTTCACTGGAGCATGGCTGTACAGAAGACCCAGACGATACACCTCCCACTGAAGACAACTTGTCATTTCCTCTGGGCAAACTGGCACACATGAGGCAATACATGCTGCTGTGACTGTGTAAAGGTGGGCCAGGGCAATAGTCGAGGAAAGGCCGTACTGGGCCCCTGGCCCTCAAGGGAGGCCAGCATGACGGGGTCACGGGGAATGGCAGAGCCTCAGGGTGGGCAAGGGCAAGTCGGTGTTAAATAGTTTGCTTGGGATGTGTACTTTTGAATTTGGACAGAGGGGGGGCGGGGTTTGGATGAGTCAGGGAGGAGCAGGCAGGGGGAGCTTACTGAGGGGGTGATTTTGTTAAGAAACTGACAATTTCACCTCAGCAACTGCCACGCTCACCTGCTGGTCCGGCGGTGGCTGAAATCCCCACCCACCCTCCCTTTTTTCTTGTTTCGTTTTTGTTTAATCGCGTTTATTTTAAGGTTATGCTTTTGTTTAAGGGAAAGGAGAAATTTTTGTCATAGCAGTTAGGCGGGGGAGGTAGGTCCGCGAAGTTGGTGGAAAGAGGGGAATGGCGAATTCTAAGGGGGGGGGGGGACCTCAAGTGGTCCTGGACTCCCCCGGAGTGGATTGCGAGTGGATGTGGTAGATCAGCCCGTGGAGGGGCTGATTAAAGGATTTGGTAATCGGTTGGTTTGGCCGGGTTGGTTATTATCTGCCTCCGAGCTGGTGCTTAGCGGCTGGAGGCAAGACTAAGCCTGGAGGCCAAGGTACACAATTTGAATTTCTGCAAGGTTATTTTTGAGGCTTCGAGGACCACCACTCCCTGGGGGGATATTGTTTACATGTTGTATTTATGTTTAATAAAAGGCTGCTGTGGCCATTTAATCCAAATCTGGTGTAATGTCGTTATTCAGGAGGGGATCTTACGATAAGGCAGTTTATGAGAGATCCGATGCAGTAAGTAATTAAGGTTAGGCATTTAAGTCAGTAAAGGCGGTCATGAGTCACGTGTACCCCTTATGTCATGGCTGGGTATCTCGGGCATCACATACCCTGGCCTCTCTGTACAGGATAACAGTACCTCTCTCCTTGCAGGGTGTGATCAGTACTCACGGTGCTGTCAGCGTGTTCTTTGCTTTGCTGACTTAAACCAGTTCCTGGATCCCAATGAGTAGAGACACAGTCCAGGGCAACTCTTAACTGAACAAATGTATTCACTTCAGGGCACAGCACATCCACGTAAGGTAGTTTTCAGCATTTTCATCACAGTACAGACGGCACATAACTTCATCTTTCCCTTCACTGTTCCTTACGTCACTAAGTGTTTCCATGGGTCGGGGCGTCCCAGACGGCACCTCAGCATTCTCCCTGTAAAGCGTTACTATGGTGAAGCTTTCATCTGCCCACTTCGCCCCAGACATCAGAGATCCAGCCCACGTAGCTATACACCACATTCTGGGGTGACGTGCCCGTACACTTTTACAGTGGGCTTCAATCTTCCTCTACTTGCTTCTCTTCCTCTCTACTGTGGGTTCTGCTATATTTTGTTCTTCTCTATGTATCTCCTTGGATGGCTGGGTATAAGCTTAAACATTAAAAGGGAAAGTTAGGCAGTTCTGGCATATAGCCCACCCGAGCACAAAGGGGTCAGGCCCCTGACTGACTACATATAGGAAGTCCTCCCTGACTTATTACCAGCTAATCCCTCCTACAGTTTAACTATTATAATAATAATAATTTTTATTTATATCATTTATGTAGCGCCAACATATTCCGCAGCACTTTACATTATAGATGGGACTTGTACAGACAAAAGACATTACAGCATAACAATAAACACAGATCAAAACAGATACCAAGAGGAATGAGGGCCCTGCTCGCAAGCCTACAAACTATGAGGAAAAAGGGGAGACACGAGAGGTGGATGGTAACAGAACATGATGCGAGGAACCTGATTATTGTTTATATTTTTTGAATGGGCCACACAAGGATAGTTAGATTAATGCGTTGAGACGATAGACCAGTCTGAACAAATGTATTTTTAGGGCACGCTTAAAACTGTGGGGATTGGGGATTAATTGTATTAACCTGGGTAGTGCATTCCAAAGAATTGGCGCAGCACGTGAAAATTTGATCCTTTGTTGACAAAAGCTCCTACTTGAAGAATACACCAAAGTAGTGAATAATGAAAATCTACCAATACATCAAAATATCCAAGATGTTCAAATACAGCGACTGAAATCAAGACATCCACCCATCCGAACCGCAATTACCCTGTATGAACATGATTTCAATTTAGAAGAGCAATGGCGTGAACTTTGGGTCAGTGCAGTAGACGGTGAGCCTCAAATGTTTCCTCACTTTCAAAATCCATCACCAGGCTTCAATCTACCAAGGAAAACCTGGGTCACTTTGAATCATATCAGAACAAACTTTGGTGTCTGTGCAGATCTTATGCATAAGTGGGGAAAAACTGAATCTCATGCCTGTGACTGTGGAGCTGACTGTCAAACAATTCAGCACATTGTTGAGGAATGTCCCCTCAGATCTTACACTGGTGACAAGAATGATTTCTACATCGGAAATAATAATGTTATTGCATACATAGAAAACCTCGATATCCGACTCTGATTTCTGTTCCTTTGCTCTTTTTAATCACTGTTTATTGTTTGTTATTTATGCTTATATGATGTTAATATATGTTCATACGATGAAATATAGCCTGTGAAAAGTCTTGGAGACGGGAGTGGGAGGTTCTGATTATTGAGGATGCTAACCTCAGGTCATTAGCAGAACGGAGAGCATGGGTAGGGTGGTAGGCTGAGACCAGGGAGGAGTTGTAGGGTGGTGCTGAGCCATGGAGTACTTTGTGGATAAGGGTAATAAGTTTATACTGGATTCTGGAGTGGATGGGTAACCAGTGTAATGACTGGCACAAGGTAGAGGTATCGGTGTAACGATTGGTGAGGAATATGATCCTGGCTGCAGCATTCAGGACAGATTGGAGTGGGGAGAGTTTGGTAAGAGGGGGACCGATTAGTAGAGAGTTACAATAGTCCAGACGAGAATGAATAAGAGAAAAAGTAAGAGTTTTTGCAAAGTCAAAAGTAAGAAAAGGTCAAATTCTACAAATGTTTTTGAGGTACAGATAACAAGCGCGAGCCAGTGATCGGATGTGTTGGGTGAATGAAAGCTCGGAATCAAGTATGACCCCAAGGCAGGGGGCATGTTGCTTGGGAGTAATGGTGGAACTACACACGGAGATGGCAGTGTCAGGCAAAAGTAGGATAGTAGAAGGAGAGAACACGAGGAGTTCAGTTTTTGACATGTTCAGTTTCAGATAGAGGGAGGACATGATGTTAGAGACAACGGTAAGACAATCACTGGTGTTTTCTAAAAAGGCAGGCGTGATATCAGGAGCAGAAGTATATAATTGGGTGTCATCAGCATAGAGATGGTACTGATGCGATATATTTATTTGTTAAACTAATAGAAAACACACAGCGGTCCTGAACAATTATTTATTTAGCCTACAAATGGCAACTAGATGGCTGGTGCAAATTATTTATTTCCCAAGCTACTAAAAAATACACACCAGTTCAAATAAATTATTTGTTGGGCCTAGAAATAGCAACGAGGCGGCCGATGCCAATTATTTATTTCCTAGATTACAAAAAATATACGTCAGTCCAGAAAAATAATTTTTTGGGTCTAGAAATGGCAACGAGACAGCTGATACAAATTATTTATTTGCCATACTACTAAAAAAGACACTGCGGTACTGAAAAACTATTTATTGGCCTACAAATTGCAACAAGATGGCTGATACAAATTTTTTATTTGGCTCACTATTAGAAAAGACACAGCTGTACTGAAAATTATTTACTCAGCCTACAAATGACAACAAGATGACAAGATGCAATATATTTATTTGCTAAACTACTAGAAAACACACAGCGGTCCTGAAAAATTATTTCTTTGGCCTACAAATGGCAATGGGATGGCTGATGCCAATTATTCATTTCCCGGACTACTGAAAAACACACGATAGTCCAGAAAAAAAATGTTGTGCCTAGAAATGGCAACTAGACATCTGTACTGAAAAATTATTTATTTGGCCTACAAATGGCAACAAGATTGCTAATGCAAATTATTTATTTACCAGACTATTAGAAAAGACACAGCAATACTGAAAAAATTATTTCTTTATCCTACACTTGGCAAGTAGATGGCTGATGTGATATATTTATTTACCAAACTACTAGAAAACGCACTAGTTGAGAAAAAATAATTTTGTGATCTACCAATGGCTATGAGACAGTTGATGCCAAATATTTATTTCCCAGATTTCTAAAAAATATACACTGGTCTACAAAAATATTTTTGGGGCCTAAAAATGGCAACAAGATGCTTGATGCCAAATATTTTTCTCAGACTACTAGAAAACACAGTGTAGTCCAGAAAAAAAATATTTTTGGGGCCTAGAAATGGCAATGAGATGGTTGGTACCAATTATTTATTTCTCAGAGTATTAGAAAACACACAGCAGCTTAAAAGACACTATTCAAACAGGCGAGGTGTGCAGAGTACACACAATGGTTAAAGGACAGTATTCCCACTGGTGGAGGGGTGCAGAGTACATCCAGCAGCTTAAAGGAAAGTACTCCTACAGATGAGGGGCAGGTGCAGAGTGCACACAGGGGCTTAAAGGACAGTACTCGCTTAGGCGGGGGCACATTGCAGCTTTTTACACAGTAGTAGCACAGTACTACCACATATATAGGTTGGTTGCAAAGTACACACAGTGGCTTAAAGCACAGTGCTCCCACAGGCAAGGAGGTGCAGAGTACAGAGAGAGGATTAAAGTACAGTACTCCCACAGGTGAGGGGGTTGCAGAGTACACACAGCGGCTTAAAGGACAATACTCCGATTTGGGTGCAGAGTACACATAGCGGCTTTGAACACAGTAATATCACAGTACTACCACAGATATGGTTTGCAGTTTACACATTGCATTTTTTTGCAGAGTGTGCAGTCACAATCTGTCCCTCACTCCAGCTGCTTCCTATACCTACATTAATGAGAGCATAATGGCAGCTGCAATCAGGTAATCTGGCCTTAATACAGGCCAGATCACGTGCTCTACTGGCCAATCACAGCCATGCCAATACTTTTCTTGGCTGTGAATGCTCCAGAAGTTCCCACAGTCTAAAAGCATGTTAATTGGCTGCATTGCAGCATTTCAACAAGCTATATTAGACTGGCGAACACGAACAGGAAGCCAGGCATACAGTAAAAGTTTTGTGTTCGGTAAGGACCTGGAACTTTCCCGCTTTGGTTTGTTCATTCCTAATAATAAACAAAATTATATACTACCATTGTTTTAACGTGTATATTCTTCTCCATATTAGAATACCTCTAAAGAAGCAGAAATCATTGAGGAAAACCCTCAGGGAAAGAGGGCGTCTCTCTGAAGTATGGACAAGCCGGGAATTTGACCTACTGCAATCGTGTAATAACCCAGAGACTGCCACTGAGCCCCTTTACAATTATTTAGATGTATGTATGCTATATCTTTCTTTCCATATACTATTGAACTGAAGGGTGTTGTTATTGTTGAGTATGTGCCTTACTGTATATTGGGTCATTTTTATATTTTTCACAATGATGCTAAATAAAAAAAATGTACAAATAGGAAAATCCCCACCAAGCACTTGTTAAACCGGATGAATCTTACCGATTTTTTTTGAAAAAATAATATGGATTAAATGAAGTCATATGAGGCATTTCTGTAAAATGCTCATATAACAAAACATATACAGTGCCTTGCGAAAGTATTCGGCTCCCTGGAACTTTTCAACCTTTTCCCACATATCATGCTTCAAACATAAAGATACCAAATGTCAATTTTTGGTTAGAATCAACAACAAGTGGAACACAATTGTGAAGTTGAACGAGATTTATTGCTTAGTTTACATTTTTGTGGAAATTCAAAAACTGAAAAGTGGGGCGTGCAATATTATTCGGCCCCTTTAACTTAATACTTTGTTGCGCCACCTTTTGCTGCGATTACAGCTGCAAGTCTCTTGGGGTATGTCTTTATCAGTTTTGTACATCGAGAGACTGAAATTCTTGCCCATTCTTCCTTGGCAAACAGCTCGAGCTCAGTGAGGTTTGATGCAGATCGTTTGTGAACAGCAGTTTTCAGCTCTTTCCACAGATTCTCCATTGGATTGAGGTCTGGACTTTGACTTGGCCATTCTAACACCTGGATACGTTTATTTGTGAACCATTCCATTGTAGATTTTGCTTTATGCTTGGGATCATTGTCTTGCTGGAAGACAAATCTCCGTCCTAGTCTCAGGTCTTTTGCAGACTCCAACAGGTTTTCTTCAAGAATGGTCCTGTATTTGGCTCCATCCATCTTCCCATCAATTTTAACCATCTTCCCTGTCCCTGCTGAAGAAAAGCAGGCCCAAACTATGATGCTGCCACCACCATGTTTGACAGAGGGGATGGTGTGTTCAGGGTGATGAGCTGTGTTGCCTTTACGCCAAACATATCGTTTGGCATTGTTGCCAAAAAGTTCGATTTTGGTTTCATCTGACCAGAGCACCTTCTTCCACATCTTTGGTGTGTCTCCCAGGTGGCTTGTTGCAAACTTTAAACAGCACTTTTTATGGATAGCTTTGAGAAATGGCTTTCTTCTTGCCACTCTTCCGTAAAGGCCAGATTTGTGCAGTGCATGACTGATTGTTGTCCTATGAACAGACTGTCCCACCTCAGCTGTAGATCTCTGAAGTTCATCCAGAGTGATCATGGGCCTCTTGGCTGCATCTCTGATCAGTCTTCTCCTTGTTTGAGATGAAAGTTTAGAGGGACGGCCAGGTCTTGGTAGATTTGCAGTTGTATGATACTCCTTTCATTTCTATGTGATCGCTTGTACAGTGCTCCTTGGGATGTTTAAAGTTTTGGAAATCATTTTGTATCCAAATCCGGCTTTAAACTTCTCCACAACAGTATCACGGACCTGCCTGTTGTGTTCCTTGGTCTTCATGATGCTCTCTGTGCTTCAAACAGAACCCTGAGGCTATCACAGAGCAGGTGCATTTATACGGAGAGTTGATTACACACAGGTGGATTATATTTATCATCATTAGGCATTTAGGACAACATTGGATAATTCAGAGATCCACAATGAACTTCTGGAGTGAGTTTGCTGCACTGAAAGTAAAAAGGCCGAATAATATTGCACGCCCCACTTTTCAGTTTTTGAATTTCCACAAAAATTTAAACTAAGCAATAAATTTCGTTCAACTTCACAATTGTGTTCCACTTGTTGATTCTTCACAGAAATTTATATTTGGTATCTTTATGTTTGAAGCATGATATGTGGGAAAAGGTTGAAAAGTTCCAGGGAGCCGAATACTTTTGCAAGGCACTGTATAGTTCTAGCTATGTTAAAACTTTTATTTCTTTACTATTTTCCAGGTGGAATATTTTGGACAGATTTCTATTGGATCACCTCCTCAGGTGTTCACTGTGATCTTTGATACAGGCTCCTCTAACTTGTGGGTTCCATCTGTATACTGCACAAGCCAAGCATGCCGTAAGAATACATATCGCCCTAATGTAATATATGACTGACAACACATGTGCCTATATACAGTACTGTAGTAGTGCTTCTAAGGGAAAAAGCATAGATCATATAAAGCAATGGTGAACAATAGAAACCCAGAGGCATATTGAGATGTAATATCAATGCATCCATCTGACATTGACTCTGTCATGTCGGATGCTATTCACACTAGGGCGTCCGACAGACAGCGGTAATTCCACATTCGTCCACTATACGCTCAGTGGCGCCGGCTAGATTTTATCCAGGTTGTCCGGGGTTAATCTAGCTGGTAATCTGGTTGGAGGCTGGGTCACGCTTGTGGCCTTTAAATAGTCATTATGGACTTTGGGCGTCGCCGATTATAGCTTGTGTCTTGTGCCTGGTGATCTCGGTCTGGAGTGGTGGTCTAGGAGAAGAAATATTGTATCTGGTGGTGTATTATCCTTTGTCATATTTCTCCTTCCTATATTTGTGTTTGTTTTGCCCTGTGCACATTATAGTGTTTTCCTGTGTGTCTGCGGCATGGTGCGTTTTTTAGTTTTCCCTGTCTGTGCTTTCTGTGGAGGTTGGTGTGTGGTCTAATCACTGGGTGGCGGGTGGAGGTTTCAGCATAGGGCTGAAACAGGAGTCAGGGTCAGGCCTGGCGGCCCAGACAAGCACACCATCAGTGTAAATTCTGGGAGAGGGACAGGCAGGGTTTACCCTAGTCTGAGGGATATTGCAGGGGCCCGGGTAATCAGCTGTAGTCTACCCAGTACCCCCGTGACAGACTCATAATACATGAGGTCTAAAGGCTACCTGTGGATTTGCATCCCTTACCTGATCACAAAGGTGCCCATGGACACTAAAAAAGAGCCAGATGAATCTGTTAAATTCAGCTAGACTGGATATCTATCATTTGCTCATGGTGTCCTTTCGATTCTATATTAGTGATGATTTTGTTCCTTTTTTGTCATAGTGATTAAAGATGACATGTTACTTGTGAAAATAATTGAGTTAAATACCTTGTAAAAATCCATGAGCTCTCCTGATTCTGCCTCTCTTTTCCGTTTTGCACTGTGTCACTCTATTGTAGAGATATTCACATGTGTTGCTTTCGGGGTGCAATATGTGAAATCTCTGCTTGCAGGCCAACTGGATATTTGTTCAGAGTCTTTAGGGGCATGTGCTTTCTCCTCTTCCTCCAAGATGCTTCCAATCACAGCTCGGCAGTTATTCTAGCAGTCTATCAGCCTCATATGCTGCTGAGCTGTGATTGGCAGGATCTGAGAGGGAAGTGTGAAAGTGCATGCTCCGAGAGAGGACTCTGAAGAAACACCAGGTTGGCCTGCAGGCAGAAATTTCACTTTCTGCTCTCCTAAACCAATGAATGTGAATATATCCGCAATGCAGCGGCACAGCACAAAAATAGAAAAGAGAGTCAGAATCAGAGGAGCTTAGGGATTTTACAAGGTATTTAACACAATTTTTTTGAGCAAGTGACATCTGCTCTTTAAACATCACCTCCCCAACTCAGAGCACATGCCAGCTCAGCCTAAACAACTCTTTTAATTATTGCATTGGTTGCAAAAGCAATAACTCTGAAAAAAGCAATAATTCTAAAAAATATAATTTTTCCACAGTTGAACACGCCAGGTTCAAGCCGAGTCAGTCTTCCACCTATAAGACAGATGGTAAACCTTTCTTTATCCAGTATGGAACTGGCAATTTAACAGGAGTATTAGGAGTTGATCAAGTTACTGTAAGTACCTCAAAAGTTTACATTTCTGGGGTCCTGGACACTTTTACACCTCTTCTTAGTACTTAAAAGTATTGTTTATGAAAAGTGGCTGACTAGCCCCATCAGTTGAAGTGCAACGGACTGCAATAGCAGTAACAGCTCATGGATGAGGTTGGCACTGTTTCTAGTTAAGAAGATAATTTTAGCTTCCTAGATATCCCCTTAAAACAGAAATATTATCACAATGTTATGTGCTGTCCGCTCTAAATCACATCATTTAGGAGATTCAATTTTGATATTTCTATGCCATCCATTCTTTATTGTGTATGTTTGATTTACCATCATGCAGCATTTGTATACAATGGTCTTCATTTATCAAAACTATCCAACAGAAAAAGTAGTTTGGTTGCCAGGTCACCAGATTTTTGCTCTCCCATCTGAGAGCAGCATGATGTAGGGACAGAGACCATGATTCCAGCAATATATCACTTATTGGGTCCCTTGCTGCACTATTGATAAAATCACTATTTTCTCCTCTGCAGATCTAGCAGTTATCTGAATGCTGACTTACATAGAACCCAGCC
The DNA here is from genome assembly GCF_051348905.1 of Ranitomeya variabilis. Lineage (NCBI taxonomy): Eukaryota > Metazoa > Chordata > Amphibia > Anura > Dendrobatidae > Ranitomeya > Ranitomeya variabilis. The sequence continues at coordinate 214,409,363 of NC_135234.1, read as the reverse complement.
CATACCACTGATGAAAAGCTTTCTGTGTACACTGTGCATAGGCAGAAACCTGTCAATTGATGCTGGGGTTGGGCTATACAGAGCTCATGAATATGGAAGACTCCCTGGCAACAGGTTTACTAGTCCTCTATTGATAATCTCCTGCAGATAAAATGCTGATTTTAACAAAATTACAGCAGTCAGTCCAGTAAGTGATACATCGCTGGAATCAGAGTCTCTGTCTCTACATTATGCTGCTCTCTGATTAGGTGGCAAAAACTTGGTGACCGATTCACTTTAAAAATTTTAGCTGATTTATGTTTGCTTGCTACAGTGGGGAAAAAAGTATTTAGTCAGCCACCAATTGTGCAAGTTCTCCCACTTAAAAAGATGAGAGAGGCCTGTAATCAACATCATAGGTAGACCACAACTATGAGAGTCAAAATGAGAAAACAAATCCAGAAAATCACCTTTTCTGATTTGGCAACATTTTTTTTGAAAATTATGGTGGAAAATAAGTATTTCGTCACCTAAAAACATGCAAGATTTCTGGCTCTCACAGACCTGTAACTTCTTCTTTAACCCCTTCATGACCCAGCCTATTTTGACCTTAATGACCTGGCCGTTTTTTGCAATTCTGACCAGTGTCCCTTTATGAGGTAATACCTCAGGAACGCTTCAACATATCGTAGCGATTCTGAGATTGTTTTTTCGTGACATATTGGGCTTCATGTTAGTGGTAAATTTAGGTCGATAATTTCTGAGTTTATTTGTGAAAAAAACGGAAATTTTGGGAAAATTTCGCAATTTTCACATTTTGATTTTTTATTCTGTTAAACCAGAGAGTTATGTGACACAAAATAGTTAATAAATAACATTTCCCACATGTCTACTTTACATCAGCACAATTTTGGAAAAATAATTTTTTTTTTGCTAGGAAGTTATAAGGGTTAAAATTTGACCAGTGATTTCTCATTTTTGCAACAAAATTTACAAAACCATTTTTTTAGGGACCACCTCACATTTGAAGTCAGTTTGAGGGTTCTATATGGCTGAAAATACCCAAAAGTGACACCATTCTAAAAACTGCACCCCTCAAGGTGCTCAAAACCACATTCAAGAAGTTTATTAACCCTTCAGGTGTTTCACAGCAGCAGAAGCAACATGGAAGGAAAAAATGAACATTTAACTTTTTAGTCACAAAAATGATCTTTTAGCAACAATTTTTTTACTTTCCCAAGGGTAAAAGGAGAAACTGGACCACGAACGTTGTTGTCCAATTTGTCCTGAGTACGCTGATACCTCACATGTGGGGGTAAACCACTGTTTGGGCGCACGTCGGGGCTCGGAAGGGAGGGAGCACCATTTGACTTTTTGAACGCAAGATTGGCTGGAATCAATGGTGGCGCCATGTTGCGTTTGGAGACCCCTGATGTGCCTAAACAGTGGAAACCCCTCAATTCTAACTCCAACACTAACCCCAACACACCCCTAACCCTAATCCCAACTCTAACCATGACCCTAATCACAACCCTAATCCCAACACACCCCTAACCACAACCCTAACCCTAATCCCAACCCTAACCCTAATCCCAACCCTAACTCTAACCCCAACCCTAACCACAACTTTAACCCCAACACACCCCTAACCATAACCCTAACCACAAGCCTATTCTTAACCCTATTTCCAACCCTAGCCCTAATTCCAACCCTAACTCTAATTCCAACCCACGGCTATGTGCCCACATTACGGATTCGTGTGAGATTTTTCCGCACCATTTTTTAAAAATCCGCAGGTAAAAGGCACTGCGTTTTACCTGTGGATTTACCGTGGATTTCCAGTGTTTTTTGTGTGGATTTCACCTGCGGATTCCTACTATGGAGCAGGTGTAAAACGCTGCGGAATCCGCACAAAGAATTGACATGCTGCGGAAAATACAATGCAGCGTTTCCGCGCTGTATTTTCCGCACCATGGGCACAGCGGATTTGGTTTTCCATAGGTTTACATGGTACTGTAAACCTGATGGAACACTGCTACGAATCCACAGCGGCCAATCCGCTGCGGATCCGCAGCCAAATCCGCACCGTGTGCACATATCCTAATTCTAACGCTAACCCTAGTTCTAACCCTACCCCTAACCCTACCCCTAACCCTACCCCTAACCCTAACCCTACCGCTAACCCTAGTTCTAACCTGTTATGACCCCAATGGAAGAGGGTCTCAGAAATAATTACTAAGTCTGCAAACACTAAAAACCAGCTCATAGGGCAGTGGTAACTGAGCTGACCATATATCTAATCCTAGCACCACAAATAGCAGCAGCCAGGGAACGTGCCTACGTTGGTTCTAGACGTCTCGCGCCAGCCGGAGAACTAACTAACCCTAGAAGGGAAAAGAAAGACCTTTCTTGCCTCCAGAGAAGAGACCCCAAAAGTTGGATACAAGCCCCCAACAAATAATAACGGTGAGGTAAGAGGAAAAGACAAACGTAAGAATGAGCTAGGTATTTAGCAAAGAGAGGCCCACTAGCTAATAGCAGAATATAGTAAGATGACTTATATGGTCAGCAAAAACCCTATCAAAATATCCACGCTGGATATTCAAGAACCCCCGAACCGTCTAACGGCCCGGGGGGAGAACACCAGCCCCCTAGAGCTTCCAGCAAAGTCAGGAATCACATTTAGTACAAGCTGGAAAAATATAAGAGCAAAGCAAATAACCAAAAAACAAAGAAGCAGGACTTAGCTTAATTTTGCACGAACCGGACCAGCAGACAGGAGCAAACAGAAAGGATCTGATTACAACGATGCCAGGCACTGGACTAAGGATCCAGGAAGTTTATATAACAACACCCCTGGACTAACGACCCAGGTGGGTGCCAAACTGAGGAAAGACAATCCCAGAGTCATATCACAAGTAACCACAAGAGGGAGCCAAAAAGTCTAATTCACAACAGTACCCCCCCCTTAAGGAGGGGTCACCGAACCCTCACCAAGACCACCAGGGCGATCAGGATGAGCAGCGTGAAAGGCACGAACTAAATCGGCCGCATGCACATCAGAAGCAACCACCCAGGAATTATCCTCCTGACCATAGCCCTTCCACTTGACCAGATACTGAAGCCTCCGTCTGGAGAGACGAGAATCCAAGATCTTCTCCACCACGTACTCCAACTCGCCCTCAACCAACACCGGAGCAGGAGGCTCAACAGAAGGAACCACAGGTACAACGTACCGCCGCAACAAAGACCTATGGAACACGTTGTGAATGGCAAACGACACCGGAAGATCCAAGCGAAAGGACACAGGATTAAGGATTTCCAATATCTTGTAAGGACCGATGAAGCGAGGCTTAAATTTAGGAGAGGAGACCTTCATAGGAACAAATCAAGAAGACAGCCATACCAAATCCCCAACACGAAGTCGGGGACCCACACCGCGGCGGCGGTTGGCAAAACGCTGAGCCTTCTCCTGTGACAACTTTAAGTTGTCCACCACATGATTCCAGATCTGCTGCAACCTATCCACCACAGAATCTACCCCAGGACAGTCAGAAGGCTCCACATGTCCCGAGGAAAAACGAGGATGGAAACCAGAGTTGCAGAAAAATGGCGAAACCAAAGTAGCGGAACTAGCCCGATTATTAAGGGCAAACTCAGCCAACGGCAAGAAGGTCACCCAATCATCCTGATCTGCCGAAACAAAACACCTCAAATAAGCCTCCAGAGTCTGATTAGTTCGCTCCGTTTGTCCATTAGTCTGAGGATGAAAGGCAGACGAAAACGACAAATCAATGCCCATCCTAGCACAAAAGGATCGCTAGAACCTGGAAACAAACTGGGATCCTCTGTCAGACACAATATTCTCAGGAATGTCGTGTAAACGAACCACATTCTGAAAGAACACAGGAACCAGATCGGAAGAGGAAGGCAGCTTAGGCAAAGGCACCAAATGGACCATTTTAGAAAAGCGATCACATACCACCCAGATGACAGACATGCCCTGAGACACCGGGAGATCTGAAATGAAATCCATGGAAATGTGTGTCCAAGGCCTCTTCGGGACAGGCAAGGGCAAGAGCAACCCGCTGGCACGAGAACAGCAAGGCTTAGCTCGAGCACAAGTCCCACAGGACTGCACAAATGACCGCACATCCCGTGACAAGGAAGGCCACCAAAAGGACCTAGCCACCAGATCTCTGGTGCCAAAAATTCCCAGATGCCCTGCCAACACCGAGGAATGAACCTCGGAAATGACTCTGCTGGTCCACTTATCAGGAACAAACAGTCTGTCAGGTGGACAAGAGTCAGGTCTACCAGCCTGAAATCTCTGCAACACACGTCGCAAATCAGGAGAAATGGCTGACAAGATAACTCCCTCTTTAAGAATACCAACTGGTTCTGCGACTCCAGGAGAGTCAGGCACAAAGCTCCTTGAAAGAGCATCAGCCTTCACATTCTTTGAACCTGGTAAATACGAGACCACAAAGTCAAAACGGGAGAAAAACAATGACCAGCGGGCCTGTCTAGGATTCAGGCGTTTAGCAGACTCGAGATACATCAAATTTTTGTGATCAGTCAAGACCACCACACGATGCTTAGCACCCTCGAGCCAATGACGCCACTCCTCAAATGCCCACTTCATGGCCAGCAACTCCCGATTGCCAACATCATAATTCCGCTCAGCAGGCGAAAACTTCCTAGAGAAGAAAGCACATGGTCTCATTACCGAGCAACCAGGGCCTCTCTGCGACAAAACGGCCCCTGCCCCAATCTCAGAAGCATCCACTTCGACCTGAAAGGGAAGTGAGACATCAGGCTGGCACAAAACAGGCGCCGAAGTAAACCGGCGCTTCAACTCTTGGAACGCCTCCACGGCTGCAGGAGCCCAGTTAGCAACATCAGAACCTTTCTTGGTCATATCCGTCAAAGGTTTAACAACGCTAGAAAAATTAGCGATAAAACGACGGTAGAAGTTAGCAAAACCCAAGAACTTCGGAAGACTCTTAACTGACGTGGGTTGAGTCCAATCATGAATAGCTCGGACCTTGACTGGGTCCATCTCCACAGCAGGAGGAAAAAATAAACCCCAAAAAGGGAACCTTCTGTACTCCAAAGAGACACTTTGAGCCCTTAACAAACAAAGCATTCTCACGCAAAACCTGAAACACCATCCTGACCTGCTCCACATGTGAGTCCCAATCTTCAGAGAAAACCAGAATATCATCCAGATAAACAATCATAAATTTATCCAGATACTTCCGGAAAATATCATGCATAAAGGACTGAAACACTGAGGGAGCATTAGAGAGCCTAAAAGGCATCACCAAGTACTCAAAATGACCTTCGGGCGTATTAAATGCAGTCTTCCATTCATCTCCTTGCTTAATGCGCACAAGGTTGTACGCACCACGAAGATCTATCTTGGTGAACCACTTGGCACCTTTAATCCGGGCAAACAAGTCCGACAACAGAGGCAAAGGATACTGAAATTTAACAGTGATTTTATTCAGAAGCCGATAGTCAATACAAGGTCTCAAAGATCCGTCCTTCTTGGCCACAAAAAAGAATCCCGCACCAAGAGGGGAAGAGGATGGACGGATATGCCCCTTCTCCAGAGACTCCTTGATATACGAACGCATTGCGGCATGCTCAGGTACAGACAGATTAAACAGTCTTCCCTTAGGAAATTTACTACCTGGAATCAAATCTATGGCGCAGTCACAGTCCCTATGAGGAGGCAGAGCATTGGACCTGGACTCGCTGAATACATCCTGATAATCAGACAAATACTCAGGAACTTCCGAAGGAGTAGAGGAAGCAATAGACACCGGCGGGGAATCAGCATGAATTCCCTGACAGCCCCAACTTGACACAGACATTGCCTTCCAATCCAAGACTGGATTGTGGGTCTGTAACCATGGCAGACCCAAAACGACCAAATCATGCATTTTATGCAGAACAAGAAAACGAATCACCTCCCGATGTTCAGGAGTCATGCACATGGTTACCTGCGTCCAAAACTGCGGTTTATTTTCCGCCAATGGCGTAGCATCAATACCTCTAAGAGGAATAGGATTTACCAACGGTTCAAGAACAAAACCACAGCGCTTAGCAAATGACAGATCCATAAGACTCAGGGCAGCACCTGAATCCACAAACGCCATAACAGGGTAAGAAGACAATGAGCAAATTAAAGTCACAGACAAAATAAATTTAGGTTGCAAATTACCAATGGCGACAGGACTAACAACCCTTGTTAGACGTTTAGAGCATGCTGATATAACATGTGTAGAATCACCACAGTAAAAACACAACCCATTCTGACGTCTATGATTTTTCCGCTCATTTCTAGTCTGAATTCTATCACATTGCATTAAATCAGGTGTTTGTTCAGACAACACCACCAGAGGATTAGCGGTTTTGCGCTCCCGCAAACGCCGGTCAATTTGAATAGCCAGCGCCATGGAATCATTCAGACTTGTAGGAATGGGGAAACCCACCATCACATTCTTAATGGCTTCAGAAAGGCCATTTCTGAAATTTGCGGCCAGAGCACACTCATTCCACTGAGTAAGCACGGACCATTTCCGAAATTTTTGGCAATACACTTCAGCTTCATCCTGGCCCTGAGAAATAGCCAGCAAGGCTTTTTCTGCCTGAACTTCAAGATTGGGTTCCTCGTAAAGCAATCCGAGCGCCAGAAAAAACGCATCAATATTTGCCAATGCCGGATCTCCTGGCGCTAGCGAGAAAGCCCAATCCTGAGGGTCGCCCCGTAAAAAAGAGATAACAATTTTAATTTGCTGAGCTGAATCTCCAGATGAACGGGGTCTCAGAGATAGAAACAATTTACAATTATTCCTGAAATTCCTAAACTTAAATCGGTCTCCAGAAAACAGTTCAGGAATAGGTATTTTAGGTTCAGACATTGGACTACTGGTAACAAAATCTTGTATGCCCTGCACACGAGCAGCAAGCTGGTCTACACTTGTAATCAAGGTCTGGACATTCATGTCTGCAGCAAGCACAAGCCACTCAGAGGTAAAGGGGAGGAAGAGAGGAAAAAAAAAAAAAAAAAAACTCAGAATTTCCTTTCTTATTATCCCACTTCTGCAATGCATTAAACATTCAATGTTGGCCTGGCATACTGTTATGACCCCAATGGAAGAGGGTCTCAAAAATAATTACTAAGTCTGCAAACACTAAAAACCAGCTCATAGGGCAGTGGTAACTGAGCTGACCATATATCTAATCCTAGCACCACAAATAGCAGCAGCCGGGGAACGTGCCTACGTTGGTTCTAGACGTCTCGCGCCAGCCGGAGAACTAACTAACCCTAGAAGGGAAAAGAAAGACCTTTCTTGCCTCCAGAGAAGAGACCCCAAAAGTTGGATACAAGCCCCCAACAAATAATAACGGTGAGGTAAGAGGAAAAGACAAACGTAAGAATGAGCTAGGTATTTAGCAAAGAGAGGCCCACTAGCTAATAGCAGAATATAGTAAGATGACTTATATGGTCAGCAAAAACCCTATCAAAATATCCACGCTGGATATTCAAGAACCCCCGAACCGTCTAACGGCCCGGGGGGAGAACACCAGCCCCCTAGAGCTTCCAGCAAAGTCAGGAATCACATTTAGTACAAGCTGGAAAAATATAAGAGCAAAGCAAATAGCCAAAAAACAAAGAAGCAGGACTTAGCTTAATTTTGCACGAACCGGACCAGCAGACAGGAGCAAACAGAAAGGATCTGATTACAACGATGCCAGGCACTGGACTAAGGATCCAGGAAGTTTATATAACAACACCCCTGGACTAACGACCCAGGTGGGTGCCAAACTGAGGAAAGACAATCCCAGAGTCATATCACAAGTAACCACAAGAGGGAGCCAAAAAGTCTAATTCACAACACTAACCCTAGTGGAAAAAAAAATATTTTCTTTATTTTATTATTGTCCCTACCTATGGGGGTGATAAAGGGGGGGTTCATTTACAATTTTTTTTTATTTTGATCACTGTGATAGGTTTTATCACAGTGATCAAAATGTAGCTGGAACGAATCTGCCAGCCGGCAGATTTGGCGGGTGCACTGCGCATGCACCCGCCATTTTGGAAGATGGCGGCGCCCATGGAGAAGACGGACGGACACCGGGAGGCTCGGTAAGTATGAGGGGGGGGGATCGGAGCACGGGGGGGGGTGATCGGAGCACAGGGGGTGGGATCGGAGCACGGGGGGTGGGATCAAAGCACGGGGGGAGCGGGCAGGAGGACGGGGGAGCGGACAGGAGGACAGAGGGGAGCACGGGACAGAACTGAGGACTGGGGAGGCGATCGGTGGGTGTGGGCGGGGACAGATTAGGTTTTCCAGCCATGGACGAAGATATTACAGCATCGGCCATGGCTGGATTGTAATATTTCACCAGTTTTCATAGTGAAATATTACAAATCGCTCTGATTGGCTGTTTCACTTTCAACAGCCAATCAGAGCGATCGTAGCCACGGGGGGTGAAGCCACCCCCCCTGGGCTGAAGTACCACTCCCCCTGTCCCTGCAGATTGGGTGAAATTGGAGTTAACCCTTTCACCCGATCTGCAGGGACGCGATCATTCCATGACGCCACATAGGCGTCATGGGTCGGATTGGCACAGGTTTTCATGACGCCTACGTGGCGTCATGGGTCGGGAATGGGTTAAGAGTAGTGTTGAGCGATACCGTCCGATACTTGAAAGTATCGGTATCGGAAAGTATCGGCCGATACCGGCAAAATATCGGATCCAATCCGATACCGATACCCGATACCAATACAAGTCAATGGGACTCATGTATCGGACGGTATTCCTGATGGTTCCCAGGGTCTGAAGGAGAGGAAACTCTCCTTCAGGCCCTGGGAACCATATAAATGTGTAAAAGAAAGAATTAAAATAAAAAATATCGCTATCCTTACCTCTCCGACGCAGCCGGGACTTCAGCGAGGGAACCGGCAGCGTTGTTTGTTTAAAATTCGCGCTATTACTTGGTTACGTGAATTCCCGGCTTGTGATTGGTCAGGTCGGCCATGTTGCCGGGACGCGGACCAATCACAGCAAGCCGTGACGAAATTACGTCACGGCTTGCTGTGATTGGTCCGCGTCCCGGCAATATGGCCGCCCTGACCAATCACAAGCCGTGACGTCACGGGAGGCTGGACACGCGCTCATTTTAAAATGGGCGCGTGTCCAGCCTCCCGTGACGTCACGGCTTGTGATTGGTTGCGCCGCGGTCAACCAATCACAAGCCGGGAGGCTGGACGCGCTCATTTTAAAATGGGCGCGTGTCCAGCCTCCCGTGACGTCACGGCTTGTGATTGGTTGCGCCGCGGTCAACCAATCACAAGCCGGGAGGCTGGACGCGCTCATTTTAAAATGGGCGCGTGTCCAGCCTCCCGTGACGTCACGGCTTGTGATTGGTTGCGCCGCGGTCAACCAATCACAAGCCGGGAGGCTGGACGCGCTCATTTTAAAATGGGCGCGTGTCCAGCCTCCCGTGACGTCACGGCTTGTGATTGGTCAGGGCGGCCATATTGCCGGGACGCGGACCAATCACAGCAAGCCGTGATGTAATTTCGTCACGGCTTGCTGTGATTGGTCCGCGTCCCGGCAACGTGGCCGACCTGACCAATCACAAGCCGGGAATTCACGTAACCAAGTAATAGCGCGAATTTTAAACAAACAACGCTGCCGGTTCCCTCGCTGAAGTCCCGGCTGCGTCGGAGAGGTGAGTATAGCGATATTTTTTATTTTAATTCTCTCTTTTACACATTTTAACATTAATGTTGTTGCGATACCCGATACCCGATACCACAAGAGTATCGGAATCCCGGTATCGGAATTCCGATACAGCAAGTATCGGCCGATACCCGATACTTGCAGCATCGGAATGCTCAACACTAGTTAAGAGGCTCCTCTGTCCTCCACTCATTACCTGTTGTAATGGCACCTGTTTGAACTTGTAATCAGTATAAAAGACACCTGTCCACATCCTCAAACAGTCACACTCCAAACTCCATTATGGTGAAGACCAAAGAGCTTTCGAAGGACACCGGAAACAAAATTGTAGCGCTGCACCAGTCTGGGAAGACTGAATCTGAAATAGGCAAGCAGCTTTGTGTGATGAAATCAACTGTGAGATCAATAGCAAGAAAATGGAAGACATACAATACCACTGATAATCTCCATCTATCTGGGGCTTCACGCAAGATCTCACCCTGTGGGGTCAAAATGATCACAAGAACGGTAAGCAAAAATCCCAGAACCACACAGGGGAACCTAGTGAATGACCTGCAAAGAGCTGGGACCTTCGTAACAAAGGCTACCATCAGTAACACACTACACAGCCAGGGACTCAGATCCTACAGTGCCAGATGTGTCCCCCTGCTTAAACCAGTACATGTCCGGGCCCATCTGAAGTTTGCTAGAGAGCATTTGGATTATCCAGAAGAGTATTGGGAGAATGTCATATGATCTGATGAAACCAAAGTAGAACTGTTTGGTAGAAACAAAACTCGTGGGGGTGGCAACATCATGCTATGGGGCTGTTTCTCCGCAAAGGGACCAGGACGACCGATCCGTGTACATGAAAGAATGAATGGGGCTATGTATCGTGAGATTTTGAGTGCAAACATCTTTCCATCAGCATGGGCATTGAAGATGAAATCTGGATGGGTCTTTCAGCATGATAATGATCCCAAGCACACCACCAGGGCAACGAAGGAGTGGCTTCGTAAGAAGCATATGAAGGTCCTGGAGTGGCCTAGCCAGTCTCCAGATCTCAGCCCCATAGAAAACCTTTGGAGGGAGTTGAAAGTTGCCCAGTGACAGGCCCAAAACATCACTGCTCTAGAGGAGATCTGCATGGAGGAATGGACCAACATACCACCAACAGTGTGTGCCAACTTTGTGAACACTTACTGAAAACGTTTGACCTCTATCATTGCCAACAAAGGATATATAATAAAATGTGGAGATGAACTTTTATTAATGAACAAATTACTTATTTTCCACCATAATTTGCAAAATAAATCTTGCCAAGTCAGATAAGGCGATTTTCTGGATTTGTTTTCTCATTTTGACTCTCATAGTTGTGGTCTACCTATGGTGTCAATTACAGGCCTCTCTCATCTTTATAAGTGGGAGAACTTACACAATTGGTGGCTGACAACATACTTTTTTTCCCCAATGTATAGGAAACATGGCCAGTATTTCTGATACAGGTTTGATAAATTATGCCCAATATGTCTACATGAAATTACGAAAACTTATTTTTAGGCATTTTACCACAAACCAACAACAATTTGTTTGCTTCCTTTCACATGTTTCACTACACTCCTATGATTTAGCTATTTTCTCTATGTGCAGACTTTTCATAACATATATCTGTTGCTTCCATTTATAATCTATATCTTTTATCTTTCAGGTTCAAGGGATAACTGTGCAGATTCAGATGTTTGCAGAAAGTGTGTCTGAGCCTGGAAGCACTTTTCAAGATGCTAATTTTGATGGAATTTTGGGTCTGGCGTACCCTTCCCTTGCTGTGGATGGTTGCACCCCTGTGTTTGACAATATGATTTTACAGAATCTAGTTGCGCAACCAGTGTTCGGTGTCTACATGAGCAGGTAACAGCAGCAGCTCTAGGAAGAGGCCATTCTGGCAGAATGGTCCTATTCACATTACGCTTCTTGTTTATATTTATTGTGTAAGCCGGGAAAGCTCCCGATTTATGCGCTTAACATGGTTATTTGGTTTTATAGTCAAGCAGGAGCCAAACCAGTGTTCTTTTAGCCGCCATCTGGCTTGTATACATCATTATACCACCGAAAAACAAAAAATCATAGTAGACAATTCAGAGGAGTTCTTAGGTATATAGGTCCACTCTTTATAGGGGCCTCCACAGTATTCCATATAATATGAGTCTCCCTCCCACCACTGTTTCAGGGTCCCCCATTGTTTTACTGGATCCTGAGGACTCCACAGGCAAGACTTAGGTGGACACTGTCATAGTGCTGATGCTTGCATAGGACGTCAGAGTCCCAGCACTGTGCGATGACATCACTGTGTTGGGACTTTGATGTTGAGTGCGGGCGTCAACGCCTCGGCTGTTCTGTAGACCACAGGTTTAAAGCGACCTACGGTCTTCAGAACAGAGAGTGGTAGCACAGGGAGATCGTGTCTCCCTACCCTACCGCGGGGCTTAACTATGTCGGACACTGATACAATTAAAGGTAGCGTAGGTCTGGGTGGGCCCCTCTGAGTGTGGGGCACAGGGCGCCTGCACCCTTTATCCGTCCGGTAGTGACGCTACTGGGCTGGACTTAAACCATGTTTTTGCCATATGGTTACTGCTTACTCAAAATAAGTATACAGCACCAATAGGATGCGGCTGGATACCTATTCAGTCGGATCATTTGCCATTCACTGCCACTGCGAAACCAAAAAAAAGTCTCTTACCTCTGCATATTATTTTTGATAGGATAGAAAACAAACAAACAAGAAAAGAGACTATGCATATAGGGCGCACACCCAGAATACAATTAAGTTGAAAAAATACAAAAAATTATTTATTAATGAGGGAGACAGAAAACACCAATAAAAACATATTAAAATACAACCAACACACCAATGGTCCTATACAGAGTAAATATATGGAGACAGCTAAAGATACAATAATATATGGTGAGTCACGCCACCAACACACTACTGGTACTTTCGTAAATGTAAGATACAAAGATGTAGCATAAATAGCACAACACATATGCACAAACGGTGACTTATGTGCACAATGGCTTATGTGCACAGAGCAAGGTAGCAGGTAAACTCTGGGCGTCCCCAGAGTACCATATAGTGCAGGAGTGCCCCTATATAAATGAAAAGGCTAATGCTAGCAAGGGGGCCTCAATAAGCCTACTAAATTTCAGCAAGAGGAGATAAGTGTAAATTCCCTCAAAAAAAAAAAAAAAAGATTTGGGAGCTTAAATACCAAAAATAGTCCCTATAAAAGGCAACGCTACCAGTATCAGGGGATGAAGCTGCATCCTGCAGCGATACGCGTGGGGCTTTCCCCACACTACTTGGGTCCTGGGACCATTCTCTTCTGACTGTATGACGGCTGACGCCACACTCTGGACTGCCTGATACGGTGATGTTCCCTCATATTTAGTCTTTTGGCTTATTTCTCTGACATTGGTCTGCCCTTTTTCCTTCCACTGTGATGGTTTGAGTTGGCGAGTTTATCTTATACGCTCCCTATATCACTTTAACAGGCTCGTCCCTCTGTGATACTGGTAGCGTTGCCTTTTATAGGGACTATTTTTGGTATTTAAGCTCCCAAATCTTTTTTTTTTTTTTTTGAGGGAATTTACACTTATCTCCTCTTGCTGCAATTTAGTAGGCTTATTGAGGCCCCCTTGCTAGCATTAGCCTTTTCATTTATATAGGGGCACTCCTGCACTATATGGTACTCTGGGGACGCCCAGAGTTTACCTGCTACCTTGCTCTGTGCACATAAGCCATTGTGCACATAAGTCACCGTTTGTGCATATGTGTTGTGCTATTTATGCTACATCTTTGTATCTTACATTTACGAAAGTACCAGTAGTGTGTTGGTGGCGTGACTCACCATATATTATTGTATCTTTAGCTGTCTCCATATATTTACTCTGTATAGGACCATTGGTGTGTTGGTTGTATTTTAATATGTTTTTATTGGTGTTTTCTGTCTCCCTCATTAATAAATAATTTTTTGTATTTTTTCAACTTAATTGTATTCTGGGTGTGCGCCCTATATGCATAGTCTCTTTTCTTGTTTGTTTGGTATATGCTGCTGCTATGCATTGAGCTGCACCCCTTATTATACTTACCTTATAGGTCGCAATTGGCTCCTCGCCCATTGGTAGTGCTCCCTAGCTCTCCCTCTTCCTTTGCAGGATAGAAAACAAAGACTGAACTTTTCTATTTTGGCAAAAACAATATGCAGATGTAAAAAAAATATGCCTCGACTGTATGACAAAAACATAGTATGTGAACTAAGCCCAATTATTTTTCCATTCTTCGCACTTTCATGGGATTTCTATTTGCCATTATGTAATCTTTTCTGTTACTAATATCTATAAATTCTCAGGGACTCCAACTCCCCAGAAGGTGGAGAGCTGCTTCTCGGTGGCTATGACACATCACGTTTCTCAGGACAACTGAACTGGGTGCCAGTTACTGTACAGGGATACTGGCAAATCCAAGTTGATAGGTAAGTCTTTGAAGCTCGTGGTCTTCCAAGTCATAAGGACTATAATGCCATGTTCTCACATAGTGCAAATGCTGCGCTTTATTTCACTGCATTTTATTTATTTTTTATTTTTGCAGAAAATCTGTTGTGTTTAATGGAGCGCCCCCAGACGCAGGGCCGCGGGGTACTCGGTACCGGGCCTCTCTGTCTCGGTTCTGGGGTTGTCACGGTGGCTAGACCCGGTCCGTGACCCTGCTAAGGGGCGTCCAATGAAAGTTGTAAGTGGTGGTGCGGGGTGCAGGTCGCGATGAATAACGAGGACACAGGGTTGCAGTCTCTGTACCTCTTTACTGAAGGCTTCAAGGTCCTCAATCCAGAGTACGGTTAACAGGGCTGTCTGGGACCGGCCGGTCCGATGGCACCTCCAGAGTTCCCTTTACAGGTGGAAATCTGTGCCTACCTTCTAGTGCCTGTGTGTTGTAGTACTTCCCTGCTGAGCACCACGGGATAGTCCTCACAACTGTTGTGTCTGTTTCTGATGTTATTTCCCACAACTTATGTCTGTTCTGATGTTCTTCTCCATCCCCCAGATGATATGGCTAGGACGCACCCGTATGATGGGTAGGCCTGGAGTTCTTCCGGGACCCTAGCGTCGCCCCTCTCCCACAGTTGCCCCCTATGTCTTCTTAGGTGATTTTGGTGAGACAGCCAACCTAAAATTAACTGTCCTGCCGCTGTTTGAAGTATTGCTTGGAGCCTAATACTTCCTCGGCGTTCTGGCCACCGGCTACGCGCCTCAGTAGGATGTTGCCTCGATCTTACAGCACGACTCCTAGTGGTGTTATCTCCTTTTTGCTTTGATCTCGTTTCTCACTCTCCACAATAAACCTTCCTTCTTGTCCTTTCTTGAGATACCGCCGCGATGTAGTGCAGGCGCGGTTCCTTAACGTTCTTTCCTTTTTCGCTAGGCCTCTGTCAGGATCCCACCCCTGACAGGGACCCCCCTGAATCTTCCCCTGCAACACCCTCTGCCACAGGATGTTGCCTGGTTCCAACCCAGTCAGCTTCTGTCTAACTTTCTATCTAACCCCCAGTTTTACCAGACTGTGAGGAGTGGCCTAATACATAGCACCCTTAGCTCCCCCTGGAGGCCAGACTATGAAGTGTATTGGTGTCTGTGATACCTGGTCAGGTGAACTACTTCAGTGCCATCAGACGTACCATCACTCCCCTTAGCGGCGGAACAACAGTACTGCAACGACCAGGACTCTGGGGAGCTGCATTAACAGTTGCAGCAAAAGTGGATGTAATTTCATGAAAATTCATTGTGTTCAATTGTGCGTTTTAAGGCACTGTTCGCTGGTTCCTTTTTTCCCTATAAGCTTCTATGGGGAGCCTGAAAAAATACATGTAAAAAGTAATTTCCTTTTTATTTGCAGGGGTCCCAGCTTTTCTACACTTAAAATCTCAATAAAGTCAAATCTGCAACAAAATGCAGAAAAAGAAACAGTTGAAAAGCACATAAAAAATCTTTTAAACACAATAATCAGAGGGTATCGCTGTTGTATATTTTGGTGAAAAAAATCAGTGGACAAAAGCAGCAATTTCACATGTGGGAACATGGTGTAAGGTCACAAATAATGTTTAATATCATATTCTATGTATATAATTAGTGTAATAAAGTATTATTGTAAGAAAGTAAATTGATTTCACATTTTGTTCAGCATCCTGGTAGGAGGAGAAACAACATTTTGCACCCAAGGATGTCAGGCCATTGTAGATACTGGAACCTCGATGATCACAGGGCCATCATCTGATATTCTGCTTCTGCAAGGGTACATTGGAGCCACTGAAACAGATGGTGAAGTAAGAGCCTCAAATTAAAGAGAACCTTCACTGGATTTTTAATTTAAACTGAATACCTCCTCCAATTGCCGCTGCTTAACTGATTCTGGGACAGTATTTATTTTTCTTCTGTAACCCATTTCAAAATTACAGTATATCCCCAATACTAATGATGCAGACTTTCCCTTCAACCAACTGGGCGTATACTACAGAACATCAATGTTGACATATGCTCTTTTCTCCTCTGTCTATTGGCTTAGCAACTGTGGTCACAGGGGTTATTGCTGTGACCAGGCCCACCAGGCCAGGTTTCTGCCGACACCAACAGAAACTTCAACTGGATGTGCGTCCTCGGATGGCTAGGGAATAAGCCGTTAAAAAGCGGCACTGAGGAATAAGTACCCTTAACTGCCACCGCTAAAAGGCGTATCGGCAGTCGTTAAGGGGTTAAACTCTCCCCACAACTAGTCTCCTGTTTGTGCCCAGTCACTTCTCCTCCTCCCTGGCTGGCTAGGTCTTAACCCTCTCATCCCTGAACACAGGATGCTACAGGCCACAGGGAAGTCTAAACATATTAAAGAGAAGACAATGACCTCTTGTGGCTGGTGGTCAATACTGCAGATACATTTCAGTTATATAACATTACTATAATACAATAATGTGAATCATGACTTCAGGGGGTAAATATGACAACCCGACCACTTCCTTACAGTTGCACTGTTGGCCCAAACTGTCTGCTCTCAGATACTGTAACAGTGTGAGATGGTAATGAATAGACTTGCCGTTTCGGACTCCAGCCACAAGAGGTCACTGTTGCCTTCTGACTAGACGCTATTGCAAACTTCATGGTATTAGACAGTTGGAGCAGGGAGCTGACTGGAGACAGAGAGGACAAGAGAGAGAGAGAAATCAACTGCCATTCTGGGATCCCATTGTGTACCAGAAACTGACCAGAGTACTGAAGAAACGTGTGCCTGTTTCTGCGACACCTGTTAGAGGGAACAAATTACTTTAGGGAACGATTACAGTTGGATGTAGAGTTGGATTCCCACCCAAGGCATCTGCTGTAATATAGAGGCCCTACTGTTAGCTACTGGGCTAAAACTACACTCCAGATGACAAGTCCAACATCCAGTCCTCGACTACCCAACTAACGGATGATCAGCTGCCCTCTTCTGCGACTAGGTTTCAGTCAGTAATTCTGGAGCACAGGCCCCGCCACAGTGATCACGCACACTTAGAGAGAGAGTTTGGCACCAAACGTAGATTCTCAGTTAGAGACATTGTTTGCTAGTAGAACTGTATGAACCAGAGCTAAATACTCACCTCATTAGGGGAACTTGTGTACAAATAACCTAACAGAATTGTAATCTTAGAGACTTGTTAAGTTTGTGAACCGCTGCGCTGCACCGCTGCAGGGGCCGCCTCTTGCACCCATCTAATTACTCCCTTGCCCTTGGTTAATTCTCGGTTACCATATTAGGAGGAAGCCCAGGTCAGGCAAATTATAGTGTATCTGATAGAACAAACTGGGCCTATAGGTTGTGCAGCGCAGGGGTCTTAGCCGACCAGGGCTAGGTGTGTGTGAAAGTTAACTGTGTTTCTTTCTTCCATTGTAAAGGTAACTCGGGTTCCATTTTCAGTAAAAAGTAGTTCCTTGACAAATTGTCTGTAAGGGTATGTTTCCACGGGCCGGATTATCTGCTGATTGAACGCTGCGTACAACCTCAGCGTTCAACCCGCAGCATCCGGATGTTACAGCATAGTGGAGGGGATTTTATGAAATCCCGTCTCCACTATGCGTGTGGACACACATCCGGTGGCTCTGCGTTTCCGGATATGCGGTGCATCTTTTAGAACGCAGCATGTCTGTTAACCTTGCCGCGACGCTCCTTCTCCGCAAGGTAAATAACACAGTCCTATGTATAGGGTGCAGCGATTCGCACGCATAGTGGAGACGGGATTTCATGAACTCCCCTCCACTACGCTGTAACATCTGGACGCTGCGGATTGAACCCTGCAGCTGTACGCAGCGTTCAACCCACAGCTAATCCGAATGTAATCCGGCCCGTGGAAACATACCCTTAGTGTTCTTTGTCTTTGCTCGTTGTATTCTGGGAGAGACCACCCCGGTACACCGTCTACAACAGCGTTGGAAGAACGCAGTGGCACTAAAACTGGCTGGATGTATGCTCCAGTTTTCCTGCCAGCTCTAAATTAGCGCCTTGAAGCTCTGTTAAAAAGATCTTGTAAACACTGTGCATCCCTGACCTACAGAATTAGCAGTAAGCAATAAAACTATAAATCTGTCCATTCTTGAGAGCAGAAAGCATTTTTAATATGTTAAATGCAAATGTTCTAGTTTTTAGAAGCACTTTATCATTTTCACCTCTTGTGATGTCCAGACTTAATCCTTTAAAGGTGCTGTTTGATGTAGGAAAAAAGGTACTTTTTTCCCCCCAGAAAAGGCAGCACACTAAAGGTACCGTCACATTAAGCGACGCTGCAGCGATAGCGACAGCGATGCCGATCGCTGCAGCGTCGCTGTTTGGTCGCTGGAGAGCTGTCACACAGACCGCTCTCCAGCGACCAACGATGCCGAGGTCCCCGGGTAACCAGGGTAAGCATCGGGTTGCTAAGCGCAGGGCCGCGCTTAGTAACCCGATGTTTACCCTGGTTACCAGCGTAAAAGTTAAAAAAACAAACAGCACATACTCACCAGCGCGTCCCCCAGCCTCTGCTTCCTGACACTGACTGAGCTCCGGCCCTAACAGCACAGCGGTGACGTCACCGCTGTGCTTTCACTTTCAGTTTAGGGCCGGCGCTCAGTCAGTGTCAGGAAGCAGAGGCTGGGGGACGCGCTGGTGAGTATGTGCTGTTTGTTTTTTTAACTTTTACGCTGGTAACCAGGGTAAACATCGGGTTACTAAGCGCGGCCCTGCGCTTAGTAACCCGATGTTTACCCTGGTTACCAGTGTAAAATATCGCTGGTATCCTTGCTTTTGCTGTCAAACACGGCGATACACGGCGACCTAGCGACCAAATAAAGTGCAGACCTTCTAGCAGCGACCAGCAATTTCACAGCGGGATCCAGATCGCTGCTGCGTGTCAAATACAGCGATATCGCTATCCAGGTCGCTGCAACGTCACGGATCGCTGGCGATATCGCCTAGTGTGACGGTACCTTTAGCCCTGAACTGTATCTGGTATTACAGTTTATCTCCATGGGTCTGAGCAGTAATACTATGCACATGCTATGGCCAAAAGTTGCCTTGTTCCTGGAGAAAAAAACAATTTTATGCTCAAGTACGGTAATCTAAGGGGTAAAGTTTTACTTGTGGATTAGATTTCCTGCTCTCTGTCTGTGAAGATGTTATTTGCAAGTAAGGTAGTAACCTATATATTTTTTATGTTTTAGTATGGTGTCAGTTGCAGTAGCTTAAGCTCCATGCCCATCGTGACGTTTGTAATCAATGGTATTAGTTACAACTTAACATCTGAACAGTATACACTTCCGGTAAGTTCAATAAAAAGTTCCACATTAAAATGTTAACCTTCAGCTAGAACAGGCTGCATGGTTCCTTAACGGAAACCTGCCAGCATGATTCACCCTCCTCCACGATCCATGGCCATGTTGCTCTGTGAAAGATAATGTCATCCACACTTTTACTTCTGCAATCTGTTGCTCCCTTACTGGAGAAACATGTTGTTTTTATTCATATCCAGATGAGGTTTAAAGTGTCAGGCTGGAGACACACTAGCGATTTTAAAATCAGTCCAATTTTGATGCAGCAGAGTCGGACAAGTTTAATGCAAGTGTCATGCGTTTTTTAGGCAAGTACAATCCGATTTTTCACACCTAGCGTCCAATTTACACCCGAATGCAGTGTGATTGGTATCTGACTGCAATGCGATTTTAACATGAGCTTTTGCATAGACAAATTCTCTGTCATTTACACATAATTTTCAAAGGAAATATTCTTCAAAACATATATATAGATATATAAATATATATAATAGATAATAGATAGATGGATAGATAAAAGCTGGCAATTCATGTGCCACGTACAGTAAAATCACACAGTGACAGGTTAGAATAAAATAGATACTGTATATACACATAGAATACATAGATATATAGATGTCAGTGACACACACATATATATGTATTTAAATTACATAGATAGATAGAAGAAAAGCCAGCAACTCATGTGCCATGTACTATAAAATCACTGCAGGAGCCAACAGGATAGAAGAGATGGATTACATACAGTAAATACAAATAAAATAGGTAGATATATAGATGTCAGTGACAAATACAATTAGTACAGTGTGTGCAGGCAGCTTACTGTACATGTATTTAATTAATATAAGATTATTTTTTGGAAAAAAATGGTGTGGGCTCCCACGTAATTTTCATAATCAGCAGAGGGAAAGCCAATGGCTGGGGGCCGATGTTTATAGCCTGTGAACGGGGTAATACCCATGGATCTTCCCAGACTATTAATATCAGCTCACTACTGTATACATTGCCCTTACTGGCTATTAAAATGGGGGACCCCAACAAGAAAATGATGTGGGGTCCCCCTATAATTAATAACCAGCAAAAGCTATGCAGACAGCTGTATGCTGATATTAATAGCCTAGGAAGGGGCCATGGATACTGCCCCCCAGGCTAAAAACATCAGTTCTCTACCGCCACAGAAAAGGCGCATCTCTAAGATGCGCCAATTCTGGCACTTAGCCTTGCTCTTCCCACTTGCCCTGTAGCGGTGGCAAGTGGGGTGATAGTTGGGGGGTTGATGTCACCTTTGTATTGTCATTTGACATCAAGCCCCGAGGTTTGTAATAAGACGCCCCCATTACTATCCCCATAGTCATACTGTAAATAAACACAGACATCCAGAAAAAAGTCCTTTAATTGAAAGAATGACACAATCTCCTTTAACATTCTTAAGGTACCTTCACACGAAACGACTTTGTAACGATATCGCTAGCGATCCGTGACGTTGCAGCGTCCTGGCTAGCGATATCGTTTAGTTTGACACGCAGCAGCGATCAGGATCCTGCTGTGATGTCACTGGTCGCTGAATAAAGTTCAGAACTTTATTTGGTCGTCCGATCGCCGTGTATCGTTGTGTTTGACAGCAAAAGCAACGATACCAGCGATATTTTACACCGGTAACCAGGGTAAACATCGGGTTACTAAGGGCCGCACTTAGTAACCCGATGTTTACCCTGGTTACCAGTGTAAAATGTAAAAAAAAAACAAATAGTACATACTTACATTCGCATCCCCCGCCGTCTGCTTCCCACACTGACTGAGCGCCACAAAGTGAAAGTGAAAGCACAGCACAGCGGTGACATCACCGCTGTGCCCTGCTACTGCCGGCGCTCAGTCAGTCAGTCAGTGCACGAAGCGGACGCCGGGGGACGCGAATGTAAGTATGTACTGTTTGTTTTTTTTACATTTTACGCTGGTAACCAGGGTAAACATCGGGTTACTAAGCGCGGCCCTGCGCTTAGTAACCCGATGTTTACCCTGGTTACCCGGGGACTTCGGCATCGTTGGTCGCTGGAGAGCGGTCTGTGTGACAGCTCTCCAGCGATCAAACAGCGACGCTGCAGCGATCGGCATCGTTGTCGCTATCGCTGCAGCGTCGTTTCGTGTGAAGGTACCTTTAATTAAACCATACTTACAACCTTGCCTACTCCCCCGATGCCCTCGTCATCTGCAAAAGAGGTAAAAAAAACAACAATATTCCTCACCTTTCTGCAGAGATGCTTTTAATCCCTTTGTTCTACAACGGGTCCAGCTCTGCTCAGTGTCTGCTCACGGTGTGCTCAGTGTCTCTCTGTGAACTGCTATTCCCTGTCTGAGGGCACCGCGAGCATGAGAAAGTTCACGCTGACGGCAGAAGGGTGATGTGAGTTGATTGGCCGTGAACTCGCAGGACCTGTCAGACGGAACGGTGAGCAGAAGAACTTTCTCATGCTCGCGGAGCCATTCCTTTTGCTGTCCTCATTATTACTCAACAATATATGCACTGCATATTGTACCACTGGGTTCCTTCTCCTAAGGAAATAGTAATTTCTACACTCTCTTTGGATCTCTAGACAGCCCACTGAATCCATACCTTCATATACTGTTACAAGTGGATTTTGTGCATTTTTTCCTCAAAGAAAGACATTCCACACATACCCTATTCATAGCCTGATGGCACAAAAACGGTCCTATACTTTACGGTGTAATAACTTTTTTTGGATATGTTTAAAAAACATTCCTTTTTGGGCCTATTGGTGTGCTATTCCTTGGTACAATATCAAGTCTGATTATAGTCTTCCTCCTGCTGCTAATTTTGCAGATAACCATTCAGATCATCAATTGTACTATGTGTATGTGCCTTTTAATGAATCAGAAGCATCTGACTCCAACTCACCCCCTCTTAAAGACTTGCATCTAGAATCGGGGCCTTGGTCTATAGACTGGCAACTGACTATGAAAGTATTAGATAAGATAGCTGTGGGGATAAGAAAAAAACGAACTGTAGCTCCTAGATTTAGCACATCAACAACAGACTCAGGTATTGCACTTAAAGGGTAACCATCATTTTTATTTTTATTACGTAAGTCGATAATACACATGAAAATAAGAAACTTTGTAATATATTATTAGAGAATTATGTTTCTTTCTCCTTTTGGATTGATCTTTTACTGTCAATTCATGGGTAATATCTGCGTTCAGAGAACCGATTCTTCCTATTACTATTACTAGATAGAAGATGGAAGTTGGAACTCTTAAAATTCTACATAAGTGGAGGGAGAGGCTAGAGACAGACAGATTAATTTATGTTCAGTCTTTAGAATTTACCAGAGTGGAAATATTGACACTGCTTCAGCATTGCTTGTTCATATTACAGGTCCTTCTCAAAAAATTAGCATATAGTGTTAAATTTCATTATTTACCATAATGTAATGATTACAATTAAACTTTCATATATTATAGATTCATTATCCACCAACTGAAATTTGTCAGGTCTTTTATTGTTTTAATACTGATGATTTTGGCCTACAACTCCTGATAACCCAAAAAACCTGTCTCAATAAATTAGCATATCAAGAAAAGGTTCTCTAAATGACCTATTACCCTAATCTTCTGAATCAACTAATTAACTCTAAACACATGCAAAAGATACCTGAGGCTTTTAAAAACTCCCTGCCTGGTTCATTACTCAAAACCCCCATCATGGGTAAGACTAGCGACCTGACAGATGTCAAGAAGGCCATCATTGACACCCTCAAGCAAGAGGGTAAGACCCAGAAAGAAATTTCTCAACAAATAGGCTGTTCCCAGAGTGCTGTATCAAGGCACCTCAATGGTAAGTCTGTTGGAAGGAAACAATGTGGCAGAAAACGCTGTACAACGAGAAGAGGTGACCGGACCCTGAGGAAGATTGTGGAGAAGGACCGATTCCAGACCTTGGGGAACCTGAGGAAGCAGTGGACTGAGTCTGGTGTGGAAAGGCGTGTGCAGGAAATGGGCTACAGGTGCCGCATTCCCCAGGTAAAGCCACTTTTGAACCATAAACAGCGGCAGAAGCGCCTGACCTGGGCTACAGAGAAGCAGCACTGGACTGTTGCTAAGTGGTCCCAAGTACTTTTTTCTGATGAAAGCAAATTTTGCATGTCATTCGGAAATCAAGGTGCCAGAGTCTGGAGGAAGACTGGGGAGAAGGAAATGCCAAAATGCCTGAAGTCCAGTGTCAAGTACCCACAGTCAGTGATGGTGTGGGGTGCCATGTCAGCTGCTGGTGTTGGTCCACTGTGTTTCATCAAGGGCAGGGTCAATGCAGCTAGCTATCAGGAGATTTTGGAGCACTTCATGCTTCTATCGGCTGAAATGCTTTATGGAGATGAAGATTTCATTTTTCAGCACGACCTGGCACCTGCTCACAGTGCCAAAACCACTGGTAAATGGTTTACTGACCATGGTATTACTGTGCTCAATTGGCCAGCCAACTCTCCTGACCTGAACCCCATAGAGAATCTGTGGGATATTGTGAAGAGAAAGTTGAGAGACGCAAGACCCAACACTCTGGATGAGCTTAAGGCCGCTATTGAAGCATCCTGGGCCTCCATAACATCTCAGCAGTGTCACAGGCTGATTGCCTCCATGCCACGCCGCATTGAAGCAGTCATTTCTGCCAAAGGATTCCCGACAAAGTATTGAGTGCATAACTGAACATTATTATTTGATGGTTTTTTTGTTTGTTATTAAAAAACACTTTTATTTGATTGGACGGGTGAAATATGCTAATTTATTGAGACAGGTTTTTTGGGTTATCAGGAGTTGTAGGCCAAAATCATCAGTATTAAAACAATAAAAGACCTGACAAATTTCAGTTGGTGGATAATGAATCTATAATATATGAAAGTTTAATTGTAATCATTACATTATGGTAAATAATGAAATTTAACACTATATGCTAATTTTTTGAGAAGGACCTGTATATGACAAATGCCCTTAACATGCTCATATCTTTAAGGACTCATGCCCACTAGATTATTACAGCTGCTTACATGGTCCAAGCTGTTTAGAGACTTTAATGTTTTCTTTTGTTCATTACTGTAGGAAGACCATTTTCTTAGTACCACTAATTATTCTTAGTGCTTGGCAGTGTATAGTACCACAATTGTGATCCTTGACTATAATTTTAGATTATCTGCTTGTGTAGCCCAACTATGTAACTGGAGTTTATCTACAAACTGATAAAATTCACACGTGAAAGGTTGGGTAGTTAGGTAAATGTATTATCTGTTGATATTTTGTGGACATTCTGTGACAAAGCTCTGTTTGTAGAAGCTTGACAGCCCTTATTCCTCAGACAGACTTTGCACTAGTCGATTCCATTAGTATGTCACAGGGCTTCACTCTTTATGATCCTATACAGGGATCTTTACTTAACCCCTGGGTTATATTCACAGAGTGTCTGCTGGAGAGAATTGGTAGAGGAGGGTCATATTATCCAGAGCTTGTGTAGCTACAGAAATGGGGAGCAGGTTGACTTCTCATAGAGCAGACAGAGCTGGTTTATTGCCATCTCTGCTCTCCTGGTGATTCCTGTATACAGTGTTAAATGAGCGCTGGGTATACAGTTTAGGAATCACTAACCGCTTCGTTCTTCCCTGTTCTAGAAATCATGGCGATCACCGATGATCAATTACTTCTGTAGGAGAGGAGAGTGAAACCAGCTCTTATTGACTTCTGGGATTGCGTGACATGAGAATGTCACGCAAGTCCCGGGCGAGTCACTGCTAGCACTGAAGGTAAGTATAAAGCCATGTGCACACGTTGCGGATTTCTTGCAGAAATTTCCTGAAGAAAACCGGAAATTTTCTGCAAGAAATCCGCATTTTTTTTTTTGCGTTTTTTTTCCGTTTTTTTCGCGTTTTTTTAGCATTCTGCAAGCGTAATTAGCTTGCAGAATGCTAAAGTTTTCCAAGCGATCTGTAGCATCGCTTGAAAAACTGACTGACAAGTTGGTCACACTTGTCAAACATACTGTTTGACAAGTGTGACCAACTTTTTACTATAGATGCAGCTTATGCAGCAGTAAAAGATAGAATGTTTAAAAATAATAAAAAAAATAAAAAAATGCTTATACTCACCCAGACATCTCATCAGCGGCGTCCGTTCGTCTTCCTATAGCTGGTCTGTGCGCACAGGACCTTCCGTGACGTCACGGTCACGTGAGCGGTCACATGACCGCTCACGACCAATCACAGGACAGTGACGTCATCGGCAAGGTCCTTCGCCGCACATCAGCTACAGGAACCGAACGGCAGCGTGCAGCGGTGAGGCGGGAACACTGCGCGGGACATCGAGGGTGAGTATAGGACTGTTTTTTATTTTATTTCTTATTTTTTGACCACTTATATGGTGCCCAGTGCGTGGAGGAGAGTCTCCTCTCCTCCACCCTGGGTACCAACCGCACATGATCTGCTTACTTCCCGCATGGTGTGCACAGCCCCGTGCGGGAAGTAAGCAGATCAATGGACTCCTAGGTGTGCGGAATCCCTGCAATTCCGCATTTTGGGGCCATGTGCACACGTTCAGTATTTTTCGCGTTTTTTTCGCGTTTTTTCGCTATAAAAACGTGATAAAAACGCGAAAAAAACGCTTACATATGCCTCCTATTATTTTAAGTGTATTCCGCATTTTTTGTGCAAATGTAGCCTTTTTTTCCGCGAAAAAATCGCATCGCGGAAAAAAAAGCAACATGTTCATTAAAATGCGGAATTGCAGGGGATTCCGCACACCTAGGGGTCCATTGATCTGCTTACTTCCCGCACGGGGCTGTGCACACCATGCGGGAAGTAAGCAGATTATGTGCGGTTGGTACCCAGGGTGGAGGAGAGGAGACTCTCCTCCACGCACTGGGCACCATATAAGTGGTCAAAAAATAAGAATTAAAATAAAAAACAGTCCTATACTCACCCTCGATGTCTTCCCGCCTCCACTGCACGCTGCCGTTCGGTTCCTGTAGCTGGTGTGCGGCGAAAGACCTGCCGATGACGTCACTGTCCTGTGATTGGTCGTGAGCGGTCATGTGACCGCTCACGTGACCGTGACGTCACGGAAGGTCCTGTGCGCACAGACCAGCTATAGGAAGAGGAACGGACGCCAGTGAGGAGATGTCTGGGTGAGTATAAGCATTTTTTTATTTTTTTTATTATTTTTAAACATTCTATCTTTTACTATAGATGCTGCATAAGCTGCATCTATAGTAAAAAGTTGGTCACACTTGTCAAACGCTATGTTTGACAAGTGTGACCAACCTGTCAGTCAGTTTTCCGAGCGATGCTACAGATCGCTTGGAAAACTTTAGCATTCTGCAAGCTAATTACGCTTGCAGAATGCTAAGAAAACGCAAAAAAACCGGAAAAAAACCGCAAAAAAAAAAATGCGGATTTCTTGCAGAAAATTTCCGGTTTTCTTCAGGAAATTTCTGCAAGAAATCCTGAACGTGTGCACATACCCTTAATGAACATGTTGCTTTTTTTTCCGCTATGCGATTTTTTCGCGGAAAAAATCGCAACATTTGCACAAAAAATGCGGAATACCTTGTAAATAATAGGAGGCATATGTTAGCGTTTTTTTCGCGTTTTTATCACGTTTTTATAGCGAAAAAACTCGAAAAAAACGCTAAAAATCCTGAACGTGTGCACATGGCCTAAGAGTTATTACTTTACTGGGGGAAACATAGGGTTTCAGAAGGGGTTGTCCAAGTAGTGGATAAAGATAGAGAGAAGGGTGGGTAAGCTCACCAATCAGGGAAAATATGTAAAAATGTAGAAATAGTGAGCTCACCAAAGTAAGGGCTTCTCCACATCCATACCCGCATGGAAAAAAATGCTGAGCAGCCAGTCCAAGACAATCAAGACTACACCCTTTTCTTGATAATTAGAGAAAACAGGCTCAATCAATTCAGGGAACCTTGTACAGACCAGCCAGAGCAACTACAATAGCAACATTCAACATATGGATCAGTCCAGTGTGGAAAGCTTTGTCCCAAGCCTGTAAAACTTCACCTTTATTAGGATTCACTTAAGAAGTCCATCTTATGAGCAGTAAAGTAGCAAATCTATGCATTTCAGAGAGTAGGCTTAAGCTTGCCTTAATGGCATAATTAAGACTACTCACCAAAATGCATAGGTTTAATTTATTCCAGTAAAGGTGAAGTTTTAAAGGCTGAGGACATACTGTAGCTTTCCATGTTGGATTTTCAATGTGATGTATGTGGAGCGCCCCCACACCGCCGCAGGGCCGAGGGGTACCCGGAGCCGGGCCTCTGAGTTATCAGTTCTGGGGTTGTCACGGTGGCTAGACCCGGTCCGTGGCCCTGTCTGTCAGTGGGGGACGTCCGGTGCAATAAGTGGTGTTGTAATGGTGCAGTTGTGGGGTGCAGGTCGCGGTAAATAATGAGGACACCAGGTTGCAGTCTCTTTACCTCTTTACTGAAGATCTCTGGGTCCTCAGTCCAGAATACGGTTCACCAGGCTGCGCAAGTCCGGCCGGTCCAATGGCACCTCCAGAGTTCTCTTCACAGGTGGAAATCGGTGCCTTCCTTCTAGCGCTATGTGTTGTAGTCCTTCCCTGCTGTGCTTACGGAAAGTAACCCCACAACTGTTGTGTCTGTTTCTGATGTTCCCTCACAACTCGACTAGATGATGTTCTGCTAATCCTCTGTCCCTCCCTGAGGTTCGGGTAGGAACGGCACCCGTTTGACGGGTAGGCCTGGAGTTCTTCCGGGACCCTAGAGACGCCCCTCTCCCACAATTGCCTCCCAAGACTTCATAGGTGATTTGAGTTAGACAGCCCGCCTGAGACTGACTGCCCTGCCGCTGTTTGGAGTATTGCATGAAGCTGAATGTTATTCTACTCCCTCGGCGTTCTGGCCACCGGTAATGCGCCTCAGTAGGATGTTGCTTCGGTCTTACAGCACGACTCCTACTGGTATTCTCCTATTGCTTGATCTCGTTTCTCACTCAGCACAATCTATCTCGCTTCTAGTCCTTTCTTGGGTCCCGCCGCTTCCCGGAGCTGGCGCGGACCCGTTACGTTCTTTTCAATGCCAAGCCTCTGTCAGGATCCCACCCCTGACAGAGACCCTACTGTCTCTTCCTCCACAACACCCTCTGCCACCAGGTGTTGCTTCATCCAATCCAGTCAGCTTTCTGATCTAACTTCCTGCCTGACCCCCAGTTTACCCACTATGGTGGGGAGTGGCCTAATGAATAGCACCCTCAGCTCCCCCCGGAGGCCCGGCTGTGAAATGTATTGGTGTCTGTGATACCTGATCAGATGAACTCCTTCAGTGCCATCGGACTCACCGTAGCTCCCCTTAGTGGCGGAGCCACAGTACTGCAACGACCAGGACTCTGGGGCGCTGCACTCCCCCCTGGTTAAACACAGTACTCCGGGACTGGGAAGAAAACAACAATACAAGTTAGCAAAAAGACATACAATTTTGTTGAGTGCAATAACAATAAGCATATTTGAACAGGCTTCCCTTTATGGGAGGTAAGGACACTTGAACGTTACAAACATAGTAAAATATCATAGCAACATGCTATAATTAACTTCTGTTACCCAACCGGGTATTCTACTAAGTGCAAAATTGTTGAACAATAATTTAACATTGCCTTTAAGGACATACACTCTTAATCCACTAAAGACCTTCCTATAATCACATTATAAGGTAACTTAACTTTTTCCATTCTCCTTTAAATCTGCAGGACCGCCTGTCCTATCGGCACCAGACCTACTGCCTCTCCTTTCTGTCACAGGACCGCCCCGTTCAGCCAGGGCCTACTGCCTTTTCAACTTCTATACACAGTATAGATCATAACATTACTTTCAGTTTTAGAAGCACTGAGCCATCTACATATGGCTCCTAAGAGGACCTTCCACTTAACCCCTACGGGTTCACTCTCTGTCCTCGGAATCACATTATTAACTCTTCTTCTTACAATAACTAACTTCTTATGGAGGACTCAGGGTCTACCTTCTATCCCCCCCCCCCCTTTCTATCAACATTATTAAATATCAAACTTCCATCTTCACTCTCCTTACTACCGACTATGCAGGACACTCTGTCTACCCCTAGGGGCCTACTGCATCTTTCTTCCAAGGATCATTATCAACATTCCTTTACTTTACAGTCAACTAATTCAATACAAATAACTTCAACAGATAAGCATCATCATTTTCTTTCAGGCATTATCATCACATTACTGTTCTAAAACAGTATCACTCATAAGTACACAGTTGAGCATCCCCTTTAAGAGAGGATCGAGTCTTTATGAGGTAGCGTATCTCCTCAAGCTACCAGTCCTTACTCAGCAAAGGCTCCGGTATGGTATCTTCGCAAAGAGTCTCTTTCCAAGTAAGACCAGTAGGAAGCGCCTTTAAGAAGGTGCAAACTATATACAGGAAGTTTGTATCATGCACTGTTCATGATTACAGCAATTCTTATAACATTGTGGAACAAAAAAGCAAAAATGAAAGTGAAAGCAAAAATAAAAAGCAATAGGGATCCCGGGTAAACAAAGGGATCCCTTTAAGAGTTAACCCAGGACGGGTTTTAGCAGCAAAATAGCAAGGAAATAAACAGTTAACTATTTACAGTTTCAGGTTTCCGAGATTTAGTGGGACGGCTTCCAGGGCTGCACCTGGCACTTAACCCTTCTTGGCCTGGGAAGAGTGAGGTCCAGGGTTACACCCAGTGCTGGACAAACGCCGTTAATCCGTCTTGCATGTACTGTTAAATCGTGCGCAGCGATGGAGGTCTGCGCAGCTTGAGTATGGGCATCTGCTGCAGCAGAGGTAGCGGCTGCTGCAAGATCAGTCACTGGAACGGAGTCAGCAGCTGTGGCACTAACAGTCACTGGAGTGGTGTCGGTCGTCAGGGCAGGGTGGCTCTTCCTACCTGCTTCAGATGCGGTTCCTCCGGTGCCGGTCTGCTCCGTCTCCGCTGGGGTCTGGAACGCTGGCTGCGGGGCCTTGTGCTGCGACGCTGTCATCTTTGCTTGCAGCACCTCGCTTTCCGGCAGGGCCTTGCTTCCCAGCTTCGGAGCGCTGGGACTTCTTTCCTGCTCCGGACCAGATGAGGCTGCCGACAGATGTCTGGTGAGGCTCCTGATGATGGCCTTCTTCCACCCGGCCTCAGTGCTCAGCTGCGTCCGCCGGGGTCGGTCGCTGAGCTCGTCCACTCCGGCCTGCAGGAATTCAGCATCAGCGGTGGAGGCCTGGTTGCGGTGCCCCTCCGGGTGGCTGGGGGAGTCCTCTGCTTCGACCCCACGCTCCGGCTCCGGGCGGCTCGCCATGGCGTCCTCCATGTCGCTCACTCCTTCTTCCTGGTCCTTTTCCCGCTTTCTCCTTCGTGGGCGGTTTCGTTTTCTCTGTCTCTGCCCACCATTGAGGATCAGGAGGCGGATCTCGGCTGCTGACGGACACGTCCTCAAGGGGCCGAGATATTTAGACTGGGCGGCCATTGTCTTTCACGCTCTTCAGCTTGTTCACGCCCCCTTCCACGCCCTTCGTCTTCTCCTGCACTCTCCTTAGCGCTGTAATGGCGGCGGTTTTGGCGCGAACTTTTGGCGGCAAATGGCAACACACAGTCTTTGCAATAAAGCACAGTCCAAGCACAATAAATCACAGTTCCAAGGCACACATGACCTGATTCTTCAGGCTTAAGTAGATCCTGTTCGTGACGCCAAGTTGGAGCGCCCCCACACCGCCGCAGGGCCGAGGGGTACCCAGAGCCGGGCCTCTGAGTTATCAGTTCTGGGGTTGTCACGGTGGCTAGACCCGGTCCGTGGCCCTGTCTGTCAGTGGGGGACGTCCGGTGCAATAAGTGGTGTTGTAATGGTGCAGTTGTGGGGTGCAGGTCGCGGTAAATAATGAGGACACCAGGTTGCAGTCTCTTTACCTCTTTACTGAAGATCTCTGGGTCCTCAGTCCAGAATACGGTTCACCAGGCTGCGCAAGTCCGGCCGGTCCAATGGCACCTCCAGAGTTCTCTTCACAGGTGGAAATCGGTGCCTTCCTTCTAGCGCTATGTGTTGTAGTCCTTCCCTGCTGTGCTTACGGAAAGTACCCCACAACTGTTGTGTCTGTTTCTGATGTTCCCTCACAACTCGACTAGATGATGTTCTGCTAATCCTCCGTCCGTCCCTGAGGTTCGGGTAGGAACGGCACCCGTTTGACGGGTAGGCCTGGAGTTCTTCCGGGACCCTAGAGACGCCCCTCTCCCACAATTGCCTCCCAAGACTTCATAGGTGATTTGAGTTAGACAGCCCGCCTGAGACTGACTGCCCTGCCGCTGTTTGGAGTATTGCTTGAAGCTGAATGTTATTCTACTCCCTCGGCGTTCCGGCCACCGGTAATGCGCCTCAGTAGGATGTTGCTTCGGTCTTACAGCACGACTCCTACTGGTATTCTCCTATTGCTTGATCTCGTTTCTCACTCAGCACAATCTATCTCGCTTCTAGTCCTTTCTTGGGTCCCGCCGCTTCCCGGAGCTGGCGCGGATCCGTTACGTTCTTTTCAATGCCAAGCCTCTGTCAGGATCCCACCCCTGACAGAGACCCTACTGTCTCTTCCTCCACAACACCCTCTGCCACCAGGTGTTGCTTCGTCCAATCCAGTCAGCTTTCTGATCTAACTTCCTGCCTGACCCCCAGTTTACCCACTATGGTGGGGAGTGGCCTAATGAATAGCACCCTTAGCTCCCCCCGGAGGCCCGGCTGTGAAATGTATTGGTGTCTGTGATACCTGATCAGATGAACTCCTTCAGTGCCATCGGACGCACCGTAGCTCCCCTTAGTGGCGGAGCCACAGTACTGCAACGACCAGGACTCTGGGGCGCTGCATATGTTCTTAAATCAGATAGTTATATCACACAAAATAATTATAGGGAAGCTCGATCCACGAGCAACATGTATCAGGCACTGACAGCACAATCTCAGCCAGGTAAATTTGACTATGAAATGCATTTTAGAGAAAAACATACTTTAAAAACTGATCCCTGCATGCAATAGACTCTATTTTAAACCCTGCACCCCTCAAATAATTGAAAACATCATCCATAAACTTTAACTCTTCCGGTGCTTCATCTAATATATAATTGCCTAGAATACTACTTCCTGCAATTTGTGCCAACTTCCGTGGCTTTGTCCGGAGCTATTGTCCGGAGATAATGTCCGGAGCTAATGTCCGGAGCTAATGTCCGGAGATAAGTGACGTCACCAGTGTCCTACACCCAGGCAGAGCACAGTGGCCTCAGGCAGAGCACAGGGGCCCCAGGCAGAACTTGGGGCCCCAGGCAGAGCACAGGGGCCCCAGGCAGAGCACAGGGGCCCCAGGCAGCATATGGGGCCCCAGGCAGAGCACAGGGGCCCCAGGCAGCATATGGGGCCCCAGGCAGAGCACAGTGGCCCCAGGCAGAGCACACACCAAATCGGAGGCCGAGGGGCCCCGCCAACCAAATCGGAGGCCGAGGAGCCCCGCCCACCAAATCGAAGGCCGAGCGGCCCCGCCCACCAAAGCGGAGGCCGAGGGGCCCGGCCCCGCCCACCAAAGCGGAGGCCGAGGGGCCCCGACCACCACATCGGAGGCCGAGGGGCCCCGCCCACCAAATCGGAGGCCGAGGGTCCCCGCCCACCAAATCGGAGGCCGGGGGTCCCCGCCCTCCAAATCGGAGGCCGAGGGGCCCCGACCACCACATCGGAGGCCGAGGGGCCCCGCCCACCAAATCGGAGGCCGAGGGTCCCCGCCCTCCAAATCGGAGGCCGAGGGGCCCCGCCCACCACATCGGAGGCCGAGGGGCCCCGCCCACCAAATCGGAGGCCGAGGGGCCGCGCCCACCAAATCGGAGGCCGAGGGTCCCCGCCCACCAAATCGGAGGCCGAGGGTCCACACCATCCAAATCGGAGGCCGAGGGGCCCCGTCCACCAAATCGGAGGCCGACGGGCCCCACCCACCAAAGCGGAGGCCGAGGGTCCCCGCCCACCAAATCGGAGGCCGAGGGTCCCCGCCCACCAAATCGGAGGCCGAGGGTCCCCGCCCACCAAATTGGAGGCCGAGGGGCCCCACCAACCAAATCAAAGGCCGAGGAGCCCCGCCCACAAAAGCGGAGGCCGAGGGTCCCCGCACACCAAATCGGAGGCAGAGGGACCCCGCCCACCAAATCGGAGGCCGAGGGGCCCCGCCCACCAAAGCGGAGGCCGAGGGTCCCCGACCACCAAATCGGAGGCCGAGGGTCCCTGCCCACTAAATCGGAGGCCGAGGGTCCCCGCCCACCAAATCGGAGGCCGAGGGTCCCCGCCCACCAAATCGGAGGCCGAGAGTCCCCGCCCACCAAATCGGAGGCCGAGGGGCCCCGCCAACCAAATCGGAGGCCGAGGGGCTTCGACAACCAAATCGGAGGCCGAGGGTCCCCGCCCACCAAATCGGAGGCCGAGAGTCCCCGCCCACCAAATCGGAGGCCGAGGGGCCCCGCCAACCAAATCGGAGGCCGAGGGGCCCCGCCCACCAAATCGGAGGCCGAGGGTCCCCGCCCACCAAATCGGAGGCCGAGAGTCCCCGCCCACCAAATCGGAGGATAAGGGGCCCCGCCAACCAAATCGGAGGCCGAGGGGCCCCGCCAACCAAATCGGAGGCCGAGGAGCCCCGCCCAACAAATCGAAGGCCGAGCGGCCCCGCCCACCAAAACAGAGGCCGAGGGGCCCGGCCCCGCCCACCAAAGTGGAGGCCGAGGGGCCCCGACCACCACATCGGAGGCCGAGGGGCCCCGCCCACCAAATCGGAGGCCGAGGGTCCCCGCCCACCAAATCGGAGGCCGAGGGTCCCCGCCCACCAAATCGGAGGCCGAGGGTCCCCGCCCACCAAATCGGAGGCCGAGGGTCCCCGCCCACCAAATCGGAGGCCGAGGGTCCCCGCCCACCAAATCGGAGGCCGAGGGTCCCCGCCCACCAAATTGGAGGCCGAGGGTCCCCGCCCACCAAATTGGAGGCCGAGGGTCCCCGCCCACCAAATTGGAGGCCGAGGGTCCCCGCCCACCAAATTGGAGGCCGAGGGTCCCCGCCCACCAAATCGGAGGCCGGTCCTCGCCCACCAAATCGGAGGCCGAGGGTCCCCACCCACCAAATCGGAGGACGAGGGGCCCCACCAACCAAATCGGAGGCCGAGGAGCCCCGCCCACCAAAAGTAAGTGCGGCCCCAAAAATAAGTGCGCCCCCGGGTGCAAAAGTAAGTGCGACCCCGGGTGCAAAAGTAAGTTCGCCCCCGGGTGCAAAAGTAAGTGCGCCCCCGGGTGCAAAAGTAAGTGCGCCCCCGGGTGCAAAAGTAAGTGCGCCCCCGGGTGCAAAAGTAAGTGCGCCTCCGGGTGCAAAAGTAAGTGCGCCCCCGGGTGCAAAAGTAAGTGCGCCCCCGGGTGCAAAAGTAAGCGTGCCCCCGGCCCCGGGTGCAAAAGTAAGCGCGCCCCCCAGTCCCGTGTGTGAAAAGTGCTGCTGTAAAGCTGGTAGCGCTGTTCAAGCACCATGTATTTCCTTCAGGAAATGCCCATCTAATATATAATTGCCTAGAATACTACTTCCTGCAATTTGTGCCAACTTCCGTGGCTTTGTCCGGAGCTAATGTCCGGAGATAATGTCCGGAGCTAATGTCCGGAGATAATGTCCGGAGATAATGTCCGGAGATAAGTGACGTCACCAGTGTCCTACACCCAGGCAGAGCACAGGGGCCCCAGGCAGCATATGGGGCCCCAGGCAGAGCACAGTGGCCCCAGGCAGAGCACAGGGGCCCCAGGCAGCATATGGGGCCCCAGGCAGAGCACAGTGGTCCCAGGCAGAGCACAGGGGCCCCAGGCAGAACATGGGGCCCCAGGCAGAGCACAGGGGCCCCAGGCAAAGCACAGGGGCCCCAGGCAGCATATGGGGCCCCAGGCAGAGCACAGTGGCCCCAGGCAGCATATGGGGCCCCAGGCAGAGCACAGGGGCCCCAGGCAGCATATGGGTTCCCAGACAGAGCACAGTGGCCCCAGGCAGAGCACAGGGGCCCCAGGCAGAACATGGGGCCCCAGGCAGAGCACAGGGGCCCCAGGCAAAGCACAGGGGCCCCAGGCAGCATATGGGGCCCCAGGCAGAGCACAGGGGCCCCAGGCAGAGCACAGGGGCCCCAGGCAGCATATGGGGCCCCAGGCAGAGCACAGGGGCCCCAGGCAGCATATGGGGCCCCAGGCAGAGCACAGGGGCCCCAGGCAGAACATGGGGCCCCAGGCAGAGCACAGGGGCCCCAGGCAGAGCACAGGGGCCCCAGGCAGCATATGGGGCCCCAGGCAGAGCACAGGGGCCCCAGGCAGCATATGGGGCCCCAGGCAGAGCACAGTGGTCCCAGGCAGAGCACAGGGGCCCCAGGCAGAACATGGGGCCCCAGGCAGAGCACAGGGGCCCCAGGCAAAGCACAGGGGCCCCAGGCAGCATATGGGGCCCCAGGCAGAGCACAGTGGCCCCAGGCAGCATATGGGGCCCCAGGCAGAGCACAGGGGCCCCAGGCAGCATATGGGTTCCCAGGCAGAGCACAGTGGCCCCAGGCAGAGCACAGGGGCCCCAGGCAGAACATGGGGCCCCAGGCAGAGCACAGGGGCCCCAGGCAAAGCACAGGGGCCCCAGGCAGCATATGGGGCCCCAGGCAGAGCACAGGGGCCCCAGGCAGAGCACAGGGGCCCCAGGCAGCATATGGGGCCCCAGGCAGAGCACAGGGGCCCCAGGCAGCATATGGGGCCCCAGGCAGAGCACAGGGGCCCCAGGCAGAGCACAGGGGCCCCAGGCAGAGCACAGGGGCCCCAGGCAGAGCACAGGGGGCCCCAGGCAGAGCACAGGGGCCCCAGGCAGCATATGGGGCCCCAGGCAGAGCACAGTGGCCCCAGGCAGCATATGGGGCCCCAGGCAGAGCACAGTGGCCCCAGGCAGAGCACAGGGGCCCCAGGCAGCATATGGGGCCCCAGGCAGAGCACAGTGGTCCCAGGCAGAGCACAGGGGCCCCAGGCAGAGCACAGGGGCCCCAGGCAGCTTATGGGGCCCCAGGCAGAGCACAGTGGCCCCAGGCAGAACATGGGGCCCCAGGCAGAGCACAGTGGCCCCAGGCAGAGCACAGGGGCCCCAGGCAGAACATGGGGCCCCAGGCAGAGCACAGGGGCCCCAGGCAGAGCACAGGGGCCCCAGGCAGCATATGGGGCCCCAGGCAGAGCACAGTGGCCCCAGGCAGAGCACAGGGGCCCCAGGCAGCATATGGGGCCCCAGGCAGAGCACAGTGGTTCCAGGCAGAGCACAGGGGCCCCAGGCAGCCTATGGGGCCCCAGGCAGAGCACAGTGGCCCCAGGCAGAACATGGGGCCCCAGGCAGAGCACAGGGGCCCCAGGCAGCATATGGGGCCCCAGGCAGAGCACAGTGGTCCCAGGTAGAGCACAGGGGCCCCAGGCAGCCTATGGGGCCCCAGGCAGAGCACAGGGGCCCCAGGCAGCATATGGGGCCCCAGGCAGAGCACAGGGGCCCCAGGCAGCATATGGGGCCCCAGGCAGAGCACAGTGGCCCCAGGCAGAGCACAGGGGCCCCAGGCAGAACATGGGGCCCCAGGCAGAGCACAGGGGCCCCAGGCAGCATATGGGGCCCCAGGCAGAGCACAGTGGCCCCAGGCAGAGCACAGGGGCCCCAGGCAGCATATGGGGCCCCATGCAGAGCACAGTGGTCCCAGGCAGAGCACAGGGGCCCCAGGCAGCCTATGGGGCCCCAGGCAGAGCACAGTGGCCCCAGGCAGAACATGGGGCCCCAGGCAGAGCACAGGGGCCCCAGGCAGCATATGGGGCCCCAGGCAGAGCACAGTGGTCCCAGGTAGAGCACAGGGGCCCCAGGCAGCCTATGGGGCCCCAGGCAGAGCACAGGGGCCCCAGGCAGCATATGGGGCCCCAGGCAGAGCACAGGGGCCCCAGGCAGCATATGGGGCCCCAGGCAGAGCACAGTGGCCCCAGGCAGAGCACAGGGGCCCCAGGCAGCCTATGGGGCCCCAGGCAGAGCACAGGGGCCCCAGGCAGCATATGGGGCCCCAGGCAGAGCACAGGGGCCCCAGGCAGCATATGGGGCCCCAGGCAGAGCACAGTGGCCCCAGGCAGAGCACAGGGGCCCCAGGCAGAACATGGGGCCCCAGGCAGAGCACAGGGGCCCCAGGCAGCATATGGGGCCCCAGGCAGAGCACAGTGGCCCCAGGCAGAGCACAGGGGCCCCAGGCAGCATATGGGGCCCCAGGCAGAGCACAGTGGTCCCAGGCAGAGCACAGGGGCCCCAGGCAGCCTATGGGGCCCCAGGCAGAGCACAGTGGCCCCAGGCAGAACATGGGGCCCCAGGCAGAGCACAGGGGCCCCAGGCAGCATATGGGGCCCCAGGCAGAGCACAGTGGTCCAAGGTAGAGCACAGGGGCCCCAGGCAGCCTATGGGGCCCCAGGCAGAGCACAGGGGCCCCAGGCAGCATATGGGGCCCCAGGCAGAGCACAGTGGCCCCAGGCAGAGCACAGGGGCCCCAGGCAGCATATGGGGCCCCAGGCAGAGCACAGGGGCCCCAGGCAGCATATGGGGCCCCAGGCAGAGCACAGCGATATTTTGGACCACTGTGCGGTGTTTCAGACCCCCTGTGTGATGTCTGGGGCCCTGTTCTTAAGTATATTAAAGATTAAAGTAACGTATATTAAAGTATATTATAGATCAAATTTGACACGTTTATGAGCACCATTGAGTGATATACTCAAGAATGACATAATTTTTCAACATTTTATGGTTTCAAACTGTAAACACTCAGAGTTTTTTTTACTTCAACCAGAAAACCTTAACGGTTCATAAAAAACTTGACTGTTCAGGATATGATAAAAGTCATAGTATTCTGAATCTTTAACTTATAAAGATACCTTTACATGGGGTGATTATTGGTTCCAGAGAGGCTTTCGGCCGATAATCGTACACATGGCTGGTGACAGGACAATACAATATAAACGTTCAAAGGTAAACACTGATAACATTAAAATCTAATATATAATTGCCTAGAATACTACTTCCGGCAATTTGTGCCAACTTCCGTGGCTTTGTCCGGAGATAATGTCCGGAGATAAGTGACGTCACCAGCGTCCTACACCTGCTCAGGGTGGACAAAGATATATGCCTTTGTGGTGCGCGGCACTTTTCTGATTGGTTGCCGCCTGCCGCGAGCGACCAATCAGAAATGTGCCGTACTGTCAAGAATTGTCAAGAGCTGGTGAGTGCAGCCATTTTTTGTTCTTTCTTACTATTATTTATTAATTGTATTATTCTTACATTTGAATAACTAAAGTATATATGGATTCTAGACTCCCGATTCTTTAGAATCGGGCTGCCATCTAGTAGGTATAATAACCATATAGTGGAATGAAAAAAACTTAAATTGTATTTTTTTCCATTAAAATATTGCTTTAGTCTCGTTTTTTGTACTTTCACAGGAGGTAATAGAAGAAATTTCTCTTCTATGCAGTAGTACTCAACATGTGAACAAAAACTATTATTTAGGGGCGCAGCAGGGCCTAGAAGGAAAGTAATGGAAGCCTAGAAGGAAAGTAATGGAATTATTCTTTTGGATGAAATACATTGCAGACTCCATTTTGCTTTTGCAAAGCGATTCAGATGCCAAAACAGCAGAAACCCCAACTTGTGACCCTAATTTGGAAACTACACCTCATTCACACGTCCATGTGTCATGTACGTTTTCTATCCGTATTTTTCTCGCACAGAACACATATCTATTATAATTTATTCTGCTATTCACCTGCCTGTGTTTTTCGAGGAACGTGTGTTTCTGCAAAAATCCCAGAGACATGTCCATCTTCTCCCAGCAGCACAAATGAAAATTGGCAAGTCTATGGGTCTGTGAAAAACACGGACAGCACACAGATGTCATCCATGAGTCATCCGGGTCTGTTCATGTTTAACATTGCAAAGGAAAGAAGAAGCTTTGTACTTTATTTAACTACCGTACTTATTTTTGTGAAAAACACTGATGAAGTGCTGATGACATACTGACCAAACACTGATGACACCAGTACCATTTTTTTGCATACGTGAAAAAACCTCCCGTCTGAATGAGGCCTGGCAGGTTCATCTAGCAATGCGGTGAACATTTGGAACACAAAGAAGCGTCAGAGAATGTTATAATCCTAAGGTGCGTGAAGTTCAGAACCTTCACCACAAGTAATATCATTACGAAATTGACATTCCTCTGGAAATTCATCTATGGGTGTTGTGTCTATTTTGGCCCAACAGGTGTTTTCTAGAAAAAATTGGATGGTGCAGAGTGAAAACTGCATATATGCCATTGTAGTGGCCCAATAAATTGTGGCCAATTTATCCTTCTAGAGACACAGACCTCACAAATTATTACGTGGGTTCTCCCCACTACAGTAGTGCCATACATGTGGACGCTAACTGCTCTCTGGGCACACTGCTGGGCTCAGAAGAGAGTTAAAGGGGGCATTTCTCATTGGGAGCCAGTATATTGCTAGATATGTTTTTCGGGTGCCATGTTGCTTTTCCAGATGCTTTGTGCTACCAATAACATGGAAACCTCTTATTGTTCCATTCACTGATAACAGACCTGAGTGAGGGATTATTTTTGCAAGAAAATTTTGTTGAAATTTTTATTGGTACCATTTTAAAGTACATAACATTTTGGATTGGTTTTAAGGCTAGTTTTGCATTTATTTATGTATTTAAACAGTTTTTTTTCAAGAGTTTTGTCCATCTGCATTTTTTTGGGAAGGTTTTATCCTATGGCATTTTTTACGTCTATTTTACCAGTGTTTTTCTGTTCCGCCATTGAATAATGAAGAAAGCAATAGCAGTTTTATAAACAAAAATGATAGCAAAATTCTCCAACAAAATTCCGGATATCTTTTGAGATTTCTGTATTGACTTGTACTGTAAAGTGCAGAGCATCTTCTAATCGGAAAACACCAGAAGAATGGATATGACCCTTCTTTTAACCACTTGGCGTTTTTAGAAAATGTATGTGGCTAAAAAAACATTCAAAAGACTGAACATATGCACAGCAAATCGATTTTACATAAAAATGCAAATGTTTATTCTTTTGAGCATTTCCGCTGCGTTTTTTGTGGCAGAATTCTCCTGAAAAAGACGTGTTGTGCACATACCCAAATCAGCAAAAAAATTGTGATTCCGATAGAAGCCCTGCTGCAATAAGGAAGATGGAATCATTCTGGACTCCATGTAGCCT
Source organism: Ranitomeya variabilis (assembly GCF_051348905.1). Classification (NCBI taxonomy): domain Eukaryota; kingdom Metazoa; phylum Chordata; class Amphibia; order Anura; family Dendrobatidae; genus Ranitomeya; species Ranitomeya variabilis. Next base: position 214,368,416 of record NC_135234.1, on the reverse strand, counting down.
CTGTGTCTGGCAGAGTCCATCTTTTTGGTGGCCAACTGACCTTTTGTGCTTGCCTAAAAAGATGAAACACTATGCGAATAGAGGCCAGAGGCCAAAGTGACTCTATCTGTCTCTTTATAGTGAATAGTTCCATAGAGGAAGTCACCTGAATCATGTTTTATTGGAGATTTGGATTTTAGCTCTGACGTAAGTGCTCAGCGAAGAGCACAGTATAAATGCGGATCTAATCTTATTACAATATTTGGGAAGCAGAAAAATAAATAAACAGCAGTTTAGAAATTGTTTTTCTTTTTCATGCTGTATGATCCCTAATGTTCTCAAATAATTCTCTGAGGCCTTCACGGCACATCTGTAATTATACTGAGAATAAATTACACAGACTCAATTTATAATTTTTTTGACTTCTGGAGGTAATGGATCACGCAGGATTTTATTTAGATGTATCAGACTACAGAGCGCTGAATACAAATGCATATCACAATTTTCTATTTTATATTATTTAAATAATTAGTAAACCATGTATCATTTCCTTTATTTCACAAATACTGCTACTACTGCTACCACAAATCTGATATCCATATTGCTGTAAATAATAGGAAAAAAGGCACCAAGTTCTCAGTTATGGAGATTTATAATAACTGGATATTTATGGAAGACAAATAGCATTATTAACACTGTATACAATTTCTCCTTGTTTGCTAGGATGGAGAAAACTTCTGCAGCAGTGGCTTCGAAGGGCAGGATATAGCTCCCCCTGCAGGACCTCTGTGGATTCTTGGAGATGTCTTTATTGGCCAGTTTTATTCTGTGTTTGATCGCGGTAACAACAGAGTGGGACTTGCTCCAGTTATTCCATATCAATCTGTAATAAATGGGGCATAATGCATTGTGCCATTATTAGGTATCGCATTGTCAGACGTCCTAATCTAAGGACAATAATTGAAACCCCTGTATAAATTCCTTTTTTACAGCATTACTAACCATAAACCAGATGTTTTAGCAAATTAATATTCTTACATTCCTACACTCCAGATTTACCGGAGTTATAATGTACACTATACAAACATTATAACAGTATTAACTATAATACTATAATTAAGCTGTTGGTGATTGCTAATTACTGTACGAGGCCTCATTCAGACGTCCGTTTTCCACATACGTGGTCTATCTGTGTTGTTTATGGATAGAACATGAACCCTTTAAATTCTATGAAGCTGTTCACTTGTACCGTACTTGTGCTTTTTTGTAGACTGTGCGTCCCCCAAAAAAATCACGGAGTAATTTATTTTTCCAAACGTGATGAATATCACTGATGGGACTCTGATGGTAAAACCCGACACTGAGCAAACACTGATGAAAACTGGATCCAAAACACTGATGAAAACCGGATCCAAAACACTGATGAAAACCAGATCCAAAACCCTGATGACATGTCTACCATTTTTTTGTGTAGGTGAAAAACCCTGACGTCTGAATGAGGCCTAATGAGGACTTAAAATGAATGTCCACCATTTAACACTGTGGAAAAGAATTATGAAACAGCCAAAAAGTTATAATTCTCGTCGCTAATATCAATCAATCACAGCATAGGCTTCAGTTTATCAGGGCACTTGTAGAAATGAAAGTTGAGCTGATTTGTTGCTATGTGCAAAATGGACAGATTTTCTTTTAGACAGCTATTTATAAATGAGGCCTTCTGCTTTTCCGAGGCCTCACTCACAAGAGCGTATCATTTGACGAGTGCTATCTGATGGTTTATCGGATAGAACTCGGCCCAATTTTATAATATGGGGCAGTGGAGATCTGTTTTTATTTTACTCATACTGATTCGGCATAAAAAAGAAATCGCAGCATGATGCGTGTGGCTCCGCATATCTATGGGTGCATGTAAAGCGTCGGACTGCGCTCAGGTTTCAACCGAGTGCAGTCCGACATATGTGGCCTCAGACAATAGAGAAGATGGAGAAATTAAGTTCTTCATCTTCTCTGAACCTGTGATATGATTTTCTCACAATAAACTGATACTTGGCTCAAACTCTGATCAGTGTCATTACCATAATCGATCTGATTCTCTTGGAAGACAGAATTATCGCTCATGTGATTGAGGCCTGATGCGGAGCTACAAGTCCAGTGCATAACTATGAAATTGCATAATAAAGTGCTAATACCCCAAAAGGGAGTTTATCAAATTAAAGGGAATCTGTCACCAGGTTTTGCTATGCCATCTGAGAGCAGCATCATGCAGAGACCCTGATTTAAGTGATGTGTCCATTTCTGGGCTGCTTGCTGCAGTTATAAAATTACAGTTTTATCTGCTGTAGATTCACCAGTTCTCTGAATGCTGAGCCCTTTGAAAACCCGCCCACATCACTGAATGGCAGTGTTCTGTGTACACTCTGCATAGGCAGAAAGCTGCCAATCAGAGGTGGGGGCCGGGTTATACATATATATATATATATATATATATATATATATATATATATATATATATATATATATATATATATAAATATGGAGGACTACATGGCATGACATAATCTGCTAATAAAACAGGGTTTTTATCAAAATTACAGCTAGCAGCCCAGTAAGTGACACATCTCTGGAATTGGTCTCTCTGTCTCTACATTATGCTGCCTCAGATTAGTTGGAAAAAAACTGGTGACAGACTTCCTTTAACTTAAACCTGTCATGTCAAGAATCGCAATTAACCTGAATATATGCGGCTAATTTGAAGTTTAATAACGTTGTGTTGTGCAGACACGGTGTTGAAAGGCTGGCTGCCGGAAGGAAATTATCTTTATGCCTGCTGCCGGCCGCTGGCTTTCAGTCATAGAGATGCGTGTGGCGCGGCTACAGTCACCGCTCACTGTATAGTTAGCATATCCCAGCACTGACTGACAGCCTGCTCGGCAGTGCTTCCCTGCTGAGCTGACTGTCAGACAGTGCTAATGCGTAGTTACAGCTGACGTTCATAATATACTGAGCGTTGACTGAAGCCGCTTTTCGTTTCGTCCTGGCTGCCGGACTTGCGGTTACCATATGGCTTCAGAACACTATTACCCTGCAGATTAGCCCTACATCTGCAGGTTTATAGCGTTTGGGGACATGACAGGTTCTCTTTATACATACTGTTTACAGGAAATATGTCACCAGGTTTATATCGCCTTATCTAAGGGAAACAAAGGACCCAATTCATTGAGGGTTTTTTTTGTCAAGCTTTAGTGTTTGGCACCTATTTTTCTTTGCACCAAATCCATATTTCCATTTGTGCGTTTCTTGAAGGCTATTTGATATGTACAGTATTCCCAAGTTTTTTTTTTTTTTTTTAAGTTTGTGAGTGGAGATTAGGATTTACAGATGTTTTCACCGGATTCATCAAGTTGATACATTTCCAGTTTCCCCCTGGTGTGATTTTACGTACTCCAGTATTTTTTGCGACATTTTGCAAAACATGTGGCTTTTTGTGAAAAATAGTCGCAAAAATGGTCAAAGACCGAAAAAAGCATTTGTGCCTCTGAGAAAAATTCATGAACCACATGCTCCATTTTTATTAAAATGGCACAAAAAACGTCAACACAAATGATGAATCGAGCCTATGATGTAATAACCTGAGACCATGATAACTGCAGTTTATTAGTTACTTAGCGCTGTTGAAGAGGTGAAGAAGGAGCTGAGCCAGGAGTCGTATTATGATGTGCAGTAGAGTCCTCCATGTCCATGAGTTGCTGGCCCCCCTACACACACAGTGCTCGTGAATATGATGATTTCTGGATCACCTTGCTATGCAGCTTTCTTAATTATGATTTTATCAAAACTACATCACATGGACAAGTGAACGACACATTGGTGTAATCAGGGTCACTATCACTATTTTATACTGGCCTTACATAAACCTGGTGACAATATGTGTAAAGTATACTGTAAGATACTAAGCTAGTGACGGCAAACAAGCAGCGGTAACAGTTTTTTTATTTTATTATTTGTCTAAGCAGAGGATTCGGAGCTCTATATATTTCAATGTTAGGGGGTGAACATTTACTCTGATGACTCACTGTACAACTCATTGTCTATTATTTGTTCCATTCATTGCACCCTATCAACCACACAAGTTCCCTATAAATACTTTCAACTTTCCAGAGGAATCACTTTGTGAATTTTCTGTGTCATGTAACTTTTTGAAACTTCTCCAATACACTTAAGTTTTTCCTGAACATTTCACACACGCTTGTACACTTCTCATTTACTACTGTAGTTTTGTGGTCACTTTCAAAAATCCTTTTTTTAAAGGTACAGTAAATAGATTACGGTACTTTTGTGTAGTTTCACTATGGAAGACTTTTTAGGCAAATTTTTTTTAATGAAATCATTTGTTTAGCATGCATAGAAAATGTAAAAAGGGGATATCCAGTAAAAACAAGTTACACCCTATCCACAATCGGTGTGGTCCAACCCCTGGGAATTTTTTATCTTCAATGGGACACGTATAAATAAATGGCAGGTCGGATGCCAAAATACCACTCTATTCATTGTCTATGGGGCTGAATTCAAAACCTGAGAGCAGCGCTCAGCAGTCACGCAGAATATGAATGGAACGGCTATCGAAAACTGCAGTTCCATTCTGAGGCCACGTGCACACATTCAGTTTTTGGTCAGTATTTCACCTCAGTATTTGTAAGCCAAAACCAGGAGTAGGTGATCAATACAGAAGTGGTGATGTGTTTCTAGTATAATTTTGGCAACAAATACTGATGTATACTACTGACCAAATACTGAACATGTGATCGAGTCCCAACGGAGATAAAAGTGCCCTGTTTTGTCACTTGCTGCAGGTCCCAGCAGTCGGACCCCCACGAATCAAGAAGTTATCACCTATCCTGAAGGTAGGTGTTATCTTGGACAATCCCTTGAGCAGATGCGACAAAATAACCAAATAAACTATATATATTTCTTCTATCCTCCCTGGTGATCCAACTCAGTAACTCTGGCGGTGCTCCTGTTCTATGTTTTCAATTGGTTTTGACATGACCACAGCGGTTAGTCTATGTTCTCGGGAGCCAGCCTCTGACATCACCACTTGGGGTCATTTTCCCATGACTTAGTATGCTGACTGCCATGAAGCACTTCCTCAGCTTCTGCATTGGATTGTTGGGGAACAAAAAAGGCTATTTTGTTTAATCATATCTGCTGTGATTTTGAAATTTGTTTCTAAGGCTTAATAACATCTTTCAGAATGATGTCTAGAAATTTGCAAATAACTGGATTCGTTTAATAAAAAGTTATGAAATGGGTCTACATCTATTATTGTATTGAATTCTCTGAACTACAATATAAAATACCGAACACCACAATACCTAACACCTACACCTAATGGATCCTTACAGTCTGTAGACCATTCCTTCCGCCATTACTGGCAGCCACTTAGGTGTCCAAAAATACCAAATAGATTAACATACCTGTGCTTGCTAATATTTGCTTTCCAGACTTAGTAAATAGTGATGGGTGAACGTTCTCGGTTAAGCTATTATCAGAGCATGCTCGGGTGCTAACCAAGTGACTTTGGTGACGAAGTCACTCAGTTAGCAAACAACCATGTTCGGATAAAACCTTACCTGACCATGTTCGCTCATCACTAATAGTGAACCTTCTGATCTCAGTATAGATTTTCTCAATCGTCCAAAAGACCCATTTTCATTATTTGCTACGTTATCCAGCTCTAAATAACGGCCTAGGAGGGCAGACGCACATAACCTTATGATCAACTTGAACACTGTCTTCAACATGGACCTAAAGGTGGATCCTGTTTTCCAATAATTATGGTTTGTTCCCCACTATCCATAATATTATAGCTATATTACTCCCTTTAAGTGGTTACATTTTATCTTTTCTATACTTTTCATTCTTCTTTAGAATATATTCTCAATTTTATTTCCAACTAAATCCATCCCCCTTATATAAAAGCAAGAAATATGACACATACAAAGATATTAGTGATATTTGAGTTTTCTCTATGACTCTTGCTTCATATAACTACTTCCTAACGATACATAGGGCCATTATTTGGAAACGCTTCTATTACTACATATGAATAGTCACTCTAATAACCACTAACAATAACTGTTCCTTCTTTAAAATAGTCCAGTCAGAGATTTAAAAAAGGAGAAGTCAGGTTGCATTTGACTCACAGATGTTTGTGGTATAATGCCACCACAAACCCAATGATTTTCACATGCTTGGCATTCTCTTAGATCGGTACGCTGGTCATGGGACAACCTGGTGTCATGGAAAGCATTATATCACTAATTATACAGAAAAAATAAAATAATGGTCTGTAACACATGATTAGAGGATGACTTCTAGCAATCTGCCCTATGTACATAGATTTTGTATCTACTGCATGTTTCTGTCTCAGAGGTCAAGGAATTGATACAATCAGCATTTTACAAGCTTCTCTGTAAGTGACATGATCGTTTGGATTTTTGCCTGGTGAATACAACTACTGTACAAGTAAATGGATTAGTAGCAGCTATGCATGTTATAAATAGTCTGATTGCTCAGTTTGAAACTGAAAGGGACCATGACACACCACCAAAATAAATGTGATTGTAGATCCATATCTACGTTTTAGTCCGTATTTTTCGGACTATAAGACACACTTTTTTCCTCTCAAAATGTGGAGGAAAATGGCTGGGTCCTCTTATAGTCTGGAATCTGGATGAATGGGTTCTGGCTGTGTTGGGGAGGTGGGGGAGCAGTTTCGGCGGAGCATCGGGTCACAGGAGGCTGGAGTCGGTGGCTCTGGCTAACTATGCCCTCTGCTAAAGAGAAATGAATATGCACGCATATTCATTTTTCTGGCATCCTGGTATAAATGGCCCCATCAGAATATTCATTTCTCTTAAGTATCAGCACATGTGACCGCCGGCTGCAGCAGGATGTCTCCGGCTGACACTGCGCGCCACTGAAGAGGAATGGATACTCACCGCTTTCTGCGATGAACGGTCCCGGTGAGTATTCTGGCAGCTGTGCTCTGCTTGTGAGCAGCGCATGACGTCCCTGCCATGCGCTGCTTACAAGCATTAAGCAGCTGCTGGCACCGATGCAGGACACTGCGAGGGAGCGCCGTGTAGGTGAGTGCAATGTTATGTGTTTTTTATCTTTCCTGATGGGACCAATCATACCAGGAATGGGATGGGGCCAATTATGAAAGAAAAAGGATGGGACCAATCGTACCAGGAACGGGATGGAGCCATTTATAAAAGAAAAAGGATTGGACCAATCGTACCAGGAACGGGATGGGGCCATTTATAAAAGAAAAAGGATGGGACCAATCATACCAGGAATGGGATGGGGCCATTTATAAAAGAAAAAGGATGGGGCCAATCATACCAGGAACGGAATGGGGACAATTGTTTCACAATCTACTCTCTTCTAACTTACTCTTCTAATCGGGCCACACTTTTTTTCATGATTATTAAAACTTGTATTTTTATTATTACATTTTGTAATATAAAAATTACACTCATTTCTGATTGTTCAGTTTTGCCAAAACTTTTGCTGTGTGTCCACCGATCCTGTTCGCAACACTGACATTTTTGAAGAGTGGGTGGAGCTTTGTGGAGAGACGCATGAAAGAGTTCAACTGACAGAGTCATCATAATTTACAACACAGAAGTGACATAAATTATTAGAGAGATGACTGTGGTCACTGAAGAACATTTCTATTCCATCACTGTCACAACCCTCCCTGCAAAACTCCGCCCGCTCTTAGATTGGAGTTGATTTTTAAAGGACCTCATTTTAGCAACTCCACTCTAGATGGATCACTAGTGAAGTGACTATAATGGAGTTGATTTTTGGAGGATCTCACTGTGGCCTCCACTCTAGACAGTTCAGTACTCCAACCTCCCCTTCATCTCTAAACTCTTGGAGTGCCTAGTCTACTCCAGCCTTACCCGTTACCTCTCCAATCACTCCCTAATAGACCCTTCACAGTCTGGCTTCCGCCCCCTACACTCGACAGAAACTGCACTCATCAAAGTAACCAACGACCTACTGACAGTGAAATGTAACAGTGACCACTCTCTGCTCATTCTTCTTGATCTTTCTGCAGCTTTCGACACTGTTGACCACCCTCTCCTACTCTCTAGACTCAAGTCACTAGGCATTAAGGACACTGCTCTCTCCTGGTTCTCCTATCTTTCTGACTGCTCCTTCAGTGTTCCGTTCTCTGGCTTCACTTTGTCTCCTCTTCCTCTCACTGTCAGGGTACCTTGATTTGGCTTTCAGTACCATCTTTATGCCGATGACACACAACTATACATGTCATCCCCTGACCTTACTCCCGCTGTACAACAGAACACCAGTGACTGTCCGCAGTCTCCGACATCACGTCCGCTCTCTATCTGAAACTCAACCTCTCCAAAACTGAACTTCTGCTCCCGCCATCTACTAACCTCCCTAAACCTGACGTTTCCCTCTCCATGGGTGGCACCATAATAACACCCCGGCAGCAGGCGCTCTCTGGGTGTTACGTTTGACTCCAATCTCTCCTTCACATCCCATATACAATCTCTTGTCCCCTCGTGCCGCTTACACCTAAAGAACATCTCTAGAATCTGCCCTTCTCTCACTATGGAAACAACAAAAACCCTCACTGTCGCCCTGATCCACTCCCGCCTGCACTACTGCAATGCTCTATTAATTGGCCTCCCCCTTACTCGACTTTCTCCTCTCCAGTCTATCCTTAATGCAGCAGCCAGGGTTGTCTATCTAGCTAATCGTTACTCGGACGCGTCCGCTCTTCACCAGTCATTACATTGGCTGCCCATTCATTATAGAATCCAATTCAAAGCACTTGTTCTCACCCACAAAGCTCTTCACAGTGCAGCACCCCCTTACATCTCCTCCCTCATTTCTGTCTATCGGCCTAAACGACCTCTGCGCTCTGCAAATGACTTTCGACTAACCTCTGCACTAATCCGTACCTCCCACTCCTGACTCCAAGACTTCTCCCGTGCTGCGCCAATCCTCTGGAATGCTCTACCCCAAGATATTAGGACCATTCACAATTTGCATAGTTTTAGGCGCTCCCTCAAAACACATTTGTTCAGAGCGGCCTATCACGTTCCCTAATCAAAGTCATTTTATGTTTGCGTGTAGCCTATTCAATACTTCCATCTATCCCCCATTCCCTGAAGATGGCTGGACCATCATTGTAAATAGCGTATTTCCAGTTCACCACCTGACAGCACCATTGGAGGACGTCCTTCTTACCCTCAGTGGGACAGGAACACAAGCGGTTAAAAGGACCCTCCCCACTCCACCCACCAGTGTTTTTCCTGTCCCACTGTGGATAGGAGCGACAAGCGTATCCTCCGACGGTGCTGTGCAGATGGGGGGATCGGGGGGCCCAGCCTTTCCCTTCCCTACCGCAAGAAATCTGCGGCTGATACCTGCGATGGGGGGTACCTCAGCCTCCCCAGTGTAGCGCTGCTCCTGGGGTCAGGTCCGCTTCCTCCGTATAGGGGGCTCTCGGTCTGGGTGCCTGTCTGCCGGGGAGTCAAGGCGATGGCCGCTCAGCGCGTGACCAGCTCCAGCGTGCGGCCGCAGCTTCTCCAGGGACCGCTTCCAAGCGGCCACTTCCGGGTCCAGCCGCCGCGTCACTTCCGGCCGCGATGGCCGCGTCACTTCCGGTCGCGGCCAACGTGGGAGAATGGCGCCGGCAGCAGCGCCGGCCTTGGTGAGGGGTACAGCGCGGTCACCGCAGCGGCGGTAAGGAGGGCAGGATCAACCAGGTAAATCCTATATAAACTCACTAAGGGGGTCTGTATGCCGCCGGCCATCCTGACAAAGGAGCACTCGGCTATACGGCTAAGATTGTCCTCACTATGGAGGAGACTGCCAGACCTGAGGGGACTGACCAGCTTCAGGGGCACGTGAGTGGGCTATGTTAAGCCATACCACAAAGCTCACCCCTCTCCCTGCTTCCCTACCTACGTATACCATATGTATCTCTATCTATCCTAGGCAGAGCCTCCCATTCCCACATCTGAAAGGAAAAAATCGGGGAAAAATAAATGCCCAATATGTGCCACTAAGTTTCCGGAAAATTGGCGGAAACCATTGTGCAAATCTTGCACATCCAAGATTGTGGGTGATGAACAGACTGCGTTACTATCCAGTATGAGGACAATGATTCAGCAGGAGGTTCAGGCATCCATCTCAAGCTTTAATCTTCCCCAGGCAACTCAGTCAGAACCGCAAGCCTCACGGAAGAGACCGAGGGAGTCTAGCCCCTCTTCTGAGGGAGAGGTTTCAGAAGATTCTGACCAGGAAGAAAGAGACGGATCATTGGGCAGGGGGAAAAGATATCTCTTCTCTGCGGCAGACACAGATGAGCTTCTTTATGCTGTACGTAACACCATGCAGTTACAGGACACGCCAGAGGAGACCTCGATCCAGGACGAGATGTTTGGCGGATTACATGCCCAAGTCACAAAGGTTTTTCCCGTCAACAACCACATCCGTTCTATGATCCTGGAAGAATGGCAAGAAGCAGAGAAGAGGCTAGAGGTATCCAGGGATTTTAGACTCCGTTTGCCCTATAATCCAGAGGACATTAAAGCTTGGGATGAAGTCCCCAAGATTGATGTTCCACTAGCAAAAGTGGCGAAGAAGACCTCAATCCCATTTGTGGACTCCTCCGCATTGAAGGATCCGATGGATCGCAGAGCAGATGGTCTGCTCAGGAAGACTTGGGAGTCCTCCGCAGCAATAATACGGGCCAATATAGCTGCAACATCAGTAGCCCGGTCAATGCATCTATGGATTGACGATTTGGAAGAACATCTCAAAGCTAAGACTTCCAGAGATGTTATTCTCAAATCCCTGCCGTTGCTTAAACTTGCAAAAAGCTTTATGGCAGACGCTTCTGCTGAGTCTGTACGCTTCGCGGCCAGAAGCGAATCTTTGTCCAACGCGGCCAGAAGAGCCATCTGGCTAAAAACCTGGTCGGGGGATATCCAGTCAAAAAATAAATTGTGCGGAATCCCATTCTCAGGGAATAAAGTATTTGGGCCTATTCTAGATGACATCTTAGAAAAAGCCTCAGATAAAAAGAAGGGGTTCCCTGAGGAAAATACAAAAAAGTACCAGCCCTTTCGTAGATCCCGACCTAGTCAGAGGACAGACTACAGGGGGAAAGGGAAGACTGGGAGGTGGTCTTATCCCAAGGGTGGAAAGGGTAGAGACTCCATCTTCCCAAGTGCAGGTACAGCAAAGCCAAATAAATGACATCAGGGTGGGTGGTCGGTTACAAAAATTTCTAGGGGGTTGGCAGAAAGTATCCCAAAATCCGTGGATTCTGCAGGTGATTGCTCAGGGATACAAACTAGAGTTCTCCAGCAGTCCCCCAGAAAGATTTGTGGTAACCCAACCCTGTCTGCTCTCAGACTCCTCTATGTGGACAAACATCCAGGAGTTGATAGAGTTTGATGCGATAATTCCAGTTCCCATCTCAGAAAGAGGCGAAGGCCATTACTCCCATTTGTTTTCAATAAAAAAAACGTCAGGGGACTCCCGGACGATCATAAATTTAAAACCACTAAACAAATGGGTCCGGTACAAAAGATTCAGGATGGAATCTATAAAGTCCACAACGCCTCTTATAGACAAGGACATGGTGATGTGCACCTTAGACCTAAGCAATGCATACTATCATGTCCCGATACACGCTTTCTACCAAAAATTCCTGAGATTTGCCCTAATGAACAAGGGGATATTACATCACTTCCAGTTCAAATGTCTCCCCTTCGGGCTTGCTTCAGCGCCCAGGATATTTACCAAACTGATGTCAGAAGTTGTGGCCTATCTAAGAAACCAGAATGTGACCATAGTGCCGTATCTGGACGACTTTCTGATAATGGGGAGATCGGAGAAGCTCCTCAAAATAGACTGCAGCTTCACTCTGACCATCCTGCAGGATCTGGGGTGGATTGTGAATTGGAAAAAATCCTGCCTGGTCCCAGATTCCAGAATAAAATTTTTTGGGGTAATATTAGACTCCAAACTAAGAACATCTTTCTTACCAGAAGACAGACAAGAGGCCTTGATCAGGCACATACAACAATTCGGAAGAAGTACCCCCTCCATAAGAGAGGCAATGAGGATACTGGGCTTTATGACAGCATGCATACCCTGTGTGAAATGGAGCCAATTCCACTCGCGGGAGTTACAGAGAGAGGTCTTGGGATCTTGGAACAGGAAACAGAGTTCCCTAGACAGGAAGATGTTTGTGTCTCCGTCAGTGAAGAGATCCCTAATCTGGTGGACCACAGCGGGAAACCTGAAAGAGGGAGCTCCATAGATACTCGATCCCTGTGTTACGGTTACCACAGACGCCAGTCAATACGGATGGGGCGGTCATATAGGAAGGACATACTATCAGGGAGAATGGACTCCTCAGATTGCCGCAAGATCATCAAATTTCAGGGAGCTGTATGCGATCTGGAAAGTGTTGTACCAGGCCCAGTCACAGGTCAGGGGAAGACACGTAAGGATACTGTCCGACAATGTCACAACAGTGGCATTTCTGAGACACCAGGGAGGTCCGAAGCATCCACCACTACAGCACTTGGCAAACTAGATTTTCAGGTGGGCAGAAAGATCTGTCAAATCCATCTCGGCAATTCACCTGGAAGGCGCCAAGAATCAAGTAGCAGATTTCTTGAGCAGAACGTGTGTACACCCCGGAAAATGGGAACTGAACCCAGAAGTATTCAGCGGTCTGTGCCAGACATGGGGAACACCTCAGGTGGACCTTTTTGCCACCAGATCAAACACAAAGACCAGAGCATTTTTCTCGCTCAATCCTTTAGACGGAGCCACTGCAGTAGACGCCTTGTCTCAGTATTGGGGGGAAGGTCTCCTGTACGCATTCCCGCCTCTTCCTCTGATACCAAAGACACTCAGGAAGATACGAGATGAGGGAGCAACGGTAATCCTGGTGGTTCCCTCTTGGCCAAAAAGGAGCTGGTTTTCTCTGCTATCCAGAATGTCAACAGAGAGACCAGTATTATTACCGAACAGGCAGGACCTTCTTCTGCAAGAGCCGGTGTTCCACAAGAACCCAGACTCTCTTCACCTATCTGCTTGGATCCTGAACGGCAAACCTTAAGATCCAGAGGCCTGTCAGAAGATGTCATTACCACACTCCAGGCAAGCAGAAAGCCGGTGACTTCTGCGATTTACAACAAAATCTGGAAGCGGTATTGTTCCTTTCTGGGAGGAGATTCTGTGGATACTTCGAAACCAGACATTCCCAGAATCCTCGACTTCCTGCAACTCGGATTTAACAAGGGCCTTCGGCCTAGTACTCTAAAAGTACAGATTGCAGCGCTTAGTGTCTTTTTTGATACATCACTAGCCTCCCATCCCTGGATAGCAAGATTTTCCAGGGCCACACAGAGAATGAGGCCACTTGTGAGGAAATCAATTCCTCCTTGGGACCTAAACCTGGTCCTTAACACGTTGTGTAAAACCCCGTTCTTGTTATCAGAAGATATGAACATAGCCAATCTCTCCTTTAAGGGTATGTGCACACGTCCGGATTTCTTGCAGAAATTTCCTGAAGAAAACCGGAAATTTTCTGCAAGAAATCCGCATTTTTTTTTTTGCGTTTTTTTTCCGTTTTTTTCGCGTTTTTTTTAGCATTCTGCAAGCGTAATTAGCTTGCAGAAGGCTAAAGTTTTCCAAGCGATCTGTAGCATCGCTTGGAAAACTGACTGACAGGTTGGTCACACTTGTCAAACATACTGTTTGACAAGTGTGACCAACTTTTTACTATAAATGCAGCTTATGCAGCATCTATAGTAAAAGATAGAATGTTTAAAAATAATAAAAAAAATAAAAAAAATGCTTATACTCACCCAGACATCTCCTCAGCGGCATCCGTTCCTCTTCCTATAGCTGGGGTGTGCACGCAGGACCTTCCATGACGTCACGGTCATGTGAGCGGTCACGTGAGCGGTCACATGACCGCTAACGACCAATCACAAGACAGTGACGTCATCACAGGTCCTTCACCGCACAGCAGCTATAGGAACCGAAGCAACAGCATGCAGTGGAGAGGCGGGAAGACATCGAGGGTGAGTATATGACTATTTTTTTATTTTAATTATTTTATTTTTTACCAATTATATGGTGCCCAGTCCGTGGAGGAGAGTCTCCTCTCCTCCACCCTGGGTACCAACCGCACATAATCTGCTTACTTCCCGCATGGTGTGCACAGGCCCGTGCGGGAAGTAAGCAGATCAATGGACTCCTAGGTGTGCGGAATCCCCGCAATTCCGCATTTTTAATGAACATGTTGTTTTTTTTTCGCGATGCGATTTTTTCACGGAAAAAATCGCAACATTTGCACAAAAAATGCGGAATACACTGTAAATAATAGGAGGCATATGTTAGCGTTTTTTTCGCGTTTTTATAGCGAAAAAACGCGAAAAAAAAACGCTAAAAATCCTGAACGTGTGCACATGGCCTTAAACTGCCTTCCTGATTGCCATCACGTCAGCTAAAAGGCTGGGGGAGATGCAGGCTCTTTCCACCCAGAACCCATATCTTCAGATCTTTGACGACAGGATAGTCTTAAAACTTAACCCAGCCTTCCTTCCCAAAGTAGTGTCCTCAACCAATATAAATCAGGAGATAATCCTTCCCTCATTCTGCCAACACCCTAGAAACACTAAGGAAGGGGTCTACCATAACCTTGACATTAGGGATGTTATGAACTGGTGGTTTAGGAGCAACATGGGACATGCTCTGGAGGAGGTGGTACCTGTACTGACCGCAGTTCCTGAGCTTAACACAACACTAGAAGTAGCCGTGGGATGTTCCTGTCACTCCCTAGACACCTCGTCACAGCCGGAGGACTAACTACCCCTAAAGATAGAAACAGGAAAGCTATCTTGCCTCAGAGAAAATTCCCAAAGGACAGACAGACCCCCACAAATATTGACTGTGAGTGGAGAGGGAAATGACATACACAGAATGAAACTAGGATGTAGCAAAGGAGGCCAATCTAGCTAGATAGATAGAACAGGACAGAATGCTGTGCGGTCAGTATTAAAAACTAGAAAAATCCACCACAGAGTTTACAAAAATCTCCACACCTGACTAAAGGTGCGGAGGGTAAATCTGCTTCCCAGAGCTCCATCTTAACTGAATAAATCCATACTGACAAGCTGGACTAGAAAAAAAACATAGAATGTGCTGAACGATTAAGTCCACAACAAGTGGAAAGCAAAAGAACAAAGCAAGGACTTATCTTTGCTGAACTGGTCAGAATATCAGGGAAATCCAAGAGAGATGTGAATCCAAGCAGGAACCATTGACAACTGGCACTAGCTGAATGATAGAGCCAGGATAAATAGCCGAACCAGAATAGATGATCAGTGGAAGCAGCTGCTGACTGCTAAATCCAAGGAGCAGCAGTTCCACTTAAATCCACCAGAGGGAGCCCAAGAGCAGAACTCACAAAAGTGCCACTTACAACCACCGGAGGGAGCCCAAGAGCGGAATTCACACCAGTACCCCCCCCTTGAGGAGGGGTCACCGAACCCACACCAGAGCCCCCAGGCCGATCAGGATGAGCCAAGTGAAAGGCACGAACCAAATCGGCGGCATGGACATCGGAGGCAACAACCCAAGAATTATCCTCCTGGCCATAACCCTTCCACTTGACAAGATACTGAAGCCTCCGCCTCGAAAAACGAGAATCCAAAATTTTCTCCACCACATATTCCAACTCCCCATCAACCAACACCGGGGCAGGAGGATCCGCAGAGGGAACAACGGGCACCACATATCTCCGCAACAAAGATCTATGGAAAACATTATGGATGGCAAAAGAGGCTGGAAGGGCCAAACGAAAAGATACCGGATTGATAATCTCAGAAATCTTATAAGGACCAATAAACCGAGTTTTGAACTTAGGGGAAGAAACCTTCATAGGAACATGACAAGAAGATAACCAGACTAAATCCCCCACCCGAAGCCGGGGACCAACACACCGACGGCGGTTAGCAAAACGTTGAGCCTTTTCCTGAGACAACGTCAAATTGTCTACCACATGAGTCCAAATCTGCTGTAACCTGTCCACCACAGAATCCACACCAGGACAATCAGAAGGCTCAACCTGCCCCAAAGAAAAACGAGGATGAAAACCAAAATTACAAAAGAAAGGCGAAACCAAAGTAGCCGAACTAGCCCGATTATTAAGGGCAAACTCCATCCAGAAAGCCACCCAATCATCCTGATCAGCAGACACAAAGCATCTCAAATAGGTTTCCAAGGTCTGATTAGTTCGCTCAGTTTGGCCATTTGTCTGAGGATGGAACGCCGAAGAAAAAGACAAATCAATGCCCATCCTAGCACAAAAGGCCCGCCAAAACCTAGAAACAAACTGGGAACCTCTGTCAGACACAATATTCTCCGGAATGCCATGCAAACGAACCACATGCTGAAAAAACAATGGAACCAAATCAGAGAAGGCAATTTAGGCAAAGGTACCAAATGGACCATTTTAGAGAACCGGTCACAAACCACCCAGATAAAAGACATCTTCTGGGAAACAGGAAGATCCGAAATAAAATCCATGGAAATATGCGTCCAGGGCCTCTCAGGGACCGGGAAAGGCAAAAGCAACCCACTAGCGCGGGAACAGCAAGGCTTGGCCCGGGCACAAGTCCCACAGGACTGCACAAAAGAACGCACATCCCGCAACAAGGAAGGCCACCAAAAGGACCTAGCAACCAAGTCTCTGGTACCAAAAATCCCAGGATGACCAGCCAACACTGAACAATGAACCTCAGAAATTACCTTACTAGTCCATCTATCAGGAACAAACAGCTTCCCCACTGGACAGCGGTCAGGTTTATCAGCCTGAAATTTCTGAAGCACCCGCCGCAAATCAGGGGAGATGGCAGAAAGAATCACCCCTTCTTTAAGAATGCCAACCGGCTCAAGGACTCCAGGAGAATCAGGCAAAAAACTCCTAGAGAGGGCATCAGCCTTAGGGTATGTGCACACGTTGCGGATTTCTTGCAGAAATTTCCTGAAGAAAACCGGAAATTTTCTGCAAGAAATCCGCATTTTTTTTTTTGCGTTTTTTTTCCGTTTTTTTCGCGTTTTTTTAGCATTCTGCAAGCGTAATTAGCTTGCAGAATGCTAAAGTTTTCCAAGCGATCTGTAGCATCGCTTGGAAAACTGACTGACAAGTTGGTCACACTTGTCAAACATACTGTTTGACAAGTGTGACCAACTTTTTACTATAGATGCAGCTTATGCAGCATCTATAGTAAAAGATAGAATGTTTAAAAATAATAAAAAAAATAAAAAAAATGCTTATACTCACCCAGACATCTCATCAGCGGTGTCCGTTCGTCTTCCTATAGCTGGTCTGTGCGCACAGGACCTTCCGTGACGTCACGGTCACGTGAGCGGTCACATGACCGCTCACGACTAGGGTTGAGCGAAACGGGTCGATCATTTTCAAAAGTCGCCGACTTTTGGCTAAGTCGGCGTCTCATGAAACCCGATCCGACCCCTGTGCTTGTCGGCCATGCGGTACGCGACTTTCGCGCCAAAGTCGCGTTTCAATGACGCGAAAAGCGCCATTTCTCAGCCAATGAAGGTGAACGCAGAGTGTGGGCAGCGTGATGACATAGATCCTGGTCCCCACCATCTTAGAGAAGGGCATTGCAGTGATTGGCTTGCTGTCTGCGGCGTCACAGGGGCTATAAAGGGGCGTTCCCGCCGACCGCCATCTTACTGCTGCTGATCTGAGCTTAGGGACAGGTTGCTGCCGCTTCGTCAGAAGCAGGGAGAGCGTTAGGCAGGGTCCACTAACCACCAAACCGCTTGTGCTGCAGCGATTTCCACTGTCCAACACCACCTTCGGTGTGCAGGAACAGTGGAATCTATTTTTTTTTTTTTTTCCCCTCAGCGCTGTAGCTCATTGGGCTGCCCTAGAAGGCTCCGTGATAGCTGTATTGCTGTGTGTACGCCACTGTGGAAACCAACTGCTTTTTTCAAAGCACATATCCTCTTGTTCCTTCCTTTCTGCACAGCTATCTTTTTTGTTTGTCCACACTTTTTATTTAATTTGTGCATCAGTCCACTCCTATTGCTGCCTGCCATACCTGGCTTACATTACTGCAGGGAGATAGTAATTGTAGGACAGTTTTTTTTTTTTTTTGTTTTTTTTTTGTGGGAGATTAAGATTGGCATTTCTGCTACAGTGCCATCCCTGTGTGTGCCATCTCTCACTGAGTGGGCCATAGAAAGCCTATTTATTTTTTCCGTGATTTGTGTTCTAAAATCTACCTCAACACAGAAACACTACATCAATCAGTGGGAGAAAAATATTGGCCTCAGTCAGGGCTTGTGTGCCACTGCTGTGTGTGCGCTATCATTCAGTGGGCTATAGCAAGCCTATATTTTTTTTTTTTTTTTTTTTTTAATATTATTTGGTTTCAAAAGTCTCCCTGAAAAAAAAAAAAAACCTAAAAAAACAGTGGGAGAGTAATATTGCCCTTTCAGCTTGTGTGCCAGTCTTGACTCCTGGGTGTGCCACCTCTCTCCCTCTCATTCAGTGGGCCATAGAAAGCCTATTTATTTTTTTTTTTAAATATTATTGGGTTTCTAAAGTCTCCCTGAAAAAAACAAAAAATACATAAAAAAACAGTGGGAGAGTAATATTGCCCTTTCAGCTTGTGTGCCAGTCTTGACTCCTGGGTGTGCCACCTCTCTCCCTCTCATTCAGTGGGCCATAGAAAGCCTATTTATTTTTTTTTTTAAATATTATTGGGTTTCTAAAGTCTCCCTGAAAAAAACAAAAAATACATAAAAAAACAGTGGGAGAGTAATATTGCCCTTTCAGCTTGTGTGCCAGTCTTGACTCCTGGGTGTGCCACCTCTCTCCCTTTCATTCAGTGGGCCATAGAAAGCCTATTTTTTTTTTTTTTAATATTATTTGGTTTCTAATTCTCCCTGAAAAAAAAAAAAAAACCTAAAAAAACAGTGGGAGAGTAATATTGCCCTTTCAGCTTGTGTGCCAGTCTTGACTCCTGGTTGTGCCACCTCTCTCTCTCTAATTGTGGGCCATAGAAAGCCTTTTTTTTTTTTTTTTAATATTATTTGGTTTCTAAAGTCTCCCTGAGAAAAAAAAATAAATAAATTAGGTGGGAGATTAATATTGACATTAGTGCTTGAGTGACAGTCCTGCGTGTGTGTCATCTCTGTGATTTTGTGCCACAGAAAACAGAGTGTGTAACATTGTGCCTGATTTTCCTTGTGGTCTCACCAACCTGTTAAGGGATATTGAAATCATACTGAAGTTATAGCTCACCGTGTAAGTTGTTTGATAGCAACAAATAAAGTTACTTTGGTTAAGATTTTAAAACAATGAGGAAGTCTGGTGCAAGAGGTCGTCGTGGGCATTCATTGTCAGCTGGTAATGATGGTAGTGGTAGTGGAGCATCAGGTGGTCGTGGGGATAAAAATATTCCACCTAAGTCTGGAGCTGTGGAGCCAGTTTCGTCGTCAGGCTACACAAGGCCTCGAACGCTCTCTTTTCTGGGAGTAGGAAAACCGCTTTTAAAGGCGGAGCAGCAACAGCAAGTTTTGGCTTACATTGCAGACTCAGCCTCTAGCTCTTTTGCCTCCTCTTCCGAAACTGGTAAATGTAAAAGCAGCGCGTCGCTTGTGGATGTTCACGGTCAGGGACAAGTCGCTTCCTTGTCCTCCTCAGCAAAAACTACAACAAGAGAGAAGGATGCAGCAGGCGACACAACGGGTCACTCCATGGAGCTCTTTACACATACCGTCCCTGGCTTAGAAAGTGAAACATTTAACAGGCCATGCCCATTACAAGTATATTCTGACATGGAGTGCACTGATGCACAGCCACAGCCAGAGTACTATGCTGCTCCTTTGACTCAGACCACCACATTGCCCTCTCAGGGTACAGATCCACAATCAGACCCTGATGAGACTATGTTGCCCCGCCACGAACGCTATACCACCGACCGACACAGTGACACAGACGAAGTTGCACACGAGCTCGAAGAGGAGGTAATAGATGACCCAGTTATTGACCCCGATTGGCAGCCATTGGGGGAACAGGGTGCAGGCGGCAGTAGTTCAGAAGCGGAGGTGGAGGAGGGGCCGCAGCAGGCATCAACATCGCAACAGGTTCCATCTGCCGGGCCCGTATCTGGACCAAAACGCGTGTCAAAGCCAAAACCTGTTGGAGCACAGCGTTGCCATCCGGTTAAAGCTCAGTCTGCAATCCCTGAAAAGGGATCAGAGTCTAGGAAGAGTGCAGTCTGGCATTTTTTTAAACAACATCCAACTGATCAGCGCAAAGTCATCTGTCAAAAATGTTCAACTAGCTTAAGCAGAGGTCAGAATCTGAAAAGTCTAAATACTAGTTGCATGCATAGACACTTAACCACCATGCATTCTCAAGCCTGGACTAACTACCAAACGTCCCTCAAGGTTGTAGCACCCTCGGCCAATGAAGCTAGTCAGCAACGCAACATCCCTTCCGTCACTGTAAGGCCACCATTTTCCGCACCACCGGCAGTATCTGTGCAGGTTTCTTTGCCAGCCAAAAGCAGTCAGGGTCAGGGAATCACCAGTTTTGTAGGAGGAAATATTGCATGTAGGGCACCGGCGGAAACAATACCGTCTCCAACCGTCTCTCAGTCTGCCATGTCCACCGGCACACCCGAAAGTTCCACGATCTACAGCTCTCCAGTCCAGCTCACCCTACATGAGACTCTGGTTAGAAAAAGGAAGTACTTATCCTCGCATCCGCGTACACAGGGTTTTAACGCCCACATAGCTAGACTAATCTCGTTAGAGATGATGCCCTACCGGTTAGTTGAAAGCGAAGCTTTCAAAGCCCTGATGGAGTACGCTGAACCACGATACGAGCTACCCAGTCGACACTTTTTTTCCAGAAAAGCCATCCCAGCCCTGCACCAGCATGTTAAACAGCGCATCGTCCATGCACTCAGGCAATCTGTGAGTACAAAGGTGCACCTGACTACAGATGCATGGACCAGTAGGCATGGCCAGGGACGTTATGTGTCCATCACGGCACACTGGGTGAATGTGGTGGATGCAGGGTCCACAGGCGACATCAATTTAGGGACAGTTGTGCCTAGCCCACGGTCTAGGAAACAGTTGGCTGTAGGCGTTCGCACCCCCTCCTCCTCCTCCTCGTCCTCCTGCAGAAGCTACAGCTCTTCCACAGAACGCAGTCGGCCAACCACTCCATCGGCAGATGACACTGTTGCACACCAGTTGTCCCATTATGGGCCAGCTACTGCCAAGCGTCAGCAGGCTGTATTGGCTATGAAGTGTTTGGGCGACAACAGACACACCGCGGAAGTTCTGTCCGAGTTCTTGCAACAAGAAACGCAGTCGTGGCTGGGCACAGTAGATCTTGAGGCAGGCAAGGTAGTGAGTGATAACGGAAGGAATTTCATGGCTGCCATCTCCCTTTCCCAACTGAAACACATTCCTTGCCTGGCTCACACCTTAAACCTGGTGGTGCAGTGCTTATTGAAAACTTATCCTGGGTTCTCCGACCTGCTCCTCAAAGTGCGTGCACTTTGCTCACATATCCGACGTTCGCCTGTACACGCCAGCCGTATGCAGACCTATCAGCGGTCTTTGAACCTTCCCCAGCATCGCCTAATCATAGACGTTGCAACAAGGTGGAACTCAACACTGCACATGCTTCAGAGACTGTGCGAACAGAGGCGTGCTGTTATTTATTTGTGGGAGGATACACGGGCAGGCAGTAGGATGGCAGACATGGAGTTGTCAGGTGTGCAGTGGTCGAAGATACAAGACATGTGTCAAGTCCTTCAGTGTTTTGAGGAATGCACACGGCTGGTTAGTGCAGACAACGCCGTAATAAGCATGAGCATCCCCCTAATGCGTCTGCTGATGCAAAGTTTGACGCACATAAAGGAGCAGGCGTCTGCACCAGAGGAAGAGGGAAGCCTTGATGACAGTCAGCCATTGTCTGGTCAGGGCAGTGTACAGGACGAGGTAGCGGGCGAAGAGGAGGTGGAGGACGAGGAGGATGATGGGGATGAGTATATTTTTAATGCGGAAACTTTCACGGGGGCACAGGAAATTGGTTGCGTGTCACGGCCGGGTTCTGGTTTTTTGAGGGACACAAGTGACGTAGATTTGCCTGCAACTGCCCCTCAACCAATCACAACCGGAGATTTGACAAGTGGAACTTTGGCCCACATGGCGGATTATGCCTTACGTATCCTACAAAGGGACACACGCATTACGAAAATGATGAACGATGACGATTACTGGTTGGCCTGCCTCCTTGATCCACGCTATAAAGGCAAATTGCAAAATGTTATGCCACATGAGAACTTGGAACTAATATTAGCAACCAAACAATCAACTCTTGTTGACCGTTTGCTTCAGGCATTCCCAGCACACAGCGCACGTGATCGTTCTCACACGAGCTCCAGGGGGCAGCAGACTAGGAGTGTTAGGGGTGCACACATCAGAAGTGGCGTTGGACAGAGGGGTTTTCTGACCAGGTTGTGGAGTGATTTTGCTATGACCGCAGACAGGACAGGTACTGCTGCATCAATTGAAAGTGACAGGAGACAACATTTGTCCAGTATGGTTACTAACTATTTTTCATCCCTTATCGATGTTCTCCCTCAACCGTCATTCCCATTTGATTACTGGGCCTCCAAATTAGACACCTGGCCAGAATTGGCAGAATATGCATTGCAGGAGCTTGCTTGCCCGGCAGCAAGTGTCCTATCAGAAAGAGTATTCAGTGCTGCAGGGTCAATATTAACCGAAAAAAGGACTCGTCTGGCTACCCAAAATGTTGACGATCTAACATTCATTAAAATGAACCACAACTGGATTTCAAAATCTTTTGCCCCACCTTGCCCGGCCGACACCTAGCTTTCCTATGAAAAGCTCTTGCCTGTGAATTACTTTTCTAATGTCTAATTTGCTGCTGCAGATTGTACAGCATACGACATGTTTACACCTCCCTAAATGGCCAAACTCCCCACACGGGGCCGTGGTATCGCGACTTGGCGCAAGCACCCGTGAGACTGCTGTTTGTCTGAAGAGGTGGGTGTGCTCGCTTTTGGTTGACGGCATTGCTACTGGGTCCCTCATAGTACAATGTAGTGTCTCTGGCGGTGGTGGTGCGCACCCAACGTCAGACACACCGTTGTAACATGAGTGGCCCTGGGGCGGTCCCGCCGGCCTCAAGAGAGTTCCCCCCTACCCCAGCTCAAACTGGGCTGTACTACGTGCAAAATTATGTCGCACAGCTCCACCAATCTTTAGTCTATTCGCTGACATCATTCAATGTCTGGCACTGACAATACAAATTTGTAGACATCTATGATGCAACTTAAAGTAGTCTGTGTCTGTGTCCTATATTGGCACCATTAAATAGTTACTGCCAAATTACTATGTCAGAAACACAGCAGATGAGCCCACCCCTGTACCTAAGTATGCCATCTTTTTTTTTGTTTTGGTTGTTTTGCGAGACATTAACATCTATTTATATTTTGGGAGTACTGGGACAGACACTCCTTGCACTACTCCTCCACTCAGCACCAAGCTGCCTGCCCGTGTATCCATGTAACCGCTGTAAAACTGCCATGAGCCTATTGTTTGTTATTTTAGGCCTTTGATAGCCTGTCTGCGGTCCCTACTCCTCCACTGACCACCAAGCTGCCTGCCCGTGTATCCATGTAACCGCTGTAAAACTGCCATGAGCCTATTGTTTGTTATTTTAGGCCTTTGAAGCCTTTCTGCGCTCCCTCCTTCCACTAGTCCTCCACTGACCAGACCACTGCTGCCCGTGTACCCCTGGAACCAATTTTAAAGTGCCTACAGCCAGCCCATTTTATTGTGTTAGGCCTTCGAAGCCTGTCTGCGGTCCATACTTCCACTAGGCCTCCACTGACCAGACCACTGCTGCCCGTGTACCCCTGGAACCAATTTTAAAGTGCCTACAGCCAGCCCATTTTATTGTGTTAGGCCTTCGAAGCCTGTCTGCGGTCCATACTTCCACTAGGCCTCCACTGACCAGACCACTGCTGCCCGTGTACCCCTGGAACCTATTTAAAAGTTCATAGAGCCTAGTTATATATTTTATTTACTATTAATAAGGCCATGATGGACTACGCTGTACCACGCTACAAGCTAACCAGTCGACACTTCTTTTGCGAGAAAAGCCATCCCAACCCTCCACCAGCATGTAGAAGACCGCATTGTCCATGCACTCTGGCAATCTGTGAGTACAAAGGTGCACCTGACAACAGACGCATGGACCTGTAGGCATGGCCACGGAAGATTACGTGTCCATTACGGCGCAATGGGTTAATGTGGTGGATGCATGGTCCACAGGGGACAGCCTACTAAGTCTGTCTGCAGTCCCTAATTCAAATTGTCCTCCACTGTCTAAATCGGAACTTCCACCTTCTGGCTTTCGGCCTATAGTATCAGAAATTAAACTGCATTTGGCCTTCAACTTTGGTTAGGGCCTACTAACGGCTTCTGCCCCTCCCTGGTGTTGTCCTCAACTAAATAAAGCTGAGCTTCAACCTTCCGGCTCTCATTATGTGGTTTAAAAAAAAAAAATGGTGGTTAGGGCCTACTAACGGCTTCTGCCCCTCCCTGGTGTTGTCCTCAACTAAATAAAGCTGAGCTTCAACCTTCCGGCTCTCATTAAGTGGTTTTAAAAAAAAAATGGTGGTTAGGGCCTACTAACGGCTTCTGCCCCTCCCTGGTGTTGTCCTCAACTAAATAAAGCTGAGCTTCAACCTTCCGGCTCTCATTATGTGGTTTTAAAAAAAAAAAAAATGGTGGTTAGGGCCTACTAACGGCTTCTGCCCCTCCCTGGTGTTGTCCTCAACTAAATAAAGCTGAGCTTCAACCTTCCGGCTCTCATTAAGTGGTTTTAAAAAAAAAATGGTGGTTAGGGCCTACTAACGGCTTCTGCCCCTCCCTGGTGTTGTCCTCAACTAAATAAAGCTGAGCTTCAACCTTCCGGCTCTCATTATGTGGTTTTAAAAAAAAAATGGTGGTTAGGGCCTACTAACGGCTTCTGCCCCTCCCTGGTGTTGTCCTCAACTAAATAAAGCTGAGCTTCAACCTTCCGGCTCTCATTAAGTGGTTTTAAAAAAAAAAAAAATGGTGGTTAGGGCCTACTAACGGCTTCTGCCCCTCCCTGGTGTTGCCCTCAACTAAATAAAGCTGAGCTTCAACCTTCTGCTCCAAATTACCATTTTAAAAAATGCAATAGGCTTTTCCGGCCTACTAAAGGTGTCTGCCCCTCCCTGGTGTTGTCCTCAACTGAACAAAGCTGAGCTTCCACATTCTGGCTTTCGCCCTATACTATCAGATATTAAACTGCATTTGGCCTACTAGTGTGGTTAGGCCCTTGAAACAGTGTCTGCTGCTCTTGGGTTTGCTACTCCACTGAACAAAGCAATGCCGCCTGTTTAGTCCTGTTACCAATTTTGAACTGCATGTAGCCTACTTTATTCTTTGGCCCTATATCTGTTTCCTCCTCATCCTGCCCATTGCCCAGCCACTGCTAAATGAGTCTGCTGGTACATTGACCTAGACCACTACATTCCCCTTGTACTCTACACAGCCAGAATCTGACCCTGCTGAAAGTAAGGTTCCCCTTCCCGCATGTTATACCACCTTACACAGGGACAAAGAGGAAGGTGCAGATGAAAGTGCAGGTTCCTTCATCAGGTGGGGGGGCATACTCGTTGGCGACGTCACTGGCACAGGGCCCCTCAGAGTACGCAAAAGTGTCGCTGCTGGTGGGAGGCGCCCCCGCCATGCAAACACACCGCCGTACTTTGAGGGGCCCTGTGCCAGTGGCAATGCGAACGAGTGGGCCCCCCCTGCTTGCTCAGGATCACAGCACTTGCAACTTTTAAATACTTACCTTTCCCTGCAACACCGCCGTGACGTAGTCCGCATTTCCTGGGCCCACGAAAAACTTGAGCCAGCCCTACTCCCCCCACAACTTTCCCCCAATTCCTTATGCCCAACTATTATTATACAGTTAATTAAGATTGGCAAGCTTCAGAAACAAGAATGGATGTTTTTGGCATTAAAATGGGCACTGTAGGTGTTTTCCTGGCCTCCACTCACTGCCGACTATGCTTCCCCATTGACTTGCATTGGGTTTCGTGTTTCGGTCGATCCCCGACTTTTAGCGATAATCGGCCGACTGCACTCGACTCGACTCTGGACAAAATCGGGTTTCCCAAAACCCTACTCGATCTTAAAAAAATGAAAGTCGCTCAACCCTACTCACGACCAATCACAGGACAGTGACGTCATCGGCAAGGTCCTTCGCCGCACATCAGCTACAGGAACCGAAGCGGCAGCATGCAGTGGAGGCGGGAAGACATCGAGGGTGAGTATATCGCTATTTTTTATTTTAATTCTTATTTTTTGACCACTTATATGGTGCCCAGTGCGTGGAGGAGAGTCTCCTCTCCTCCACCCTGGGTACCAACCGCACATAATCTGCTTACTTCCCGCATGGTGTGCACAGCCCCGTGTGGGAAGTAAGCAGATCAATGGACCCCTAGGTGTGCGGAATCCCCTGCAATTCCGCATTTTAATGAACATGTTGCTTTTTTTTCCGCGATGCGATTTTTTCGCTGAAAAAAAGGCTACATTTGCACAAAAAATGCGGAATACACTTAAAATAATGGGAGGCATATGTAAGCGTTTTTTTCGCGTTTTTATCACGTTTTTATAGCGAAAAAACGCGAAAAAAACGCAAAAAATACTTAACGTGTGCACATGGCCTTAACATTCTTAGGCCATGTGCACACGTTAAGTATTTTTCGCGTTTTTTTCGCGTTTTTTCGCTATAAAAACGTGATAAACACGCGAAAAAAACGCTTACATATGCCTCCCATTATTTTAAGTGTATTCCGCATTTTTTGTGCAAATGTAGCCTTTTTTTCCGCGAAAAAATCGCATCGCGGAAAAAAAAGCAACATGTTCATTAAAATGCGGAATTGCAGGGGATTCCGCACACCTAGGGGTCCATTGATCTGCTTACTTCCCGCACGGGGCTGTGCACACCATGCGGGAAGTAAGCAGATTATGTGCGGTTGGTACCCAGGGTGGAGGAGAGGAGACTCTCCTCCACGCACTGGACACCATATAAGTGGTCAAAAAATAAGAATTAAAATAAAAAATAGCGATATACTCACCCTCGATGTCTTCCCACCTCCACTGCATGCTGCCGCTTCGGTTCCTGTAGCTGATGTGCGGCGAAGGACCTTGCCGATGACGTCACTGTCCTGTGATTGGTCGTGAGCGGTCATGTGACCGCTCACGTGACCGTGACGTCACGGAAGGTCCTGTGCGCACAGACCAGCTATAGGAAGACGAACGGACGCCGCTGATGAGATGTCTGGGTGAGTATAAGCATTTTTTTTATTTTTTTTAATATTTTTAAACATTCTATCTTTTACTATAGATGCTGCATAAGCTGCATCTATAGTAAAAAGTTGGTCACACTTGTCAAACAGTATGTTTGACAAGTGTGACCAACTTGTCAGTCAGTTTTCCAAGCGATGCTACAGATCGCTTGGAAAACTTTAGCATTCTGCAAGCTAATTACGCTTGCAGAATGCTAAAAAAACGCGAAAAAAAACTGAAAAAAAACGCAAAAAAAAAAATGCGGATTTCTTGCAGAAAATTTCCGGTTTTCTTCAGGAAATTTCTGCAAGAAATCCGCAACGTGTGCACATACCCTTAGATCCCGGAAGATACGAGACCACAGAATCAAAACGGGAGAAAAACAGGGACCATCAGCCGCTTGGCCGACTCGAGGTAAATCAGATTCTTATGATTCGTCAAGACCACAACGCGGTGCTTGGCTCCCTCAAGCCAATGTCGCCACTCCTCAAATGCCCACTTCATAGCCAACAACTCCCGATTGCCAACATCATAATTGCGCTCCGCAGGCGAAAACTTTCTGGAAAAAAAGCACACGGTTTCATCAAAGAACCATCAGAATTCCTCTGAGACAAAACGGCCCCTGCCCCAATCTCAGAAGCGTCAACCTCAACCTGAAAAGGAAGAGAAACATCCGGCTGACGCAACACAGGGGCAGAAGTAAATCGGCGTTTAAGCTCCTGAAAGGCCTCAACAGCCACAGAGGACCAATTCGTCACATCAGCGCCTTTCTTCGTCAAATCGGTCAGGGGCTTAACCACACTGGAAAAGTTGGCAATGAAACGGCGATAAAAATTAGCAAAGCCCAAAAATTTCTGAAGGCTCTTCACCGATGTGGGTTGAATCCAGTCATGAATGGCTTGGACCTTAACAGGATCCATTTCTATAGACGAGGGAGAAAAAATAAAACCCAATAAAGAGACCTTCTGAACTCCAAATAGGCACTTAGACCCCTTCACAAATAAAGCATTATCACGAAGGATCTGGAATACCATCCTGACCTGCTTCACATGAGACTCCCAATCATCGGAAAAAATCAAAATATCATCCAAATACACAATCATGAATTTATCAAGATAATTGTGGAAAATATCATGCATGAAGGATTGAAATACAGAGGGAGCATTAGAAAGCCCGAAAGGCATCACAAGGTATTCAAAATGGCCTTCGGGCGTATTAAATGCAGTTTTTCATTCGTCACCCTGTTTAATACGAACAAGATTATATACCCCTCGAAGGTCAATCTTAGTAAACCAACTAGCCCCCTTAATCCGAGCAAACAAATCAGAAAGCAAAGGTAAAGGGTATTGGAATTTGACCGTGATCTTATTAAGAAGGCGATAATCAATACAGGGTCTCAAGGAGCCATCCTTCTTGGCAACAAAAAAGAATCCCGCTCCCAATGGTGACGAGGACGGCAGAATATGCCCCTTCTCCAAAGACTCCTTGACATAACTCCGCATGGCGGCATGCTCTGGCACAGACAGATTGAAAAGTCGGCCCTTAGGGATCTTACAGCCAGGAATCAAGTTAATAGCACAATCACAGTGCCTATGTGGAGGAAGGGAACTGGACTTGGGCTCATCAAATACATCCTGGAAATCCGACAAAAACTCTGGGACTTCAGAAGAGGGGGAAGAGGAAATTGACATCAAAGGAACGTCACAATGTACCCCTTGACAACCCCAACTAGTCACAGACATAGATTTCCTATCCAGCACCGGATTATGTTCCTGTAACCATGGAAAACCCAGTACAACAACATCATGCAAGTTATGCAACACCAGAAAACGGCAATCTTCCTGATGTGCTGGAGCCATGCACATGGTCAGCTGAGTCCAATACTGAGGTTTATTCTTGGCCAATGGTGTAGCATCAATCCCCCTCAAAGGAATAGGGCTCTGCAAAGGCTGCAAGGAAAAACCACAGCACCTGGCGAATTCCAAGTCCATTAAGTTCAGGGCAGCGCCTGAATCCACAAATGCCATGACAGAAATGGACGATAATGAGCAAATCAGGGTCACAGATAAGAGAAATTTAGGCTGTACAGTACTGATGGTAACAGACCTAGCAACCCTCTTAGTACGCTTAGGGCAATCAGAAATAACATGAGCAGAATCACCACAGTAAAAACACAGCCCATTCTGACGTCTGAATCCCTGCCATTCTGCTCTAGTCAAAATCCTATCACATTGCATAGGCTCAGGACTCCGCTCAGAGGACACTGCCATATGGTGCACAACTTTGCGCTCGCGCAGGCGCCGATCAATCTGAATGGCTAGAGACATAGATTCGCTCAAACCAGCAGGCGTGGGGAACCCCACCATAACATGCTGCCAGAGCATCCTCATTCCATTTAGTGAGCACAGACCATTTTCTAAATTTCTGGCAGTATAATTCTGCCGCTTCCTGACCCTGACATAGGGCCAACAAGGTTTTTTCTGCATGATCCACAGAATTAGGTTCGTCATACAATAATCCGAGCGCTTGAAAAAATGCATCTACATTAAGCAATGCCGGATTCCCTGATTCAAGGGAGAATGCCCAGTCCTGAGGGTCACCACGCAGCAGAGAGATGACGATTTTAACCTGCTGAATAGGATCACCAGAGGAACGGGGTTTCAAAGAAAAAAACAATTTGCAGTTATTTTTAAAGTTCAAAAACTTGGATCTGTCCCCAAAAAACAAATCAGGAGTAGGAATTTTAGGCTCTAAAGCCGGAGTCTGGACAACATAATTTTGGATACTCTTGCAGCAAGTTGATCCACACAAGAAAACAAACCCTGAACATCCATGCCAGCGCCAAAATCCTGAACCACCCAGAGATTAAGAGGAAAAAAAAGACAAAACAGACTACAGAAAAAAAAATGGATCAGAATTTTTCTTTTTTCCTTCTTTTGAGATGCATTTAATTCATTTTTGGCCAGTTGTACTGTTATGAACTGGTGGTTTAGGAGCAACATGGGACGTGCTCTGGAGGAGGTGGTACCTGTACTGACCGCAGTTCCTGAGCTTAACACAACACTAGAAGTAGCCGTGGGATGTTCCTGTCACTCCCTAGACACCTCGTCACAGCCGGAGGACTAACTACCCCTAAAGATAGAAACAGGAAAGCTATCTTGCCTCAGAGAAAATTCCCAAAGGACAGACAGACCCCCACAAATATTGACTGTGAGTGGAGAGGGAAATGACATACACAGAATGAAACTAGGATGTAGCAAAGGAGGCCAATCTAGCTAGATAGATAGAACAGGACAGAATGCTGTGCGGTCAGTATTAAAAACTAGAAAAATCCACCACAGAGTTTACAAAAATCTCCACACCTGACTAAAGGTGCGGAGGGTAAATCTGCTTCCCAGAGCTTCCAGCTTAACTGAATAAATCCATACTGACAAGCTGGACTAGAAAAAAAACATAGAATTTGCTGAACGATTAAGTCCACAACAAGTGGAAAGCAAAAGAACAAAGCAAGGACTTATCTTTGCTGAACTGGTCAGAATATCAGGGAAATCCAAGAGAGATGTGAATCCAAGCAGGAACCATTGACAACTGGCACTAGCTGAAGGATAGAGCCAGGATAAATAGCCGAGCCAGAATAGACGATCAGTGGAAGTGCAGCGCCCCAGAGTCCTGGTCGTTGCAGTACTGTGGCTCCGCCACTAAGGGGAGCCACGGTGCGTTCGATGGCACTGAAGGAGTTCCTCCAATCAGGTATCACAGACACCAATATGTTTCACAGCTGGGCCTCCGGGGGGAGCTAAGGGTGCTATTCATTAGGCCACTCCCCACCATAGTGGGTAAACTGGGGGTCAGGCAGGAAGTTAGTAGAGAAAGCTGACTGGATCAAACGAAGCAACACCTAGTGAGAGAGGGTGTTGTGGAGGAAGACACAGTAGGGTCTCTGCCAGGGGTGGGATCCTGGCAGAGGCTTGGCATTGAAAGAACGTAACGGGACCGTGCCTGCTCAGAATAGCGGCGGTGCCCTAAGAAAGGATTAGAAGCGAGATAGATTGTGCTGAGTGAGAAATGAAATCAAGCAGAAGGAGAATACCAGCAGGGGTTTTGTTGAAAGAGGCAGCACCTTGCTGAGGCGCATTACCGGTGGCCGGAACGCCGAGGGAGTGGAATAATATATTGGACCGGCCGGACTTGCGCAGCCTGGTGGACCGGATTCTGGACTGAGGACCGAGAGATCTCCAGTAAAGAGGTAAAGAGACTGCAACCTGGTGTCCTCGTTATTTACCGCGACCTGCACCCCACAACTGCACCGCTATACCACCGTTAACAGCACCTATTTGCAACGGACGTCCCCCACTGACAGACAGGGCCACGGACCGGGTCTAGCCACCGTGACAACCCCAGGACTGAGATCCCAGAGGCCCGGCTCCGGGTACCCCTCGGCCCTGCGGCGGTGTGGGGGCGCTCCAAATCTTGGCGTCACGAACAGGATCTACTTAAGCCTGAAGAATCAGGTCATGTGTGCCTTGGAACTGTGATTTATTGTGCTTGGACTGTACTTTATTGCAAAGACTGTGCTGCGCCATTTACCGCCAAAAGTTCCCGCCAAAACCGCCGCCATTACAGCGCTGAGGAGAGCGCAGGAGAAGAAGAAGGGCGTGGAAGTGGGCGTGAACAAGCTGAAGAGCGCGAAAGACAATGGCCGCCCAGTCTAAATATCTCGGCCCCTTGAGGACGTGTCCGTCAGCAGCCGAGATCTGCCTCCTGATCCTTAATGGTGGGCAGAGACAACGAAAACGAAACCGCCCACGAAGAAGAGAGCGGGAAAAGGACCAGGAAGAAGGAGCGAGCGACATGGAGGACGCCATGGCGAGCCGCCCGGAGCCGGAGCGTGGGGTCGGAGCAGAGGACTCCCCCAGCCACCCGGAGGGGCACCGCAACCAGGCCTCCACCGCTGATGCTGAATTCCTACAGACCGGAGTGGACGAGCTCAGCGGACGCAGCTGAGCACTGAGGCCGGGTGGAAGAAGGCCATCATCAGGAGCCTCACCGAACATCTGTCGGCAGCCTCGTCTGGTCCGGAGCAGGGAAGAAGTCCCAGCGCTCCGAAGCTGGAAAGCAAGGCCCTGCCGGAAAGGGGTATGCTGCAAGCAGAGATGACAATGTCGCAGCACAAGGCCCTGCAACCAGCGTTCCAGACCCCAGCGGAGGCAGAGCAGACCGGCACCGGAGGGACCGCATCTGAAGCAGGTATGAAAGACGACCCTGTCCTGACGACCGACACCCCTCCAGTGACTACTAGTGCCACAGCTGCTGACTCCGTTCCAGTGACTGATCTTGCAGCGGCCGCTACCTCTGTTGCAGCAAATGCCCATACTCAAGCTGCGCAGACCTCCATCGCTGCGCATGATTTAACCATACATGAAGGACGGATTAACGGCGTTTGTCCAGCACTGGGTGTAACCCTGGACCTCACTTTGCCCAGGCCAAGAAGGGTTAAGTGCCAGGTGCAGCCCTGGAAGCCGTCCAACTAAACCTCGGAAACCTGAAAATGTAAATAGTTACTGTTTGTTCTTTAAGTTGCTGCTAAACCCGTCCAGGGTAAACTTTAAGAAAGGTGACCCCTTTGTTGACCCGGGGTCACTATTGTTGTTTTCTTGAAGTTTTGCACAAAGTTACACAAACTGCGAAATCATGGACTGTGCATGATTTGAACTTTCTTGTAAATAGTTTGCACCTTCTTAAGGGTGCTTCCTACTGGTTTTGTTTAAAGACATTTTGCGAAGATACCATTCCGGAGCCTTTGCATGGACTGGTAGGCTGAGAAGAAGAGCTACCTCAGAAAGACTTGATCTCCTCTTAAAGGGGAGGTTAGAATTGAACTTGAAAGTGATACTGTTTTAGAACAGTAATGTCAAGATAATGCTTTGAAGGAAATGTAACTGTTTTTCATGGAAAAGTTATGTGTGTTTAATTTGTTTAAAATGTGAAACCTAGATAATGTTCTTTGAAGAGAAAGATGTAGAAAGCCCGTAGGGGTAGATGTAGAGTTCCGTTTAACTGAAAGTAAAGAAGTAATAACGAAGGTGAGGATAGAAGGTAAACCCTGCGTCCCCATAGAAAGTTAGTTCGTTACTAAGGACAGAAAGTAGACCCGTAGGGGTTAGTGAGTGAGTCCTTATAGGAGCCAAGTAGAGTGGGCTCCATGCTCTCAAATGGAAAGGAATGTTATGTCTATACTATGTATAGTAGAGAAAGGCAGTAGGCCCTGGCTGAACGGGGCGGTCCTGTAAAAGAAAGGAGAGGCAGTAGGTCTGGTGCCATAGGGACAGGCGGTCCTGCAGGTTCAAAGTAGGAGAATGTGAAGTTACCTTGCCCTGTAATGTGATTATAGGAAGGCCTTTGGTAAACTAAGAGTGTATGTTTCCTAAAGGCAATGTTAATTTATTGTTCCAGCATTTGCACTTAGTAGAATACCCGGTTGGGTAATGAGAGTTAATTGTAGCCTGTTGCTATGATATTTGATTATGTTTTGTAACGTTAAAGTGTCCTCACCTCCCATAAAGGGAAGCCTGTTCAAGTATGCTTATTGTTTTGCACTCAACAAATTTGTATGTCTTTTTGCTAACCTGTATTGTTGTTTTCTTCCCAGTCCCGGAGTACTGTGTTTAACCAGGGGGGAGTGCAGCGCCCCAGAGTCCTGGTCGTTGCAGTACTGTGGCTCCGCCACTAAGGGGAGCCACGGTGCGTTCGATGGCACTGAAGGAGTTCCTCCAATCAGGTATCACAGACACCAATATGTTTCACAGCTGGGCCTCCGGGGGGAGCTAAGGGTGCTATTCATTAGGCCACTCCCCACCATAGTGGGTAAACTGGGGGTCAGGCAGGAAGTTAGTAGAGAAAGCTGACTGGATCGAACGAAGCAACACCTAGTGAGAGAGGGTGTTGTGGAGGAAGAGACAGTAGGGTCTCTGCCAGGGGTGGGATCCTGGCAGAGGCTTGGCATTGAAAGAACGTAACGGGACCGTGCCTGCTCAGAATAGCGGCGGTGCCCTAAGAAAGGATTAGAAGCGAGATAGATTGTGCTGAGTGAGAAACGAAATCAAGCAGAAGGAGAATACCAGCAGGGGTTTTGTTGAAAGAGGCAGCACCTTGCTGAGGCGCATTACCGGTGGCCGGAACGCCGAGGGAGTGGAATAATATACAGCTTTAAGCCATACTCCAAACAGCGGCAGGACAGTCAGTCTCAGGCGGGCTGTCTACCACATATCGCCTATGAAGTCTTGGGGGGCAATTGCGGGAGAGGGGCGTCTCTAGGGTCCCGGAAGAACTCCAGGCCTACCTGACAAACGGGTGCCGTTCTTACTGTAACATCAGGAAGGGACGGAAGATTAGCAGAAGATCAGTTAATCGAGTTGTGAGGGAACTTAAGAAACAGACACAACAGTTGTGGGGTACTTTCCGTAAGCACAGCAGGGAAGGACTACAACACAAAGCGCTAAGAAGGAAGGCACTGATTTCCACCTGTGAGGAGAACTCTGGAAGTGCTATTGGACCGGCCGGACTTGCGCAGCCTGGTGGACCGGATTCTGGACTGAGGACCGAGAGATCTCCAGTAAAGAGGTAAAGAGACTGCAACCTGGTGTCCTCGTTATTTACCGCGACCTGCACCCCACAACTGCACCGCTATACCACCGTTAACAGCACCTATTTGCAACGGACGTCCCCCACTGACAGACAGGGCCACGGACCGGGTCTAGCCACCGTGACAACCCCAGGACTGAGATCCCAGAGGCCCGGCTCCGGGTACCCCTCGGCCCTGCGGCGGTGTGGGGGCGCTCCAGAAGCAGCTGCTGACTGCTAAATCCAAGGAGCAGCAGTTCCACTTAAATCCACCGGAGGGAGCCCAAGAGCAGAACTCACAAAAGTGCCACTTACAACCACCGGAGGGAGCCCAAGAGCGGAATTCACAACATAGGGAGACTGTTCTAAAATATCTGGGGGCGACGGAAAGTTGGAGGCAGGACACTAACTTGTTCGTACAGTACGGTGGTCCAAATAGGGGTTGTAAAGCAGCAAAATCAACCATTGCTAGATGGATTAAATGTTTGTGAATGTTTTTCCCAGCAATATGCGCTCCTGAAGGATGATGATGGAATTCGATATTCTGATTCAAAGATGATTTTTATTTCAAACTAAAATACAACCGGTTTCGACTTCTTAGAGTCTTCCTCAGGTATAATGTCATGCATATAAACAGATCTATCTGAACACATTTTATAGCAGATATCCCTGCATGTCAATTTGGGTGGGGGCTGACAGATTTTTCTTTTTTTTTTTACCTGTGAATTGTACTAATAGAGTACAAAAGTTAAACTGGAAAGAATCATATTGGATCTTCCGTCTGGGTACATTATACCCAGATGGATTAAATGATGTTATAGAAGGTATATAATGTACAAAGCAAATAAATTGACAGGTACAAAATTGCATATTAGTTTTTTTCAGTTTTGATATGAATGAAATTTCGAAAATTTGTATTTGGCATTTGGAAATAGTCCCAATATGAAAAAAGGGAGTTGTTTTTTTTTGTTTTTTTTTTGTTTTTGTTTTTTTTTGTTATTATGTATATGTTTGTAGGATTTTACATTTTAGTATGAAATCACATTTTAGTATGTTTAATAACATTTTAAAAGAAATTTTATATATAGCATAATTATATTTATAGTGTTTTTAGAAAAGAAAAAAACATTTTAGTGAAGAATTTGTGGGTACATTTTTTTTTTTTTTCAGTGTGGAATTTTTTAACACTTTTTTTTCTTCCTTGTGTGGGAAGAGAAAAAAAAAATGTATATCAAGACACTAAAAAGGTGAGTGGATTCACACTGAGTACACACCTTTGGAAACTAACTACTACACTCAGAAGTCTGCGCTTCCCATTTTTCTCCCTATAATCCCCTCTTGTTTTACATAGATGGATTAAATCCATGATAAGCCTAGCATATACAGACCAAGGGAAAGATCCCCCCGGTACTCTTAGGGCCCATTCAACACGAGCTATCTCTACATCATGGGCAGAAAAGGGGGGAGCCTCAGCTGAGCAAATCTGTAGGGCGGCGACATGGACCAGTCTTTCTACCTTTGCTAGACACTATAAATTAGATGTCGGATCAGATCAGTTAGCTTTTGGTAGAAAAGTATTACATGCAGTAGTCCCACCCTAGTTAAACATCCTTTGGTATTTCTCCAATGGTGCTGTCAGGTGGTGAACTGGAAAACGGTAATTAGTTCTTACCGGTAATTGTATTTCCAGGAATCCACCTGACAGCACTACTAGTTCCCTCCCACTGCAAGTTTATACTATTAACTAATGTGATGTAACATTGGTGTATAACTGTTAATAAACTCTCTTTTTGCATCCATCCAGATGTGGTACTTAGATAATCACTGGTGGGTGGTGTGGGGAGGGTCCTTTTAACCGCTTGTGTTCCTGTCCCACTGAGGGTAAGAAGGACGTCCTCCAATGGTGCTGTCAGGTGGATTCCTGGAAATACAATTACCGGTAAAAACTAATTACCATTTTTCTGGTGTATAAGACGACTGGGCGTAAAAGACGACCCCCAACTTTTCCATGTAAATTCTATGGAGTTTGGGATATACTCGCCTTGGGAAAATAAAAAAAATTGTTGCTAAATGTTAGCCGGAGTATTACCACAGCAGCGCGTGTTGCTTCATATAAGCAGCAGAATCCAACGTAAGGCAAACTGTGTTTAATATATGCAGCTTGAACTGGAACAAAATAAGAAAGCTTTGACAGTAACTACCGATATAATCTAGTCCATGTAACACATGTCTCTCTGTGAAGGAAACAGCAGCAGAATGATGCAATCAGTGAGTGTCCTGTGACCTTTTTTTTTTTTTTTTACAAACTTTAACAATCACAGCATAGCTGACAAATGAACACTCATAGACATTCAATGCAGACTACAACAGGAATGGAGTTGTTGCATTTAAACTTATTCCAACACCCCCACTCAACAACTGCTTATCCTGTTAGTCCCATTGCAGTTCTGAATTCTTCAAACTTGGCTCTTCTTCTGGAATTGATCTGACCATATAAGAAAGGCGTTTAGCTGGAATTCCTTTATTTGATCTTTCTGATCTTCTGATCTCCTGAGGTTGGCTTGGTTCTTCTGTTTCTTTTTCAGTACTTTCAGAGCATATCCAGACTTCAGTATTTTCTTTGAGATTCTCTTCAATGTCTGGAATCACTGACTGAAATTCTTGTTCCTTAGGTTGAATTATTTGCGTAACCTCATGAAATTTGAGCGATACTGAGTTTTCATCAATCACTACATCTCTGCTGATTGTTACTGTGTTGGTCTGTGGATGCAGGATTCTGTATCCTTTCTGAGTTTCACTGTACCCCACAAGAACTCCTTCCTTTGCATGAGATTCCCACTTAGAACGTTTTTCTTTGGGAACATGCACAAAAGTTTTGCTTCCGAATATCCTGAGATGCTTCAGGTTGGGCTTCTCACAGTTCCATAACTCATATGGAGTTTTACTTGTAGCTTTACTTGGCAGTCGATTTTGAAGATAGGTAGCAGTCATGATGGCTTCTCCCCAATATGTTGTAGGTAGGTTTCCATCAAATAGCATACTTCTTCCACTTTCACAAAGAGTTCGGTTCTTTCTCTCTGCTGTGCCATTCTGCTCTGGGTTGTATGGAACGGTTGTCTGGAACACGATTCCATTCTTTTTCAGGATGGTTTGCACTTTACCACTTGTATATTCAGTTCCATTATCTGCTCGCAGTACCTTTGGTATTCTTCCAAATTTGTTAAGAACTGCAGCAAGATATTCTTCAAGTTTCTGTGGAACTTCATCTTTACTTTGAAGTAGGTAAGTAACAGTATATCTGGAATAATCATCAATGAATGTGAGAAAATATCTCTTCTTGCTGGGAGTAAGAACACTCATTGGACCACACACATCTGTATGTATCAAATCCAGTATCTGTGCAGATTTAGTAGTGCTTACTTTAGGAAACGATTTTCTGGACATTTTCCCTTTTAGGCAACTTGTGCACTTCATTGTTTGATTACACTGGTTGATTGCAATACCATTTGCAAGTTGAGCTAGTTTCTTTACTGCTTCTGGATCTCTGTGGCCTAGGCGTCTGTGCCACACATGAATACAGTCCTTATGAAAATCTTGTCTAGCACTGTAAACAGTTTCATTGCATTTCAGCTGATAAAGTTCATCTTTGATTTTTCCTTCGGCAAGGGTATGACCCTTCTTTGAAATGATGCATCTGTCATCCTTAAATGTAACTATATTTCCTTGTTGTGCAAGCTTCTTTACAGATAAAAGGTTACTTTCAAGTTTGGGAACATACAGCACGTCTTTAACTGGGATTTTTCTGACTTGTGCTGAGGATTGAACTTGACAATGGAAATAACCATCTCCTATTCCTTCTGATGTCATATAGTGACCATTAGCTAAAATTACCTTTTCAGACTTGCTTTCATCTACACTCACTGGCCACTTTATTAGGTACACCTGTCCAACTTCTTGTTAACACTTAATTTCTAATCAGCCAATCACATGGCGGCAACTCAGTGCATTTAGGCATGTAGACATGGTCAAGACAATCTCCTGCAGTTCAAACCGAGCATCAGTATGGGGAAGAAAGGTGATTTGAGTGCCTTTGAACGTGGCATGGTTGTTGGTGCCAGAAGGGCTGGTCTGAGTATTTCAGAAACTGCTGATCTACTGGGATTTTCACGCACAACCATCTCTAGGGTTTACAGAGAATGGTCCGAAAAAGAAAAAAAATCCAGTGAGCGGCAGTTCTGTGGGCGGAAATGCCTTGTTGATGCCAGAGGTCAGAGGAGAATGGGCAGACTGGTTCGACCTGATAGAAAGGCAACAGTGACTCAAATCGCCACCCGTTACAACCAAGGTAGGCCTAAGAGCATCTCTGAACACACAGTGCGTCGAACTTTGAGGCAGATGGGCTACAGCAGCAGAAGACCACACCGGGTACCACTCCTTTCAGCTAAGAACAGGAAACTGAGGCTACAATTTGTACAAGCTCATCGAAATTGGACAGTAGAAGATTGGAAAAACGTTGCTTGGTCTGATGAGTCTCGATTTCTGCTGCGACATTCGGATGGTAGGGTCAGAATTTGGCGTAAACAACATGAAAGCATGGATCCATCCTGCCTTGTATGGAGCATCTTTGGGATGTGCAGCCGACAAATCTGCGGCAACTGTGTGATGCCATCATGTCAATATGGACCAAAATCTCTGAGGAATGCTTCCAGCACCTTGTTGAATCTATGCCACGAAGAATTGAGGCAGTTCTGAAGGCAAAAGGGGGTCCAACCCGTTACTAGCATGGTGTACCTAATAAAGTGGCCGGTGAGTGTAGATTAATGAAGAAATCCTTATCACGTGTCATGTGAGCAGTCGCTCCAGAGTCAATACACCAAACATGGTTTGCATATGGGCTTGTGCTGACCCCAAATGCAGTCGCAATACATGCATCTTCCTTCTTTACAGCTGTTTTAACCTTTTGATGACTGTCCTGCTTTTTAAACTGATTCATTCTTGCTTTCCACACTCTGCAGTCTGCTTTAAGGTGACCAGGCTTTTTACAGACAAAACATTCACGAGTTTCCTTTAAATGACTCTGAGCTTTAGAAAAGTACTGTGTCTTTAATGCTGTTTCTGCTTTGCATATATTATTGCTAATAGTCTCTGACTTTCTCTTGTATTCATCTGCAAGTTTCCCTTTCACATATTCTAGTGTGAGTTCATCATCTGGTCTGGCATCTAATGCAGTCACAAGCGTGTCATAACTTTCTGGAAGACCACTTAATAGTAATGCAGCAACATGAAAATCTTTAATTTCTTCACCAATACCCCTTAGGCGTTCCACAATCTCTAGGGTGTTTCTGATATAGTCCTGCATATGCTGGCCATCACTTAATTTAGACTGATACAGCTTTCTCATAAGATATAGCTTATTGCTGAGATTTGACCTTTCATGCACTTTCTGTAATTCTTCCCACATTTTCTTTGCAGTATCACATTTGCATACATGTACAATCTGGTTATCATCTATGCTGAGGGAAATAGTGCTTTGTGCTTTCTGATCAGTCTCTAGCCAATCACCCGGTACTGGGTCAGGCACAGGCTGTTCAATACATTTCCATGTACCCTCTCTTATAAGTAACATCTTTACCTTGAATTTCCAGGAGCTGTAATTGTGATTTGTGAGACTTGGCACTGTGTACTTCACTGCATTCCTTTCTGTAGACATTCTTGTCTCTTGTACCACTTTTTTTTTTTGTTTGTTTGTTACTGGCCCTTTAAGCTGCGCTGTCCGGTGCTCTGTACACTGCGGTACCTTTGCGTTCCGGTGTCCTTGTATTCCGGGGGTTCCTCTGTGCTGTCTGCGCTTGGCTCGCTGCTTATTCCGGTGACTGGGCTTTTTACCATTTACTTTCCGGTGGCTGGGCCCATAACCTGTTAGCCGGAGTATTACCACAGCAGCGCGTGTTGCTTCATATAAGCAGCAGAATCCAACGTAAGGCAAACTGTGTTTAATATATGCAGCTTGAACTGGAACAAAATAAGAAAGCTTTGACAGTAACTACCGATATAATCTAGTCCATGTAACACATGTCTCTCTGTGAAGGAAACAGCAGCAGAATGATGCAATCAGTGAGTGTCCTGTGACCTTTTTTTTTTTTTTTTACAAACTTTAACAATCACAGCATAGCTGACAAATGAACACTCATAGACATTCAATGCAGACTACAACAGGAATGGAGTTGTTGCATTTAAACTTATTCCAACACTAAAAGATCGTTTTAGTGACTAAAAAGTTAAATTTTCATTTTTTCCTTCCACATTGCTTCTGCTCCTGTGAAGCACCTGGGGTTAATACACTTCTTGAATGTGGTTTTGATCAGCTTGAGGGGTGCAGTTTTTAGAATGGTGTCACTTTTGGGTATTTTTTGCTATATAGACCCCTAAATGTGACTTCAAATGTGAGGTGGCCCCTAAAAAAAATGGTTTTGTAAATTTTGTTGGGAAAATGAGAAATCGCTGGTCAAATTTTAACCCTTATAACTCCCTAACAAAAAAAAAATTTGTTTCCAAAATTGTTCTGATGTAAAGTAGACTTGTGGGAAATGTTATTTATTAACTATATTGTGTGACATATTTCTCTGTTTTAAGGGCACAAAAATTCAAAGTTTGAAAATTCCAAACACAGACAGTCTCCTCATGCTGTTTCCCGCTCCCACCATACATTCTCTGCTCCTCCTCACTGCCAGTGATATTCCTCAAAATCCTGGTCCTCCTCACTACATTCCCACAGTCATTTCTACCTCCCATCCACGCTGTATCACAACTTTCCGTAACCTCTCTAACCTTATACTCATTTGTCCAGCCCCCGCTTCACCAGTCCCACTAACGGGAGCTCGATGGAACTCTCGCTCTGTCTGCAACAAACTTTCCTACATCCATGATCTTTTCATTAATCACAAACTTTCCTTGATCGCCATCACCGAAACCTGTCTCACCCCCTCTGACACAGCCTCTCCTGCTGCACTCTTGTATGGTGGATTCCACCTTTCCCACACACCCCGCCCCAGCAGCAAGCATGGTGGAGGAGTTGGTTTTCTCCTGTCAGATAACTGCTCCTTCACCCACATCCCACTGCCACCCTCTGTTACCCTCCCTTCCTTTCAGGTGCACTCTGTGCGCATCTATTCCCCCTCCAAGCACCAACTGGCTGTCATTTACCGCCCCCCAGGGCCAGCCACCACCTTCTTTGACCACTTGACCACCTGGCTAGTTCATTTTCTTTCCGCGGACATCCCCACTATCATCACGGGCAACTTCAACATCTCCATTGACACTTTGCTCTCAGCTGCCACTAAACTTCTATCTCTCACTTCTTCCTTCGGCCTTGCTTAATGGCCTTCTGTAGCCACTCACAAAGATGGCCACATATTGGACCTCATCTTCACCCGCCTCTGCTCCCTATGTAACCTCTCTAACTCACCTATCCCTCTTTCTGACCACAACCTACTCACATTCTCTTCCATTTCCTCTCCAGGTCCACAATCCCCACCCCACAAACTTGCACACCCCCACAGAAATCTCAAACATCTCGATCTACACTCCCTACACAATTCGGATGCCGCTGCTGCTTTATATAACACCACAATAGCTGTAGCTCTGGATTCGGTTGCCCCACTCACACATATCAAAGCTCGCAAAATCAACAGACAGCCCTGGCACACCAGCCTGACCAAAGAACTGAGACGGGCTATCAGGGTTGCTGAGCGGAGATGGAAAAGATCCCACTCCAACGATCACTTCATTGCATTCAAACAGTCCCTCACTACTTTCAAGACCACACTCGCCTCAGCAAAACAAACTTTCTCATCTCTCATATCCTCCCTGTCCCACAACCCTAAACATTTA
This sequence comes from Ranitomeya variabilis, assembly GCF_051348905.1. Classification (NCBI taxonomy): domain Eukaryota; kingdom Metazoa; phylum Chordata; class Amphibia; order Anura; family Dendrobatidae; genus Ranitomeya; species Ranitomeya variabilis. The sequence goes on along the minus strand of NC_135234.1, from coordinate 214,325,354 downwards.
TTCAACACTTTCAATTCTCTCCTCTGTCCCCAGCTCCCCCTCCCTCTCCATTCATCTCGGCCGAACACTTTGCCTTATTTTTCAAGCAGAAGATTGATAACTTCAGAGCCAGTTTTGTATGACAACCCCCAGAGCCCTCCTTCCTAACTGCTCAGCCCTCCTCCTCCAAAACCAATCCACCATTACTGAAGATCGACTTTCCACTCTAATCTCAAGATCACAACTCACCACCTGTGCACTTGACCTGATGCCATCCCACTTCATCCCAAACCTCACCACAGTCTTCATCCCAACCCTAACCCATCTCTTCAACCTATCACTAACAACTGGTGTTTTCCCCTCAAGCTTTAAACATGCCTCAATCACACCTATCCTCAAAAAGCCCTCTTGACTCATCCTCTGCATCTAGCTATCGCCCCATATCACATCTCCCCTATGCCTCAAATCTACTGGAACAACATGTCCATCTTGAACTGTCCTCCCACCTCTCTTCCTGCTCCCTCTTTGACCGCTTTCAGTCTGGCTTCCGGCCGGATCACTTCACTGAAACTGCCCTAGCTAAAGTCACCAATGACTTATTAACTGCCAAAGCTAAGCGACACTACTCTGTCCTCTTCCTCCTAGACCTGTCCTCTGCCTTTGACACAGTGGACCATTCCCTACTATTACAGACCCTCTCATCTCTTGGCATCACTGACTTGGCCCTATCTTGGATTTCGTCGTACCTAACAGACCAGGCATTCAGCATCTCCCACTCGCACACCACCTCCTCACCTCGCCCCCTATCTGTCGGAGTCCCGCAAGGTTCAGTCCTAGGGCCTCTGCTCTTCTCCATCTATGCCTTTGGCCTTGGACAGCTCATAGAGTCCCATGCTTTCAATATCATCTCTACGCCGATGGCACACAGATCTACTAACTCTCAAGCCCAGATATCACCACCCTACTAACCAGAATCCCATAATGTCTGTCTGCTATTTCATCCTTCTTCTCTGCTAGATTTCTAAAACTTGACATGGACAAAACAGAATTCACCATCTTTCCCCCATCTCACTCGACTCCCCCAACAGACCTATCCATTAAAGTAAACGTATGCTCACTCTCCCCAGTCCCACAAGCTCGCTGCCTCGGGGTAATCCTTGACACTGATCTCTCTGTCACACCATATATCCAAGCCCTTTCCACTTCCTGCAGACTTCAACTAAAAAATATTTCCTGGATCCGTGCATTCCTAAACCAAGAATCTGCAAAAACCCTAGTCCATGCCCTCATCATCGCCTGCCTTGACTACTGCAACCTCATGCTCTGTGGGCTCCCCTCTAACACTCTCGCTCCCCTCCCCTATTCTAAACTCTGCTGCCTGACTAATCCACCTGTCCTCCTGCTATTCCCCAGCCTCTTCACTCTCTCAATCCCTGCACTGGCTCCCCATTACCCAATGACTCCTGTTCAAAACCCTAACCATGACATACAAAGCCATCTGCAATCTGTGTCCTCCATACATTTGTGACCTCGTCTCCAGGTACTTACCTACACGCAACCTCCGATCCTCACAAGATCTCCTTCTATACTCCCATTTTATCTCTTCTTCCCACAATCGCATACAAGATTTCTCCCGAACATCCCCCATATTCTGGAACTCTCTACCGCAACACATCAGACTCTCGCCTACCGAGGAAACCTTCAAAAAGAACCTGAAGACCTACCGCTTCTGACAAGCCTACAACCTGCAGTAACCACCAATCGACCAAACCACTGCACGACCAGCTCTACCCTCGCCTACTGTATTCTCACCCATTATTGTAGATTGTGAGCCCTTGCGGGTAGGGTCCTCTCTCTTCATGTACCAGTCGTGACTTGTATTGATTAAGATTATTGTGCTTGCTTTTTATTATGTATACCCCTCCTCACATGTAAAGCGCCATGGAAAAAATGGCGCTATAATAATAATTAATAATAATAATAATATAAGGCAGCACCCCCATAGGCAGACTCTAATATAATGCATCCCCAGGCAGACTCTAATACAAGGCATCCCCCATAGGCAGACTAATACAGTATAATGCACCCCCAGGCAGACTCTAATATAATGCAACCCCAGACAGACTCTAATATAAGGCAGCCCCCCATAGGTAGACTGTAATGTAAGGCATCCCCCATAGGCAGACTGTAATATAATGCAGCCCCCCATAGGCAGATTGCAATATAATGCACCCCTGGGCAGACTGTAGTATAATGCAGTCCCCCATAGGCAGACTCTAATATAATGCACCCCCAGGCAGACTCTAATATAAGGCAGCCCCCCATAGGTAGATTGTAAAATAAGGCATCTCCAGGTAGACTCTAATATAAGGCAGCCCCCCATAGGCAGACTAATATAATGCACCCCCAGGCAGACTGTAATATAATGCAGCCCCCCATAGGCAAACTCTAACACAGGGGTGGGGAACCTCAGGCTCCAGCGACATTTATGGCCCTCGATGACCTTTTATCAAACCCCCTGAGCAGATTCTCAGGGACCGCATTCTTGGGCAGGGAGGTGTATTTTGATTAAAAACAGCTCATTAATTTCTTCTTGCTCTGTTAGCACACACACAGTGCTCACTACTGGACACTGAAGGGTATGCAATGAAACATTATGTCCTGACACAAGTGCCAGAGTCAGGATGTACTTTGTGGGCAGAGTTTGTACAGCCCCTGAAGGATGGTATAAATATCCAAATGGCCCTTGGCAGAAAAAAGATTCCCCACCCCTGCTCTAACATAATGCACCCCCAGACAGACTCTAATATAAGGCAGCCCCCCATAGACAGACTGTAATATAATGCACCCCCCTCAGGCCTCTATAGTATGATGCACCTCCATAACAAAAGTACAGTACTCACCTCACTTCCTCCTGGTTCCTGCACTGCTCCGATCTCCCGCTCATTTCCTGACAGTGGACGCCGGGTAGTGACGTCATCGAGCCTGCTGTCAGTGTCTGTGTCAGGCGCTGACAGGGGGAAAGATGGGAGAGGGAGCGCAACGCTCCTTCTCTCATCAATACGGCCAGCTGTATCGGCATCTAGCTGACACAGTTGATCTTACGATGATGGGTGGGGGGCCCACTGCTGGCACCGGGTCCCCCACCGCCTGCTCAGGGGCCATGTAGCGGCCGGGCAGCAGTGCAGGGACATCGATTCTCCCTGCTCTGCCACAGAATGTAACTGTATCAGCGTGCTGTGCACGCCGATAGAGTTACAGTAGCATAGCTCCGGGTGGGCCCCCTCAGAGCACAGGGCCCTGGGCCACCGCCCCCTCGCCCAGCAGTAGCTACTCTACTGGTATGAATCTTTATCATTCCGCTTCATCTGCTTATTATATGTCTTGAGACAGTTCAACTCTATCTTGGATATTTTTGCCTATTTTAGATGTCTGATTCCTCCCCGCAGTAATCGGAGGGTGTTTTGTTATGTAAGTACAGTTGGCTGTATTAGGAGGTGACTCACTGGTATTTCTATGGGAGACACAAAACAAAGCAAAACAGATTGCAACACAAGACACAGGCTCTGCTGTTCTCTTTCTTGTTCTGTAATTACAGGTGCACACAGGCTGTGAGATGTATATAGCAGCTGTACAGCAGCCATATACGTCTTTCTATTGTACTTTGCTGCATGTTAGCTAACAAAATTTTCGACTGTGAATCTGAAACAGGTTTCATAAAGCTGTGACCTGATCCAAAGCCAGCGGGCACACAACTCATCCGCACCATGTTTGTTAGATAAGTTAATGTAATAATTATAGTACTTGCATATTTTTAACCATTTTTGTTGTTGCACATTTCACTTTTCTACTTGTATGAGTAATCTAGCAATCACATACTCTCTTCCCTTCCATGACTTGTAATAAAAACAGAAAAAATGCAGTAAAAAAAACTCACTAGTACTAAAATATAGTTTTGTAAAAATTCAACAAAAAAGCAGAAAAAATGCTCTTAACAAAATGCATGTAAAATGACAGAAATAGAGGGGGCAATTAATTAAAGTGCTTACACCAGAAATCTGGAATGAACACCTTAATAAGTTGCAATATTTTTGGTGCAGGTCGAAAGTTTCGTAAAAATATTGTGACTATTGGAATTTACACTCCAGTCCTGGCCAGTAACACCAATATAGGCTGGTGTCAGACGAGCGTATGGCATCCAATACAAGAGCATCAGATGCTATATGCTAATGACCCTCGGCTCCTGCTCTGCTGCGAGCAGGAGCGGAGTGTCATGCGTCTGTGCTCCGAGCCTCTTGCGCAGAGAGGATCAGAGCACAGCTGCGGAGGAGGCGGAGAAATGAATTTCTCCATCTCCTCCATTGCTGGGGTCAGATCATACTGCACATCACTCGGATGATATCCGAGTGATGTGCGTTATCTCACTCGCACCCATAGGCTTATATGGGTGTGAGTGAGCCGAAAATCGGCCGAGTGTTGGTGACAATCGCAGCATTCTGCGATTTCACTTGCACATTGAATATGGCTGAGAAAAAACACGGTGATGTGAGCTTCCCCATAGCTGAATACTGGTCCAAGTGCTATACAATGTTTTATCACATAGCACTCGTCCGTATTCAATGCTAGTGTGACTCCGGCCATAGGCTTAGAATGGGTGGACCTGACAGGATTTAGCGCAGTCACGCCCTCTCGTCAATTTCATCATAAGTTACGCCCCTAAGAGTACTCGATTGGCATACATGTGGCGGCACATCCTCTTTAACAGATGCACATAATCCATCAAAGATCACTTAATGACTCAGGTAAAAGTATTCCGGTGTCCACTTCATTAAGACTAGTGGAAGTCACCCCAGTCTTCATAAATTGCCCCATAGTGTGTTCGAAGGTGACATAACAGTCAACAACATCTAGTAGAGATAAAATTGGTTCTCACAGACTGGTTATGTTCCAGCAGTGGAGTTAGTCCTGTAGAACTGGGGGATGCTGGTTGATGACTGTGGAGTGCCCCATCAGGGCAGTGGGGTACTCGGTACCGGGTCCTGCGGTTCACAGGGGGATGTCACGGTGGCTGACCCGGTCCGTGGCCCTGGGATGTCCGTATTAGAGGGGAAAGGTCTTTAAAGGGATAGAGTTTATGTTCGTGACGCCACCTGTGGTATTCGGTCAGGGTGACCGACGCTGCTTTAAGGGGTCCGCTGGGGTGATGTTATGGTAGCTAGATGGTATACCTTCCCACAGGTGAAGTATGTCCCCAGGGCTTCCCAGTTGTAAAGATTATAAGGGATAACTCAGGAGACTCTTTGCATGGAACAAGACAACTACAGGACACAGTTTTATAAGTGGTAAAGTCTATATTATCACACGGTGATTCAAACAGGTGCAGAGAGAAACACAAGTCCACAACACTTGGTGTAAATATTAAACCCAGCTTAGCAGTCTATAGGGAGCTTCAGAGGAAAATGCAATCACGCAGAAAGTCTATGAAGCACAATTATTCTGGAGGATACTTGACACGAATAAGTCCTTGTCTTAGTCCAAACACAGATAGATATGCTTATAAGGCAGTTCAAATAATATCTTAGCACAACCAGGGAGGCCTGGTTAATAGTCTCAGGTTTAAGCAGAGCAGCAGCAATTTACATGTCCAGCAAATGCAGATGGAAACAAACACAAGCAGCCAGATGTAGGATTACTGGAAACTGATGTATGCAGCAGAAACTCAGAGCTGAGTAGCAGGATCTCCACACAGGTTCACAGGAGCAGGAGCAGGTGCAAAGCCAGGGAGTCGTCAGGAGCTGGATGCAAGGCAGAATACTCTAGCACAGACTAAAGGCTGGGGTGGAGTTATATAGCAGGAAGACACAGTGCACATGAGACCAAAGACACCATTTGGAAAAGGGCAGTAATGCACAAAAGGTAATCAAAATGTTCAGAGTCCTGACACCGGTGTGTAGATGGTGGTATGGTGAGAGGCGCAGAGAAGAACGAGGACACAAGGTTGCAGTCTCTTTACCTTTACTGAAGACTTCAGCATCCACAGTTTAGGGCACCAGATCACAGGGCAGGCAGAATCCGGCCGGTTTGGAGGCAAGTCCAGAGTTCCCTTGTCCAGGTGGAAATCAGTAGCCTTCCCTTGCGCTGCGGTGGTGTAGTCTCTTACTGCCTATGGCTTCACATAAGGGTCTCACAGGTGTGGTGTTTTGCTCTCTCTGTCCCCCCATATAGGATAGGACAAAACCTGTATGACTGGTGACTTGAGACTGGTGATAAGGTCTCTTAGATAACCCGACTCTGTAGGTGTCACCGTGCCTCCTGGGTGTAGGTGCGGACAAGTAACCTGCAATTAGCTGTCCTGCCGGTCTCTGAAATAAGGCGTAGAGGTCCTTACTCCCTCGGTGTTCCGGCTACTGGGATTTTGCGCCTCAGAAGGAGGCAGCCTGAGTGGGGCTGATCCCCTTCTGGTATCCTCTCCTTTGCTTCGACTTCCTTCACGCTCGCTGCAATACGATTCTGCCTTTCAATGTCTCTTTCTAGGAGCTGCAGCTCTGAGGGCATGCACAGCTCCATTAACCTTCTGTCCTCCTCAGACTCCGGTCTGGAACTAACTGAGCTGAGCTCAGCCAGCAACTGACTAACTTTTCCTACAGACTACCAGTTATATATATATGGGGAATGACCTAATAAATAGGAGCAGAAGCTCCCCCTGGTGGCCTGGAGTGTGAAATGTGTTGCATGTTTGTGATACCTGGATGCAGTTATCCTTCCTTGCCTCTGAACGAAGCACCACTCTCCCCGAGAGGAAAGCAATACCACAGCGACGACCAGGACCTTGGGGCGCCGCAACTGCATCCACTTGCACCGACTCCATGGGACTCACAATACGATAGTGGAGCGCCCCCACACTGCCGCAGGGCCAAGGGGTACCCGGAGCCGGGCCTCTGAGTCTCAGTTCTGGGGTTGTCATGGTGGCTAGACCCGGTCCGTGGCCCTGTCTGTCAGTGGGGAACATCCAGTGCAATAAGTGGTGATAATGGTGCAGATGGTGATGTGGTGCTGTAGTGGTGCGGTGCAGTAAATAACGAGGACACCAGGTTGCAGTCTCTTTACCTCTTTACTGAAGATCTCTGGGTCCTCAGTCCAGAATACGGTTCACCAGGCTGCGCAAGTCCGGCCGGTCCAATGGCACTTCCAGAGTTCTCTTCACAGGTGGAAATCTGTGCCTTCCTGCTTGCGCTATGTGTTGTGGTCCTTCCCTGCTGTGCTTACAGAAAGTCCCCACAACTGTTGTGTCTGTTTCTTAAGTTCCCTCACAACTCGATTAGATGATGTTCTGCTAATCCTCCGTCCCTCCCTGATGTTCTGGTTGGGACGGCACCCGTTTGACGGGTAGGCTCGGAGCTCTTCCGGGACCCTAGAGTCGCCCCTCTCCACAAGTTGCCCCCCAAGACTGCATAGGTGATTTAAGTTAGACAGCCCGCCTTAGACTGACTGTCCTGCCGCTGTTTAGAGTATTGCTTGAAGCTAGATTTTATGATACTCTCTCGGCGTTCCGGCCACCGGTTGCGCGCCTCAGTAGGATGTTGCCTCGGTCTTACGGCACGACTCCTACTGGTGTTCTCCTATTGCTTTTATCTCGTTTCTCACTCAGCACAATCTATCTCGCTTCTGATCCTTCCTTGGGCACCGCCGCTATCCTGAGCAGGCACGGTCCCGTTACGTTCACTCAAGTTGCCAAGCCTCTGTCAGGATCCCACCCCTGACAGAGACGCTACTGTGTCTTCCCCCACAACACCCTCTGCCACAAGGTGTTGCCTGGTTCCAACCCAGTCAGCTTCTGATCTAACTTCCTGCCTGACCCCCAGTTTACCCACTATGGTGGGGAGTGGCCTAGTGAATAGAACCCTTAGCTCCCCCCGGAGGCCCGGCTGTGAAATGTATTGGTGTCTGTGATACCTGCTCAGATGAACTCCTTCAGTGCCATCAGACGTACCATAGCTCCCCATAGTGGCGGAGCCACAGTACTGCAACGACCAGGACTCTGGGGCACTGCACTCCCCCCTGGTTAAACACAGTACTCCGGGACTGGGAAGAAAACAACAATACAAGTTAGCAAAAAGACATACAGTTTTGTTGAGTGCAATAACAATAAGTATACTTGAACAGAGCTTCCCTTTATGGGAGGTGAGGACACTTGAACGTTACAAACATGGTTAACAGTATAAATTACAGGCTATAAATAACTCCTGTTACCCAACCGGGTATTCTACTTAGTGCAAACTTTCGAATAATAAGTTAACGTTGTCCTTAAGGATGTACACTCTAAATCCGCTAAAGACCTTCTTATAATCACATTATAAGGCAGTTTTTAACTTTTTAATTCTCCTACTTTAAATCTGCAGGACCGCCTGTCCTAACGGCACCAGACCTACTGCCTCTCCTTTCTTACAGGACCGCTCCTTTCAGCCCGAGCCTTCTGTCTTTTCAACTACTATACACAGTATAGAACATAACATTCTTTCAATTTTAAGAGCACTGAGCCATCTCTATATGGCTCCTAGGAGGACTCAGGGTTTACCTTCTATCCTCATTTTCTATCAACGTTATCAACATTTTCTTAAAGCATTAACTTCCATCATTACTTTCTTACTAGCAACTATGCAGGACACTACGTCTACCCCTACGGGCCCACTGCATCTTTCTTCTAACTTTCACTTTCTTTCGGGAAACATTATCAGCATTCTTTTACAATTAACTAGTTCAATACATATAACTTTTACATGTAAACATTATCATTTTCTTTCAAGGCATCGTTATCACTTTACTGTTTTAAGGCAGTATTACTCATAAGTACACAGATGGACATCCCCTTTAAGAGGGGACCAAGTCTGTATGAGGTAGCATATATTCTCAGGCTACCAGTCCGTACTCAACAAAGGCTCCGGTGCGGTATCTTCGCAAAGAGTCTCTCTTTAAGTAAAACCAGTAGGAAGCGCCCTTAAGAAGGTGCGAACTATTTACAAGAAGTTTGTATCATGCATTGTTCATGATTCAGCAGTTTTTATAACATTGTGGAACAAAAAGCAAAAATGAAAGTGAAAGCAAAAATAAAAAGCAATAGGGATCCCGGGTAAACAAAGGGATCCCTTTAAGAGTTAACCCAGGACGGGTTTTAGCAGCAAAACAGCAAGGAAATAAACAGTTAACTATTTACAGTTTCAGGTTTCCGAGGTTTAGTTGGACGGCTTCCAGGGCTGCACCTGGCACTTAACCCCTCTTGGCCTGGGAAAAGTGAGGTCCAGGGTTACACCCAGCGCTGGACAAACGCCGTTAATCCGTCTTTCATGTACAGTTAAATCATGCGCAGCGACGGAGGTCTGCGCAGCTGGAGTATGGGCATCTGCTGCAGCAGAGGTAGCGGCTGCTGCAAGATCAGTCACTGGAACGGAGTCAGTAGCGGTGGCACTAGCAGTCACTGGAGTGGTGTCAATCATCAGGGCAGGGTCGTTCTTCCTACCTGCTTCAGATGCAGTCCCTCCGGTGCCGGTCTGCTCCGTCTCCGCTGGGGTCTGGAACGCTGGTTGCGGGGCCTTGTGCTGCGACGTTGTCATCTCTGCTTGCAGCATTCCGCTTTCCGGCAGGGCCTTGCTTTCTAGCTTCGGAGCTCCGGTCCTTCTTCCCTGCTCCGGACCAAGCGAGGCTGCCGACAGGCGTCTGGTGAGGCTCCCGATGATGGTCTTCTTCCTCCCGGCCTCAGTGCTCAGCTGCGTCCGCCGGGGTTGGTGGATCAGCTTGTCCGCTCCGGTCTGCGGGAGGTCAGCGTCAACTGTGGAGGTCTGGCTGCGGTGCCTCTCCGGGTAGCTGGGGGAGTCCTCGGCTCCGACCCCACGCTCCGGCTCCGGGTGGCTGGCCATGGCGTCCTCCATGTCGCTCACTTCCTGGTCCTTTTCCCGCTCTCTCCCTCGTGGGCGGTTTCGTTTTCTCTGTCTCCGCCTTCCATTGAGGATTAGGAGGCGGATCTCTGCTGCTGACGGACACGTCCTCAAGGGGCAGAAATACTTAGACTGGGCGGCCATTGTCTTTCGCGCTCTTCAGCTTGTTTACACCCACTTCCACGCCCTTCTTCTTCTCCTGCGCTCCTCTTAGCACTGTAATGGCGGCGGTTTTGGCGGGAACTTCTGGCGGCAAGTGGCAATACGCAGTCTTTGTAATAAAGCACAGTCCAAGCACGATAAATCACAGTTCCAAGGCACACATGACCCGATTCCTTAGGCTTAAGTAGATCCTGTTCGTGACGCCAAAATGAAGCGCCCCCACACCGCCGCTGGGCCGAGGGGTACCCGGTACCGGGCCTCTGAGTCTCAGCTGCTGGGGTTGTCACGGTGGCTAGACCCGGTCCGTGGCCCTGCCGGTCAGTGGGGGACGTCCGGTGCTGTGAGTGGTAATAGTGGTGCAGTTGTGGGGTGCAGGTCGCGGTAAATAACGAGGACACCAGGTTGCAGTCTCTTTACCTCTTTACTGAAGATCTCTGGGTCCTCAGTCCAGAATACAGTTCACCAGGCTGCGCAAGTCCGGCCGGTCCAATGGCACTTCCAGAGTTCTCTTCACAGGTGGAAATCTGTGCCTTCCTGCTTGCGCTATGTGTTGTGGTCCTTCCCTGCTGTGCTTACAGAAAGTCCCCACAACTGTTGTGTCTGTTTCTTAAGTTCCCTCACAACTCGATTAGATGATGTTCTGCTAATCCTCCGTCCCTCCCTGATGTTCTGGTTGGGACGGCACCCGTTTGACGGGTAGGCTCGGAGCTCTTCCGGGACCCTAGAGTCGCCCCTCTCCACAAGTTGCCCCCCAAGACTGCATAGGTGATTTAAGTTAGACAGCCCGCCTTAGACTGACTGTCCTGCCGCTGTTTAGAGTATTGCTTGAAGCTAGATTTTATGATACTCTCTCGGCGTTCCGGCCACCGGTTGCGCGCCTCAGTAGGATGTTGCCTCGGTCTTACGGCACGACTCCTACTGGTGTTCTCCTATTGCTTTTATCTCGTTTCTCACTCAGCACAATCTATCTCGCTTCTGATCCTTCCTTGGGCACCGCCGCTATCCTGAGCAGGCACGGTCCCGTTACGTTCACTCAAGTTGCCAAGCCTCTGTCAGGATCCCACCCCTGACAGAGACCCTACTGTGTCTTCCCCCACAACACCCTCTGCCACAAGGTGTTGCCTGGTTCCAACCCAGTCAGCTTCTGATCTAACTTCCTGCCTGACCCCCAGTTTACCCACTATGGTGGGGAGTGGCCTAGTGAATAGAACCCTTAGCTCCCCCCGGAGGCCCGGCTGTGAAATGTATTGGTGTCTGTGATACCTGCTCAGATGAACTCCTTCAGTGCCATCAGACGTACCATAGCTCCCCATAGTGGCGGAGCCACAGTACTGCAACGACCAGGACTCTGGGGCGCTGCAATAGCACTTCACTAGTAGTCTTTAGCACTATCAGATTCCTATCACACCTTTGTTGGCCTCCTATAGACTGCCTGCTTCTCTCACTGAAGCAAGGCTTCTTGGATGATAGCAATGTCTCCTTCCATCTCTCTGTCAAGCCAATTTCCAGCAGTCATTGGTCCTGCATAGCCACTGGTCAGTCTGGAATCCCCAAGTTGGACTTTCTCTCAACCCTGCATCATCTGGAGGCATCTTGCTGGACACTCATAAGGTACCTTCACACTCAGCAACTTTACAACGAGAACAACAACGATCCGTGACGTTGCAGCGTCCTGGTTAGCGATCTCGTTGTGTTTGACACGCAGCAGCGATCAGGATCCTGCTGTGATCGGAGCTAGAAGTCCAGAACTTTATTTGGTCGTCAGATAGGCGTGTATCGTCGTGTTTGACAGCAAAAGCAACGATATCAGCAATGTTAAACATGGAGCTAACGACCTGTGAGAACGATAAGTGCGTCACCGCTACGTCACAGGATCGCTCCTGCATCGTTGTGGAGCTGCTGTGTTTGACATCTCTACAGCGACCTAAACAGCGACGCTGCAGCGATCGGCTCGTGGTCTATATTGCTGCAGCGTCGCTGAGTGTGACGGTACCTTAATGCTCACATTGCTTGGGCATCTTTCTTATCACTTTTTGATGCTAATTATCCTTTTAATCCTTTTAAATCGTGTCTACAGCTCCATCCCGAATGTCACACAGGAGTGTCTATAGGCTTTATATTGTTGTGCTGTAGGACAGGAACAGAAGGGAAGGCATAGTTCAGAGGGCACCAGAGAGAATGATTATACGTGAGTAATGTCACTGTTCAGTCCAGAGACAAAAGGGCACTCTAATGTACTTGGAAATTTGTAAATTGTTATTCCAGTTATGAAAGTAAAGAAATTTTTGGGGCATTTTAATAAAGTAATATCACATGTTTTACTTTAAAAAAATAATCCCCTCCTAATAGACCAGCTCAGAAAATATTGCTTTCTCATTCAGCTCAGAATAATTATAAAAAATAATGTATTTTATGAATTATGTGAAATATGTCACTTAAATAGAGTTACTGATATATTCATCAACATTTTAAAACATAGCATCCTCCCTTCTGTGTAGATGGAAAATAAGAAAACTTCTTGGCAACTGTTCAACAATTAAACTTGTGGGAAATACAATATATTATCAATTAAGAATTATAACAAAAGTCAGAGACGTTCACAGAAACAAAGACCCTGATTCATCATTTCCTTTGCACCTAGTTTTGTGTGTTTTGCTACTTTTTTTTATTTTTCCACCCAATTCATTATTCTATTTGCACTTTTTATCAGTCTATTTTACAGTATATAGGTTTTTTTTTGCTTTTCGCTTTGTGGATGGAATTTGACAATTCCATAACAATGGCTAGAAGGTTGGAGGAGTGTTTAAACTAGGGATTGGGGGGGAGGGTATTCATTTTATAGGAGGGGAAGATAGTGCAGATAGAGACCTGGGCACAAATAAGGAAGTTGGGGGTGGCGGTGGCATGGGAGGTGGGGTTAGAACAGTTAATAATTTAAGAAAGAATAGAGGTATAGAGAGGAACATCAAGTGCATGTATACTAATGCCAGAAGCCTCACCAACAAAATGGACGAATTAGAACTAATGTTGTTGGAGCATAATTATGACATGGTGGGAATATCTGAAACATGGCTGGATAAGAGCCATGACTGGGCTGTTATCTTGCAGGGTTATATTCTGTTTAGAAATGACCGTACAGATAAGCGAGGGGGGGGTGTGTGTCTATATGTAAAATCATCCTTAAAACCCATCCGGCGTGATAATATAAGTGAATCTAATGAAAATGTAGAGTCCCTGTGGGTCGAGATAAGGGGAGGGGGAAAAATAATAAATTACTGATAGGGGTTTGTTATAAATCTCCAAAAATAATGGAAGCAACGGAGAATATCCTCATAAAGCAAATAGATGAAGCTGCGACTCAAGGAGAAGTCATTATTATGGGGGACTTCAACTACCCTGAAATAGATTGGGGAACAGAAACCTGCAGTTCCAGCAAAGGTAATCGCTTTTTGACAACTATGAGAGACAATTACCTTTCACAACTGGTTCAGGACCCAACAAGAAGGGGGGCACTGCTAGACCTAATATTAACCAACAGGCCAGACCGCATATCAAATATAAGGGTTGGGGGTCACTTGGGGAATAGTGATCACAAAATAATAAGTTTTCATCATATCCTTTAATAAGATGTGTAATAGAGGGGTTACACGGACACTAAACTTCAGGAGGGCAAATTTCCAACGGATGAGAGATGATCTTGGTGCAATTAACTGGGACGATATCCTGAGACATAAAAATACACAATGAAAATGGGAGACGTTTATTAGCATCCTGGATAGGACCTGTGCACAGTATATACCGTATGGGAATAAACATACTAGAAATAGAA